>NC_034415.1:26052901-26380322 GCF_002078875.1 Numida meleagris | reverse complement strand
TTCCTTCCTTCCTTCCTTCCTTCCTTCCTTCCTTCCTTCCTTCCTTCCTTCCTTTTCCTTCCTTCCTTTTCCTTCCTTCCTTCCTTCTTTCATTTTTTCAACCAGCAGTTTCCAAAGGCTGGTTTTCTTGGCTTGTAGCAACTGTCCTACCTTAAAATTCAGTTCTGTAAGACATCCATCTCCATCTTTTGCCCCTGCCTGCTCACTGATCTATGTGCTTTTTGATGCTGGAAAAGCTATCTCACGCAGATTGCTGCTTGCAGTTGGTAATGAGGAGGAGTTATCGTCACCACGCTATTCTAATGTCTCAGTATGCCTTCTGTAATGTGAGAGGATTATTACCGATGCTCTGCTGGCTCTATTCATTGTTGTGAATGAATTATGCTTTTAAGCTCGGCATTAGTCTAAAAATACCTCCAGTAACTTAAGTGGGGATTATTATTCCGGACCATGTTTATGGTTGTTCTGAAGAGCCCAGCAAGAGCAGAACCCCATTGTGCCAAGCCCTGCATGAGGGATGCTCTCTGCCCCAGTGAGCATCTGCCTAAAAAGGTGGCAGGGCCAGGGATAAAGCCTACATACAGGGTGATTTCACACCGCAGAAAGTTTTCTGCCACAGAGTATATGGAAAACAAACATGTTTTCCTTCCTAATGCTCTGGCTTGTTCCAAGGACAGAGAGTGTTACTCTCCTTTTCAGCTCTGGTTTGTGGGGTGAGACAGAGCCTTGCATCAGATATTGCAGTACTCACTTGGCATTTTCTGCTCCCAGGGGCTGCCAGTGTGTTTGCTCACATTGTGTTTGCCATTGAGATTGCTCACTGTGGCTTCCCATGGATGTCATGGGTAGGGGCGCTGGGGAAGGAGAGGGAGTGAGCAGGGCTGAGCAGATCCAGTTCTGCCCGTGTTTTTCTCTTCAAGTTTGTCGTTGTCATGCTGAATTATTGAGCTTTTGAATCACTTTGGCCATACATTTCGCCATAAACAGAGCATTTTAGAGAAGAAAGTGAGGAGTTAGGTCTATTCCTGGCACTGCCAATAGACAGCTTATGGGGAAAGGTGTCAGGAGGAAGCAACACAGACCAGTCCATGTGCTCTCCCATTTGCAAAAATACAGTTGCAGGCTTACTTCTCCCATCATAAAATTGTCTCTTCGAGTTTTCCAGGTGGGTGAATCACAGAGGTCGAAACGTAGCCTGACAGGTAGAAATCAAAAGCAGCATGTCTTAGTGATGCTTTGTCAGCTGTGAATAACGAGCAATATTTGGGGGTTTGTTCTGAGCATCCAGATGCCATCCACTGTCAGCTCTCAGCTTCTGCTGCCCTGGGCAAACCTGATAATATGTCACTGCAGAGTGTTTGCTGTGCCACGTATGTTGCTCCCATAGATATTTGCCTAATCTGTCTGCATGGCAACTCTAAATCAGGTGTCAACTTCTTTCTGGAATGAAATCTCTATTGCCTATATAATTTGAAATCCAGAGGACAAAAATGAATGCATTCTGTGGCTACCGGGATGATTTATGCTTGGTTCCTAACAACTTAGATGGCTAATTGCAAGGCATTAAAAGGAAACACAGCAGTACGGTTTTGCACAGGAATGCCAATAAATAAACTGACAGTGGAGAGGATGAGAGCTGTGGTGGTCAGTCAGGGTGAGGTCACCTCCTCACCCACAGGGCAGTAAGAGTACTAAGGTTTATGTGTGTTACATGCTGCAATACACTTCCGCTTGTATCACTGGGTATTAAAAAGTATAGCACGTCTCTGTTTGACAGTGCACTTCATCATATATTATGGGGATAATATTTTACCAGGCAAATGCTCTGCGATACTCGTTTCTTCTGTTTCTGTTCTTACTTCTTTTAAACCCCTGAACTCAGATACCAGAAGGAGCAGACTTACCACAGGGCTCTCTTGTGCCCAGAGTAGGTTGTACTCAACATTCACTTAGCTCCTCGTACTATAAATCCAAAAGGCCCCTCTTCAGAGATGTGACAAAACAGAAGTTGTATTCTTCATAAATGAACTTACAGATCACGAGCTCGTGCTAAGATGTTAATTAGAGTCACCGGCAAGATGGGAGAATAAGAACAATGAGATCCAGGATAGTGCATTGCAATTTCCCCAAATAAAGATCAGTATGTTTCTGGCAAGACTTGTATGCAGAAACACTGCCTTACTTGTAGAAAACATCCAAGTGAAGTAAATACTTGACCTATCTGACAAACCATGAATGCTTCCATTAGCATGGCATAATTCTAATGCATTTAGTGTGTATGTTTAATGCTAAATGCATTAGCACTTAATGTCAGAGCTTCAGACCTGCTGGAGTCAAGGGGTTAACACAAATTAAGAATTGCAGGAGAGATTTTTCACTCTTTATAGCTCTGTGTTAGAAGTCCTAATTTCATTACTGAAGCTCACTCTGTAAGGAAAGAGCATTATTTCTGTGTCGGGTTCCTTTCCCTTCTTTTGCAAATAAGGACCCTTTGCCTGCCCTGCCAGCATTTGCTATTGCAGTAAGACTTGCTGGGAGGCCCAGCTGTGACATTGTGCAAGCTGAAGTCATGTAGTAAAACCTGCAGATGATATTAAGAAAATGCATATATCCAGCTTAATTAACAGATTGACATTACAAAATCAAGTCTGTAATGAATTCCTTTGTTTAAATGCGATCTTCTATTTTGTTTTGTTTATCTCTAAAAACAGAACATTTTGATCTTCATTTATATGGAAGAGTGAGGCCGACAAGTGAAATACAGCAACCCAGGCTGCAGCCACCCGGAGCATCCAAGGGGTTAAGCAGCCCTTAACCCTTCCACTTGACCTTGCCCATCTTCGTATTTCAGCACAGACAGTGGCACAGCTGTGCAGCGATCCTCACCGGGGAGCAGCCAGGTGAGAAATAACACAGGCAGAGAAATGGGTGCAAGAGAGGGGCCGGCTTAGAGGCAGGAGTGGGCACAGGGGGCTGGGCATCAGCTTTGTCACGTGGCTGGTGATCACTGAACTGCTCAGAGCTTGTTTCGGTGCAATTCAGCATGGAACAAGGAAGATGCACCTGGTCTCTTTTTTTAGCATGACGAAGCCATGCTCCTTTGGATTCCATGACAAAGCAGCACTGCTTTGGATTCACTGCCTTAATAATAATTTCTAGCAGTAATAGTGTTGGAGTCAATGGGACTGCAAACAAAGCATGAAGAAAATGCCAGTCTCTGCAGGATCAGGAAGAAGAGCTGTTACACTGACTGACCTCAGGAAAAAAAGATTAGGATGTAGGAGGGTTTATTTTGTGTGTGATTTTAATTAAGACCTATTTAAATGAATGGGATTTATGCTGATCGGCATTTGTATGTCACCCTAACTCTTGAAAAAGTTTTAGAAATCTTAAGACCATCAACTCCTCACAGTGCTTTAGTAAGACAGGAGCTGTGCTGGAGGTGAGCCCAGAGGGGAAAGCTGAAGCACAGAGATACGTGGCAGGAGAGAGGGCCTGAGCTGCTACTTTCCAGCTCCTGGTCAAGGACCTTTGCCCTGCTCTTGCTGAGAGCAAGTTCTCACAGTTGCTTGGTAACTTTGCTGGGCTTTGAGTGTTTTTCTACCACTAGCAGCTGGATGCATACAGACTTTACACAGCATATGTTGGCTGATAGCTTGTGGACTAGGTCCAGCATGAGGAGCTTGGGTGTGTTTCGCAGCCTTTTTCCTGAAGAAGAAATAAATACTGCTGTAGCAGTCAGACACCTCCTCTTGGCAGCCCCCACTGCCCTTAAACAACTCTTAAAGCTTAAACATGGCTTTAAGTTGCACCAGAGGAAGTTCAGGTTGGATATTAGGAAATATTTATTTTCTGGAAGAGTGGTCAGCCATTAGCACAGGCTGCCCAGGGAAGTGGTGGGGTCACTGTCCCTGGAGGTGTTCCAAAACCATGGGGACGTGGCACTGAGGGCCATGGGCAGTGGGCATGGGGGGGGTGGGTTGGGGTTCAGCTTGGGGATCTCAGAGGTCTTTTCCAGCCTTCATGACTGTATGATCTCCTGTGGAGGCCCAGAATTGGAGCTCAGAAGGTCTGGCCTTGGTCCTGTCACTCTGTGATGGGTGGCCTGAAGATCACAAGTTTCCCCCTGTCGCTGCATTGCTTCCCCACCCGGTGTCCCCGTCTCGGCAGCCATTGTTCCTACCAGCAATGAGGGATATAACTGGGCCTTCAGAGGGGACCAAGCAATCATCTTGCTAACTAAAAGGATAATCTGTGTATTTCCTTTCTGTTTCCAGGCATGCTGTGATTCTTAACCTTTTAAACCGTTCTCAACATCTGCTCCTTTCAATAAGCATGCGTTGCTGCTAACAGGCCAGCACACTCCCGGGGTTCTGGCTGTATGAACAAGTCACTCCAGGGGATGCTGGAGAAGAGCTGTGGAGCAGCTAATGTGCTGTGGAGCTGCACTCCATAACCCTGCAGCGGTTTGTTCATGGAGCCGTACCCTGAAACCGGTCACATTAACCCTGCCGTGTCCTTGGAGTACACTGCTACTGAATGAGATGCTAACATTTTCCGTGTGGCAGAGCTCAGAGTGGTTGGGCTATTTCCCTGCACCTAGTCTGAAACTCTGCCAGTTATCAGCTATAAACTGTGTACTGCACAACATGGTGTTATAGTGCCTATAACCTTGGATGTATCAATAATGGAACCTAAACTGACCACAGGCAGCATATGAACTTATACTTTTCCTCTGGTTGTCTTAAACTGGTTGCAAGGAATCATTTTGCATAAATAGAAAACCCAGCTAAAATAGGAAGAAATTAACACACATTGTCTGCTGTTACAGTGCACATTGATATTTTGCTGGAGCGACATCCTTGGGACAACTTTCATTTAAAGAAGCATCCAGTAAGTGGCTAAGCAGGAGAAATGCAATGATGAGGTTTGCTTTGTTCTGCATTTACATATGGGTAGGATGTCCTGACGAGAAGGAGAGCTCAGTGATTTGCTATAGTTTGTACTGACTGTCATGGTGCAGTCTGAGGGTCTGATTCAGATGAATTTAGGTGAGGTAGAAGTTAAATAACAGCCTCCAACAAGTATACCTTCCCCATGCGACTCAGAGTTGTAAAGTAGGATGAACCTCTGGCTCTCTCATGGACTGGACTGACATAAAGACAAGGAGGCAAGGCTAACTGCTAATATGCAATGAGACAGAGAGCTGGAGCCAGCAGGTTTGCTCTAGTGAACCCTACGGTGTGTGACATCAATAGAACATCTCCAGAACTGCCTCCTGCAGCAGGAAGGAGGTGAGTGCTGAGGATGCTCAGGTGTGGGCTGGAGTTATTTTCCATGCGCGGCTTCTTAACAGTCCCCCTAAGGGTTTCATCAGGCCTGCAGCTTCCACTGCACCTGGCCTCAGGGAAGTGAAATAAGTGCTCTTCGGCTGGCAGCAGCTGAGCTCTCTGCTTTCATTCTGAGCTGCTTCTTGGACCTTGGGTCGTATTTCGATCTAACCTTGGCTGTGTCTCCATTCCCCTGGTGCCTGGCTCTGACAGGCTGTCCTGCTTATGACTTGGCTGCCATCATGCCTAGCCTGGCTGCTTGTGCTCTGTAAAATGTGACCTTTTCTTCTGCATGCACTTCTGCTTTAGCACACCTTGAAGCTGAAGATAATAATCAAAGGAGCTCAGGCTGCACCCTGGGAAAAATTATGGCTGTCTGAACAGCCATGCATGCAGGCTGTGTGTCTCCCTCCACCCTTTGCTATTTGAAAGAGATGTTTGCTTGAACCGAGCACTTAGATTAAGATCACGTCTTTCTGTATCCTATTTTTATGTATTATATGTAAGCTCCAGTAGTAACATAACTTTCAGTGTTCTTGGTACAGCCGCCCTTACGTGTGTTGAAATACTGGAATGTTGAAGGGAAGAAAATAGAACTCTTGATTTCTTAAGAACTGTATTGGGCCCTAGGAAATTAGCAGCCCCGTGTATCTTGGGGGTTTATCATCTTTGATATCCTCAGTACAAATTTCAGTAGATAAATTAAGATCCCAACACAAAGCAATCAACAAAGTTGCTTTGGTTAGTGGGGATGGGAACTGTGTATTTTGAAGGTTTTTTTTAGCATCTCTTGCTGAAAGTGCCTCTCTTCAGGTATGTCACTGCCACCGTTGTCATTTATTAAAAATATGCATAGATTTTGTTTTTATACTTACAGCAAATGTTCTGCCCTCAGGTTCAATTCTTCTTCTAAAGCTTGAGTTTATTGGATGGCCAAGAAGGCAGTAAGCTATCTGGGTACTTGCTTGTTCTGTCACATCTACTCGTGTGCTTGGCACTGTCAGCTCTCCCAGGCTGGGAGACCAGAGGACTGGACCCTCATGGGCTGCTTGTCCTGCTGACCACTGCTGGCTCTCCTGGTGCTGCTGCTTGTCCAGGGACAAAGAAGGGATCAGGCTTGCTTAGCCCAGTCCAGATGCTCTGTTGAGCTTAAAATTGACTTAACTATCCTTCATTCAAGTCAGAGTGAGGGAGAGCAAGTATAACCCTGGAGACTGGAGATCAAGTGTGGATTTTAACCCCAAAGGAGTTCCAGCTTTAGTTCCTCTTTATGCAGTGTAATCCTCTTTTTATGCATCCATCTATTTCTTATCTCCTTAAGTGGTTAAATATTTTATTTATTTGCCGAGTGTGCATGCAGACTTAATTTATATTGCATGTGCTATGCACTCAGTGCGTGCTATAAGTCTTTGGATGCTGCAATTGTGCACCTCCCGGTCTATATCCCTTCCTCCATGCAATACCACAGTGCCTATGCAGATGGGTGTTAGCCCTTGGACAGCTGTTTGCCTTGTTATTCTGCCACACAGCTGTTAGTTACTCTTAAGCTTCATTTTTTCCAGCTGCACCACAATTAGACTGCACATTCTTAAAACCTTCCTAGGATTCTTCTAATCTACGCCAGGATTGACCCAAAGAAAAGGTTGTGCCTCTTTTCTTCCTTGATTCCAGTAATCAGTTTGCAGCATAGGCACCTTTCTATGTGCAGGTGTTTCTGGGGTCAAGGCCTCGCTGGTGTCTTCCAGGTTCATCCAGTATCAGTCGGAATGAATTACTGCTCTGTGCAGTCACTGGGCAGGGAAGGTAGCGTGTCCTGGCAGAGCAGAACCTCATGGGCAATAATTAGACTCAGCATCTGTAAATTATTTTGCAAACCACAACTGAAAGGTGATAAAGAAGCACCTCCGCTGGGATTATTAATGCAAAAAATGAAAATTTGAATGTTAAATAACCAAACAAAAACCCAAAGACAGCTGTTAAAGGCATTCTAGAAAGACAATAAATCAGTTGCCTCTAGGTTGAAACTGAGGGTGGAAGCACTGGAAACGCATCTATCACTGAGATAGCTGAAGTAAGCTTATTTCCTCGCTCCAGAAAGAGAAGCTTTGATCACATCTGTCACTGAAGCACTAATTAAAAAAAAAAGAAGTGTTAAAAGCCAAAATAAAGTTTTAAAAAAGAATGGAGGATTATGGCTCCGAAAACTTGTTTCCAATGTTGATTTTCTTTCTCTGTTAGTAAAACGTTTTAATGAAAGTAACTCGAGGCTCCTAAGATTTTGAATTTGTAAGTTGATTCCATCCTTTTCTTCTTCCTTACCTGTCGACCTCATTTCATCATCCCTTTATGTGTGATATTTCTTTAATCAGTGAATAGTGACTAACACTGGGGAACTGGAACTACTCAGACTTCATTATGTCGTGCTGTAAATCAGGTCAAAACAGCACCTGGATACAGAGGAAAATTCTGCTTGCCAGGTGGGTGTTTACCCTGATGTTTTAATTCAGGTCAGCAGTAAGCTTTTAAGGTAATCTCTCATTCAGTGTGCCGTGGTTCTTGGAGTGCACAAAGTGGATTTCTGTAGCATGAAACTAACTCAGGAGAGATGCACCAGGGGTGCACCTAATCTCTCTGCTAATGGACACCTCGCCCACTTGCAGCAAGGTGGGGTTAGCCTGAAGTAGCTGGCCCAAAATTCTGCCGTGCTGTGCTGATCTGCTCCTACCGTGCCCACGGAGCTGTCACTCCTTAATTGCATGCTCTGCCTTTTAGTTTCTGCCTGGTAAAGAAGACGTTAGGACTGTGAGATGTGCTATGAACCTGTGAGCTTTTCTGGCGTTTCAGCCCCATCCAAAATGGGGACCTGAAGGCTTGCAGATGGGAAAGAGGAAGGGGGAATATCCTGTGTTTGTTCCTCACTCCATTGGCTCTGGGGAAGTCCAAAGCATCATAAATGGAGTCAGAAAGGGCCTGCTGTGAGGAGCATATGACTGTACTTATTTCTTCACTTTGAAGTAGGGAGAAGTGATTTAAGAGCTGACTGTGAAAGTAGGCACAGAAATAAAGACAGACATAAAGAAAACATCCTGACACTGCTGCTTCTTAAAGAGAGATGGGAGCTGGGAGTGAATGCTTGAAAGGCTCCTATAAAGTCACGTTTGGTTCTGAAGCTGTTCTTTACACTCTCCTATGTTTTTGCTATGCCTCTGCACAATAAACAGTGCATGCAGAATAAAAGATACCTTGGTGGGCTACTAGCAAATTAAGGGATCAGCTTTGGTTTTAACTGCTTCTCCTAGATACCAACCACCTGCAGCTGAACATGGAATAGCATTTTGCATCTGTGAGAGGTTTGTGGTAACAGTGCTAAACTAGGAGATAAGAATCCTCCTCAGAGGAGAGAATTTGGTGAGAAGCATGAAGAAACTGGGCTGACTGCTGATATGACTTGGTGTAACTACGCAGCATCACTTCTGCTGAAGCTGCAGCCCGAGTCTGTATGGAGAAGTATCGAGTACTTGAGTTTTGGCTGTGTGTCTTTTGTTTTATCAGCCTCAGATGATAATAATGACAGGTATTAAGAATTTTCTGCTGAACATTGCCTTGAATTCAGGCCAGTATAACATTCTGGCTAATGTGTTAAGTGTTACATCTCTTATCAGATTGTCAGACCTCCTAAAGCACGCGCATATCTTCGGCATGTGAATATGTGTGAATCCCAGATAATGCTACAAGTGAATAAATGTAAGAGAATCCATCTTAAATGACATCTCATTTCTGCCTTTCACTTAGTTAAAGCCAATAATAGGCTGAATAGGGAGCAGATGTAAGGTCAGATATGCTGTGTTAGCACTTACGGCGCTTATTCAGTGATAGCAGTTGCGTGAATATTTGAAAGCTCTTCTCAGCAATACCCGTGCAGGTTAGCTGCTATCACATCCTGACATCGTATCTTCGAAGCAGACCTGGAAGGGGAACAGAGTTTCTGTCCTTGAAGATTTCAGAATTTCAGGCTTTCAGTACCGGTGCTCGCTTGGCACTGAAGGGTTTTGAATTTTTATGTGGGGGAAGAAAAATAGAAAAAAAATAAACTAATTTCCCAAAGATATGGAACTTCCTCCATTTCCGTCCCAGAAATCTAACAGCAAAGACATGTTGCATTAATCTCACGTCTTCCTCAGCGTACCATCCTTGTAACACGCCCTGTGTGCATGGCCAGGGCTGTGAGCCCTGTAGGGAACCATGCACTGTGCTGCCACAGCCACAACTCAAAATACAAATCTACATCTAATAACAATAACTGCTGTTATATATCTTGTATGATATGTTTCTGTGCTGTAAATACAGTTTGGAAGACACCAGTTGCAGAGAGAAGGGAGCAAAATTTTTGTTGAGAACTCTTTTTTTCATGTTTACTTTAACAAAGGGATTCAGCAAACACTGAGGAAGGGAAATTGCCTTTTCTCTAAAGATTGAAGAAGTCAGCAATTGTTTAAGCAGTATATCCTGCTGCCCTGTAAAAACCCTGAGCCTGAAAAGGCACATTCATTTCCTGAATGAACAGGAAATGTAGGGTTTGCATTCCAGGACATACTGCTCCAATATCTATCTGTTATAGTACAGAAGTACATGCCTGCATCTCCAGTGGTGAATTCTGATGCTCCTCTTAAAGGCAATTAAGGAGTGAATTTTCTGGGGCATATCTGGAGAATTTAGAACACTGAAGCTGTTTCCACATTGCCCTCTGAAATATCAAGTGTTTTGGTTAGGGGTTGCCCCTTGGGCCATGGGCTACCTTATAGGAGTAGGCATTAAATGAATGATCTCTATCACAGATTGCTCCTTTGAATCTGTTCAGAGGTGCCAGAGAAACACCCTGAAATTCCGAATACGCTGAGTTCGTGTTGCTCTGCTCACCCTGTGACCATACATTAAGACTGCGTGAACAAGGACGCGGCTCTGAGTTTGTCCTCAGGATTTTCATTTCTGTTTGCTTGCTTCTGTGTCGTTCTTCCATCTTTGGTTCAAGCCTTGAAGGGGGGGTTATTTGGTGAGTATAGCAATAGCTGTGTAAGCTTTCTTTTTACTTAGCTGTGTTATTTCTTTCTTACGACCGTTGCGATTGCCTGCCATCTGGGGGCTTCTGGGCCTGCTTCAATAAATTGTGTTCTCTTTCCCTGTTGCTCTGAGGGTTCGCAGAGGGGTGGGAAACTGGATGCATTGCATAGAGAGCTGCAAGCTGTGGAAGGCACGTTAGGCATATATTACTGGTTTTTGCTTACGTAAATTGTTGTTGTAAGTCACCGCAAATAATGGCCAAGGAGAAAATCAGTGGCAAAGCACTTCTTAGTCAACAAGTTGCCACAGGGAGCTGCTAACTCACTTTCTGCTTTGCTTCTAGTGGAACATGATGGCTGGACGTGATGAGTGTGTGTGTGCTCTTGGGTGGCTCAATGTGCTGTCAGGACGTACCCTTGTAGTAGTCCCTACCAAAAATGCCACCTGCTGGAGGTGCAGCCATCAGAGCTGGGCTGGAGAGGAGTTCCCAGGAGACCTACCCATTTACTATGGCCATACGCTTCTGGAAAATTCTTGCAGCAGAGTTCTTTCTCTTAAAAATCAACTCTTCCCACTTACATGTTGCATCTGTGGGTTTTTTTTTATGGTTTTTTGGTTTTTTTTTTTTGTAAATGTGGTTTACAACTTTCTTGGGAGTCCTTATTTATAAGTTTCTGTGTGAAACCACGGTATTTTGTATATCAGTTTTTATACACAAGAGACCTTGAAGTGACTCAAACCAGCAGCCTTCTGCGGTTCCAGCATCTGTATTTATGAGCTAGGGGATGCGTTCGGTGCAGCATTTCATTTTACTTTGATTTTTTGTTTCATATACTCATTTTCACTTGGCATATTACTCATTCCTCCCTTTCTGTAAATACAGCAGGGCTGTAGATTGCCTCAGTCCAATTTTTACTTTCTCTGCTCTTTTGCCCTGACTGATGGACATGCTCGAGTCCTTTGTCGAGGCCTTGGTCACCTTCGGTCTAACTGGCACATTGCAGTTCTGCCAGCAGTTCTTGCTTTCTGAATTACCGTGTTTAATAATAGTAGTTTTGATATTCAGCATTGTCAACTTTGACTGCTCTCTTGACCTCCTTATTTTCCTGGGAGGTTATTGGGATAGATATGTAATGGGAGAATGCGTTAAAAGAAATGCTGCGGCATTCATTACTCTTCCTATGAACCTTCAGTTATAAATGCTGGTTAATGGTAATGTAGCTGCTGTCCAGTGTGCGCTCAGTTAGCATATGTTGTGCATGTAAAATAGATGTGCTTTTCTTGCTTCACTGCAAAGCAACTCACCATTTGCTATCTATTAGAGTAGCGAGAAAGGAACTGTTGTGTCTGCCCTTAAAGTAATAACACATTTATTATGCAGCTGGATTAGTTCAAGTGGTTGGATTAAAGAATTCCCTGCGCAAGAAGAACTCATCGTGCTAGGTACATAATTAGCATTTCCTTTTGTATTTAATGAGTTTTTCCCAGTTTTTCTCTTCATGTCTTTTTTTTTAAGAAATGGAGGTGTTCCAGGCATTCTTCCAGCGTTCTTACAACCTCCTCGACTTGGTGCTGATGCCTTCCTGGAGAGCTAGAATTAATCAGCATCTGCAGGTTCATAGCAATGATAAGCACTGGAATCAGGTCACTTCAGAACTACTTATCCTTAATGGGCATTATTAACTGGACTGTGGCAAGTGCTTTAAGCATGATAGGGTCAGACTCCAGGTGTGGAGAGTTTTCTGGTAGGTTTCATGCTTCTCTTTGGAGCAGTTACTCGTCCAATTGAGCACTCTTTTATCTGGAAAAGTTAGACATTGCGCAAAGATTCTCTACATAAGATACTTTGGGAAATCTAGTTAGGAGCCCCAGGATCCTGTGACTGCAGACTAATATTCTTTTGTCCAAAAATTGGGATAGCTGCTGCTCAGTGACAGGGAAGTTACCAGCCTACAGAATTTTGTCCTTAGTAAAAAGTTACTTTCCATCAGTCAGTTCAAGTCTTTATGTATCCCCTTCTCACGTGTACCCAATCTTTGCAGGCGAGAAGCAATGGGACCGTAATCCTTTTGCTCTTAGTGCATTCATGATTATACAGAGATCATCCACAAGCAGGTTTCCCTGCACAGTGTAGGGCCAGCCCCTACTGGTAATTGTTCACAACTCCAAAGGCACCTGCTGGAAGTCTATTTATAAATCTAGTCCATATTGAGTGAAGTCCTTGGGGATAAAAGAGCTTTATATATGCAAAATATTCATTTTTCTTCTAAGTGGGGTAAAGCTGTTTCCATCTCAAGGGATGAAAAACCTGGGAGTTTTCATGGAATCGAGCCCATCTTTAATGATCATATCAGCAGAGTTGCCAGGCTGACATTTGATTATCTCGGAACAGTGTAGTGCTGCATTACCACCTCTCCCAAATGGATGTTGGATTGCTTATCCATGCCTTTTGCAATGCCCTGGCTGAATTAATCAACTATCCCTGGAGTGCTTCCAGCAGGGAGAATTCACTGATAACAGCTGATCTAAAAGTTCCCCACCCGGGACTTTAACTCAGCTTTTGCACATTGTATTAGTCCTGGGGTGTGTCGTGCTGACTGCATGATGGCAGAAAGCTGCTTCTTGCTTTGCAGTGCATGGGTTAATGCAGTCATTTTTCATCTCTAAAAACAAAGGTCTAAACTGGCTTAGGGTCATGAATAAAGTGAGTTCAGTGGCCCTGACCTCATCTCTAGCGGATATTTGTCTGCAATATAAACCAGCCACATGGGTTCATCATGATGGGCCGTCATCTTTTATACGAGACCCAGGGAAGGGCTACCTGGGGGTGCTAAAGGCCGCAGCTGGGGTGAATTAGCAGAGTTATGTCAAAAGCTAAATGACTTGGCACAGCTCATCTAGTTCCACTTCATTATAATGCATGTTAAGTGGTCACCAGCCTACTAAAGGGAACTGATGCACAAAATATGTCACTGGTAGATGCTGTTGAAGCTTTGACATTTTAGTGCACCTGTAGTATGGTGCAGCCCATGACTACTAAGTTGACTTTTGTAAAGGTAAAGCAGAACTTCACCATTAAACCGTTCATATTCTCCTCTCTGTAACTCTCAGCTTTAGAAGTCAGCGTTGTCTATTCACTGATGTTGCAGAAGGTCTTAATATCGCTGTGGATAGGTTAAGCTCTTCCTGCATTTGGATATCTTCCCAATTTATTATTACTATGCCGAACTGTGCAGCTCTGCTTATGACCAATATGACCTGAATACAGGGCTCTTGCTAGGAAAACCTTCATTGCTTCTGGGAGGAGCACACCTGAAAACCAGCTTTTCATCTGTACATGTCCCACATCAAGAGGCCTGGGATTAGATCCAGCTTCAAACTTCATGGATGATGCTCCTGTCTGATTTCTCATTTGTGTCTCTGCCATTTCCATTGGCAGAGCATCAGATCTGAAAGAGCCTCTGACCCAGTAAATGCATGAATTATTTAAGACGTGAGTTAATTTTCTTTGGGCATTGTAACAGATTTAAACATGATACCAGCAGAGAGGAATTTATTTCAAGTATCTTTCAGACATTTTTAATATATTTGCATTATGGTCAATTAAAAAGAGCCGAAACAATGCTAATTGTGGATTTCTTTTCACTAATGCTTTTAAAATTCCCAGATTTGTGCTTCATGCTTCAGGGTATAAACCCACCTCTAACTAATGAGTGCTAAGAAGAAACTTCCCTATGGGCAGATTATCCCATAAGTGCCGTATGGCTGCTGGCTTGTCTCCCCAACTAAGGAAGGGCTAACATCTTGCCAAAGTTGCTTCCAACCTCTTCCCTTAAGGCACTGTTTATTAATTCAGACAAAAGCCTCTGAGAGTAATGCAATACAAAGCTGTTCCCTTTCCCAGCAAAGACTTTGCTCTCTGCCCTCTTTATCTCTCAGCTACAGGGCTAGTTATAAAGGAAATCTCCTTCCTGGATGTTCATCTCACTCTCTTTAGGTTGCATTTGAACATCAACCATTCCATTTCCAGATGGCTGACAAAACTGCATATGTTGGTCTTGGCTAAAGCAGGCAGGATCTTGCATAGAGAGATCCTCAATCTGGGCTAGTACACCAATCTTAATATTTCCGCTGTTTCCTTTTTAATGGTCAGTTACAATATTGAAGTGAACTATCACAACAAAGCACAAAAATGCTTCAGAGCCACTTCAGCAAAACCAGGGAGATGTGGTTGCCTATCATTCACATCCATCATCGCCTTTGGCCATGACAACAGTGATCATGCAGTCCAATGTACTGTCTCATCAGAATGGTCTGACTATGGATCCTGCCTCTGAAATACGAGGTGACTCCAGAAAAGTGAGTTGAGATGGTGTGGGAAAGTCTCTGCTTGTGTTCAGCTGCCAAGATCAGGAGGAGCAAGCAGCAGATTTGGAGCCTCAGCAAAGCTTTCTGGCCCAGTAACCAGTGTGAAATGTGTACAGAGAGACAAACTGGGAAGAGGTACTCTTCACACCCAAAGATCCACACAATATCTAGACATCCATTTTCACACCATTCTTTTTTCAAGTATTGTTTGATACGAAGCTCATCTCCAACTAAGTATCACATTTATAGCAGGCACTCATGTCTGAAATAATTAAGAAAAAGAAGTATATTGCGTTCTAAACTAATTATATAAATCATCTGAATTATTTATCAGGGCTGCTTCAAATCTCGGTTGTGAAAGACCTTTGCAGACTGCATGTGATTTAGTATTAACACAACTGAGATGCAGACGGGACATTAAGTGCTTCTCCTAATTTTATTTTATTTTGGAAAAAATAAAGAAGTCAGTAATTGACTCTTTAATAGTCCCACGACTGTTGATTTTTAACCATATTTCAAAGCATGTTTTGAATACAGAGAGCAATTCACAGATTCTCATGTTTAGGTAGCTACCACAGGGACTAGTATCTGAGCCCTTTCTCCCTGTTGGAGGCTGGAAAATCCCTGAAAGGACACTACCTACAGATGTGTAGGTGTAGTTTTGCTAGCATTGCTTGCATTAGGACAAGCCACTAGGAGAGCGCGTCATTTTAAATGAACACAGTTTAACTTGGAAAGCAGCGAGGCATCCTTCAGCAAGTGGTGGTGGTACTGAGAACAGGGAGAAAACAAAAAATTAAAATTGTACACTTCTTAATGCAATTTGTGTGGTTTGTGAAATGATCCACCTGTGTTCTAGCTATTTCCTAGTTTTCTTTTATTCTCTTCTATTTGTACGTTTTCTGTTGTTTGGAAGCCTTCATCTCTATTATATTGCCTACGCCAAGAAATAAGGAGCATTACTCTACTAATGCTTTCACTGTATGCTTTGTCCTTAGGATAATGCAAGGGAAGATCGAGAGCAGAGGTCTGAACAAGCTGCTTACAGTTTGGGAAGAGGAGCATTTGAAATTGCCTTCTGCTTCCAGGACCCCTGAACTGCTTTGAGGTTTTGGAAGCCAAACAGAACTGAATTTTGGAGCTCCCCTTATCTTTACAATAAGCCAGATCAGAACCCTGGATCTTAATTAACATTTCTGCATTTAGAATTATTTTTTGTGCACACAATAGAGCTGATTATTACTGAGAGCGTCTTCAAAGAAGCTAAATTAATCTGATAAATCAATGTGGCCAATGCAGATAAGTCTTGTGGAGCATTTTAAAGCTGTACCAGGATCTGTCAAAAAGAGTAATGAATATCAGATTTCCAAATGTACACATTTTGGGGGGAAGGAGTAAGATAAATGACACGCATTAACTTCAATAACTTGCGTGCAGTAACGTGAAGATGCAAATACGAAAATTAAACTGGGTCAGCAGATGCAAACTTGTAGACAATAATAAAGAATGCTGAGACTGTTCTGAATGAAGAGAAGATGGCAAAGAACAGGAAATGATGTATGGGAGCAATGGCATGACATTTGTGCTCCTTCAGATGTATCCAACTCAATAATAATAATAATCCTGCTGTGAATTAAATTTCATTCCCTGTCACATCCAAGTAAGGAGCAGTGCACCAAAGATATCTTGGTGGCAAACTCGTTGTAAAACTGAGGACATCCAAAGGCTTCAGGCTGTGCCTACTGCAGAGGAAGATGGCAAAGAGAGCCAAGGGCCAGCCCTGTGTTTCCAGCAAACAGTGGGGAGGAGTCCAGGAAACATTCTCACTGCTCTGGGAGAAAACCTTATTCTTGTGTAAGAGCATCTTATCACAGCGCCAAGCACCGCATGACAGGTATTTCAGGATGCCATGGTGCACAACTGGAAACATCAGATAGAGCAGCTATTTTTATTGGAAGTGCAAGTGATCAATTTCTACTGATAAAAAAAGGCATTAATTTCTTCAGATAGAGAAGCAAATAGAAGAGTGTTACATACAGAGGAGTGTAAAAAGAAAGAAGTCTAGCCTGAAATCAAGAGGAAGAAAGAGGGTATACCTGGAGTAAAGATAAAAGGAAATGGCACGGTATTAGAGGAGAGTTAGCATTATCCTCCCAACAGGCTCTGACTCAGAGGTCGTGTCTCTGACCTCCCCTGGTGTCAAAGGCCGGGCTTGGCCAGCCTTCTCAATATTCTCATAAGCCTTTCTGACATTAAAGGATGGGAGATAGGCTGGAAAGCACTTAACAAATTAATATGGGATGTATATGCCCACATCCAGTACTAGCCCTTTGGCTGGCTTCTGGATTAGTGCTCTGTTGTAGCACACCGATGTGTTGCTGCCCATGGCTGACTCCTCCATGGGCTTCAGGAGGAGTGGTTATGTCATTTATATTAGATACATACATGTCAATGCAAAGGTTGCTTAATTTCTATTTTTTGTAGTTTTCATGTTCCCTTCGAGTTTCAGGTTCTAGCAGAAGTTTAAGCAAAGATTATCAGGAATCTCACGAGAGTTTTTAGTCTAAAGACTTCTGGTCCAAAACATTTGTGTACACATCAGATTAACATCCAATGTAAACCTTCTGTAAATCAGCCCTTGCTGTTCCCTAACGATCAGAGTATGAATTCCTAGCAGGCAAGTGATGAATTCCATGGGTGTGCCTGCTAGGTTTTTGCAAATAGCTGTATTCTTGAAATATTTCTGTGATTTAGTATGATCTCTTTTAAAGACAAAGAATTACAGGGGAACCTGCAGAAGTGTTGCGTGGAGCAATTCTCAGACTTGGAGCCAGAGCAGAAAAGCTGCATCCTCTGAAAGATGTGTTGCTCTTTCTGCCTTTGGAGTTAGGGGACAAGGGATGAGAATAGGTAACTTGTTTACAAGTTTTTCTTCTCTTTCAACTCTTCCAGCTCTTTATGTCGCCTCTTTCATAGGTGATACTGAGACAGATTTGCCAGCTAGAGCTGAAAGATAAAATAGAGCAGATGAAGGGTTGGGGGGTTGGGGGGTGGGAGCGTTCTCTTTTTTCAGTTCTGTACGGTGACATAAAAAGTGGGTTACAAACTAAAATATTGAATCACGGTTCTTCAGGCAGTTTTAGACTGAAATCATGGTCTTGTCAAGTCTGCGTTTGATACGCTTTAATTAACGCTTCCCTTACTTTGTGTTTGATTTTGATGTGTATGCGATGGATTCACACAACCTGAAGTGATCAAAAAGAGGCATTTGTCAGTGTCAGAGCCTGTGCTGAGGTCTCAGTTGGCTCCATGCACACCCTAGATGAGGAAGGTGGGGATGGGTTATTAGAGGAATGCGAATCAGCCACAAAGAAATCACCTGCAGTAAATGAAGCGAATGCTGTTTTCATTAGGCTGTATGCAGCACCACGACCAAATGAGTTTGGGAAGTTAAGTCAAACTGAGTATGACATCCCCGTAATGCAACAAGGGGGTTGTTCACAGTCTGTGGGCTTGCATTTGTGAAGTGAGCCTTGTTCATTCTTCCTGTGCAAAACCCTCCTTTTCAGCAATCACCATCTGAAGGACCTGGTTTTTTTTTTTGGGGGAGACTATTTGCAAGCACCATGATTATTTGAGACAATGCAATAGGAAGGGAAGGGGACAGAGCATGTAATTGTTCCGGTGGGGACCAGCAGCGAGACCGCACTGACAGCAGAAAAAGCAGGAAGGGAGCCCAAAACTCTTTGGTGGGGATCTGCTCATGGGTAGAACTGGTAGTGAGAGCAGACCCTGGATCAGTGTCAGCCAGTGGCTCTGGGAACCTCCTTAATGTGTTCGGATGCACAGCGGAGCGTCACCTTCCGCTCCTGGCTCTGCTGAGTGCCTGGCGATGCTTCAAGCATCCTCACTGCTCCTCACTTCCTTAAGTGGCAGTACAAGTGATACCTGGTATTTGGAAAGTAGTGCTCGAGGGGATAAAGTGCATTCATAAACTCATCATGATATAGTTTCTTATAATTTGTCGACTTCCCTTCACAGCAACAGTGGGATGCTTCTAATGCAGGGCCTTATTCTCAGTGGTGTCACTTGACATAATTCCACTGATTTCATTAATTTATACCCTGATTTGCTACCCCCCCCCCCTTTTTTTTTTGACTCAAATCAATCACCATGATAGACTAGGAAAATTGGTTTTACCATCCTTAGTCTCCAAATTGAATAGCTGCAGCAGCTGGATTAGGCTAATCCTCCTTTCTCAGACTTGCATTGCTGAACAGAACCACCCCTTGCCCCCCACCCCCTCCCACAAATTAGGGGATTAAGCCAAGAGGTGCTTAAGCATAGCACGGATTGATACACGTGGTTATGCAAATTGTATCGTAGTGAGATTCTTGAAACTAACTTGAATACTGGAATGACATCCTCAGCATGGAGGATGCAAAAAGAGCAACAGAAACTAAGGCTCAATTTTAGCAAAAAAACCCCATGTTCTTGAGCCCACTTTCCTTAATTCTGTGCTGGGATGGAAATCTCATCCTTTCCAGTCTGTTCTCAGTCAACTCTCCAAAAGCAAACCTTCCCTTTCATTCTCAGCTCGCCAGTAAGAACATTCCGCAGCAACCCAAATGGCAAGCGGCGGTAAGGAGGGCGTTCCATTTCTTGTGCTAAATTCTACACCACTGCTGCTTTGCACTAGTATCTCTTCCCATAAAATGCCTGGCCATTTTCCTGTGCTCGCCGCGCCGTTGCGAATGGCTCATTTCGGCACAGAAGGCAGCGTGGCAATTAGAACCTCAGCCCAACGAGCTGCTGAGTGACTGGCATTCCCTCGGAAGGGTTTTCCTGCTGGGTTGGAGGGAGAGCTGCGGAGGGATCAGAGAGTGGAGCATGGTGTGCCCAGCCACATCGCCCACCAATATCCCGCAGCCCGTGTGCCCCATCAGCAGGTGGAGAAGTGGGCACGCTGCAAACACGAGGCAGCAGGTTGTGCAACGTGCACAAACGTTAAACTCTGTCACTGACGTAGATACACGGCAGGCGGGAGATGGAACAAAATGGCTGTGCCGTCTACCACGGGCTACAGGGGAGACTCAGTGTGAGATTAAATAATGAATAAAATATCATCGCAAATGATAGCGTTATATTGTAAATAATTCTATTTGTTTACTCTCTCCTGGCATTGAAGTTCATCTCCCTTGGAGACTTCTTTGACTTTTGATGCTGCTTTGCTTTGCTTTGCATACGCTTGAATTTCTTTTTTTTCTGCTTTCCACAGAACCTTCATAAGGGTTCAGAAACTGACAGAACCAAGTGAATAATTCACAGCAAATAATTCCTTGAGCTACATTTAGCATCTTTATTTCTGCAAAATATCCATCCGTGTTATGTATGTTTTGCACTAATTTCTTGTCGAATTAAAGTATGACTTCCTCTCTAGCCTCCATCTTCCATTTCTGTGAGCAGGACAATAAGCTCTCGTCTGGAAGTAGTTCATTTTTAAAATTAGTTTATTTGTGACTGGAGAAATAGACATCGTTCCTGTTTCTTTCCTGGATGGCTATACTATTGCTGCTGGTGTAAGTATCTCCAAACATTACAATAGGTGATGCGATTCTCAATAGTTAATATTTTTTATTATTATTATTCAGACTTAAACTATTAAAGTTTGATCTCTGAAATGCTTCAGAAAGGGAATACAAGGCACTCCAGTAAGACCTGTGTTTTCCTCTAGAGCAATCATCTGGAGTAACGCATTTGAAGGAAGAAATTATTATTTATGATTCTTGACTTTCACCATCAGAAGTAGTATTTTTGGAGGCAACAACCGCATGAAATTACTTAATTATTCTTTCAGCGGATGAAATGGGTGGGTGTGTACACTGTGGTTGTAACTCCAGATTAATATTTATGCCTAATCTTAAGACTGGAGTTTAGTGTAAGCGTGCGGTGATCGTTACAGTGGTGCAATGCGTTTTATGGGGAAGCATCTCAGCAATCCCTTTTAACTTGCTGTCTTTGGAAATCCTAAAAAAAATGTTGATCTGTCTCTGGCTTACCAATAAACCCAATAACGTGCCTTCCCACCCCATTCTTCCACCCCAGGGATAAAAGAGAAATGCCTTCAGAGGGGGTGATGGGGGCAGACTTTCCTAAAGTCATAAAAAAAGAAGGAAAAAAGCCCTGGCTGTGATGAAGGGTGATGACAGGGCAAGTCAAAATTCTCTTTTGGCAGGCATTTGCATTCACGCTTGACTGGAAGTTACATGTCTGGGAGTTTTTAAGGGTAAGTACATTGGAAAGGTGTGGTTTCCTCATGGGAATTTTGGGTCAAGCAGGCACCCTAACCTGGGGCACCCCTAGCCATGCCTGGGTGCAAAGGGCAGCAGAGTGCATCCCCAGCAGCTCGGGTAGGGGGCCTTTGTGTGCCTGGCCCCAGGGCCCCCTGCTAGCATCATGAGAGGTACTTTGGTTCCAAGCCCATAAGGATGAGACTTGTACAGGGAACTGTGAATTTGCACTGCTTTGAGTACACAAGCAGGGAGACCTTGATGTCAGTGTCAAGATGTGAGGGTGAAAGTAGCTTTTTCTTAACCGTTTCATTACCACGTCGGACTTTCTGAGTAGCAATTAAACAAACCTCTGAGATGAGCTGAACAGCAGCTGAACAAAACAAAGTCTGCGCTGCATGCTGCTGTCTCAGAGCAACGTTTGCTGTAGCTGCTGGGTAATGCGACAGGGAAAACTCATTTCCATGTCAGGCTCTGCCTGCCCCGAGCTGAGTGCAGCCCGTCCCTGGCTGTGGCTGTGGCTGCAGCATTCCCTCCTCGCTGCTTTGCCTGCCTGGTTCCCAGCTCCCTGCTCCCAGCTGCTCAGAGGCACGCAGCCCTAGCAGCTCTGTGCGAGCTCTCCAGCGCTCTCCTGCACAGCATCCCAGGGCTTCTTGCTCAGCCATCTGCATTAAGGAATAGAAATTAACAGCGCTCGCAGCTAGATCTCTCGCAGTCATCTTTCGCAGACACTTCCTGATTCCTGTCTGGATGGGATTGTTGATGAGCATTTGCATATTTGATGCTTTTAGCGCTGACGTGTATGGTTAAGCTCTTTCCGTGGAGGTGGAGAGCTTCCCAAAGCTCATGGAGTCCCCCCCGAATCCAACTGACCACCCTCCCCGACTTCAGCAGGAGTTCTGCTAAAAGTAGGCAGGAATCTGGAGTTGGAAGCAAAACCCCCATCTCTTCAATCCCCACAGCTGGCTTAGTCCAATGCCTGGGTGAACCTGGTGCATTTCCTACCCAACTTCTCCCTCCAAAAACAGGCAAGAAGACAACAGGAAGAAAACTGCTGGGGCCTCAGTGCCAGCAACACCACGACTGAACAGTGGAAGAACACAGGTCTCGAGACTGACAGATGTTTTGTGCTGAGAGTTGTAACGGGGATGTGGTGGAATTGGAGCAGGTCAGGCTGGCAGGGCTCCTCTTCCCGTTCGCCTAAATTCCAGAAAGGAGCAGACTGGAAGCGACTCAGCATGAGAGGGACAATCAGGACATGGCTCAGTCCCATAGCCCATAGGGTGTCCGGGAGCTTCGCTCACCTTTCATCATCCACCAGTTAGGGATAACAAAACGTCTGGAGCAGCAGGAACCTAGCAGGCAGGAGGAGCCATCGCTGCTGTCACAGATATGTGGCACAAGAGGGCTGGTGAGAGGTCAGGGCTGCAAAAAATGCTGTCATAGAACCATAGGGGTTCTATTGCACTCCCCCAGTTCGGCTTCCCTACAGCAGCTGTCCAGGTGGGTTTGGATCTCTCCAGTGAAGGAGACTGCCCCACATCTCTGGGTGGCTGTGCCAGGGCTCTGCCGCCTTGCAGTAAAGTAGTTCTTCCTTCATGTTCAGATGGAACTTCTGTGTTCCAATTCGTGCCCGCTGCCCCTTGCTCTGTCACTGGGCATTGCCGAAAAGAGCCCGGCCCCATCCTCGTGACCCCCACCGTTAGGTATTGATCAGCACAGATCGGATCCCCCTCAGCTTTCTGCTCTCCAGGTGAGCAGCCCCCCTCAGCCTGTCCCCATCACGAGGCGCTCCAGGCCCCCACCATCCCTGCACCGTCCGCTGGGCTCTCTCCAGCAGTTCCCTGCGAGGGGCTCCGGGCCCGCGTTCACCCCACCCCCCGGGCACCGCCTCCTGCCCCCGGCCGGGCGGGGGGACGCTTCCAGGCGCGGCCGCGCCCCGCTATTAGGGGGAATGCGGTAGCGCGGTGGCTGCAGGGGCCGCAGAGCGGCGCGGAGCTGCGCGCGGGGCCGGCTGCGCGCTCAGCCGCGGGAGCGCGCACCGCTCCGCCGCCACAGGAGGATGAGCGCGGCGCTGCGGGCGGCCGAGGCGGCTGCAGGTAAGGGGGAGGCGGCCGGGTTGCACGGTAGGGAGGGGGGGGGTCCCGGCTCAATAAGGGGGGCCGTGGAGCGGGGAAGGACTTGGGCGCAAAGTTTGGGCCGCTCGGAAGGAGGGAGGGAGGGAGGGAAGGAGGGAGGCGGGGGCTGCGGGCTGCCCGCGGCCGTTCCGTCACTGAGGGGCGGCGGAGCTGAGCGGCGCGTGGGAGCGGCCGCGGGGAGAGCCCCGCGCTGGGGGCGCGGAGTCGGTGGCACCGCCACAGCCGCCGGGGGAACTTGGGCCGGTGAGCGCGAGGCGGCTCATGCCGTGTGCGCGCGTATATGTATGTATATATAGATACGTGTGTGTGTGTGTGTGTGTGTGTGCCGGCTGCTGTCCCCCGTCGGCTCCGCGTTCCGCGCGGTGCTGCCCTTCAGCCCTTCCTTCCCCGCCCGCTGCTAACGGAGCCGCTCGCTCGGTCAGGTTGGTGGGCGATGAGGCGTCACCCCGCCGGGCGGTCGTTCCGCGGGGTCTGAGCGGCGGTGCGGGGTGCAGCCCGGCTCCGGGCTTCGCGCTGGGATGCTCTGGGAGCTGCCGGGCGCAGCTGTGGGCACGGCTGGCTGCGGGGGGCGGGAGCGGTGCCGCGCCGAGCGCGTCCTGCCCTCCCCGCACGGACCCTCCGCCGCTGCTCGGGTGCGGGTTCGCGGCGTGGGGCTTCTCTCGGTGCCCCGAGTGGTGCCCGGAGTCCTTCGAACTGCTCTCGTTCAATGACGCCGTTGTCGGATGAGCGCGGGTTGAAGCCGACGTGCCTCCTCTCGGAGCCCACAAGTTGTTGCTGAGCTGAATTTCTTCTTGTGATCGGAGAGGCATTTGCACTGCAGTGTTACAATACAGCCATATTAAAAAGGTCCTTGGAGCAAATAACCCTCCAGTGCTGCAGCGACGCGTTCCGCGGCTTCGGTACTTCTGTGGGAAATAACCGTGCCGGATTTCAGTCCTGAACTGGTTGTGTTCTTATAATTGTGGTATTAAGCTGCTTGTAAACGTTCCTGGGAGCGGTAAGTGCGAGCTGAAACCTGGAAGAAAAAAAAAACACCTCAAACCGCCCAAAGCTTTATTCTGAATCAATGGCTTTTATTTATTTATTTATTTTATTATTTTTTTATGATTATTATTTGCAACAGGTCCTTCTGGGTTTTCCTTTCTTAACTGGCAGCGAGGTCTTCTCCTTGCACATATTTCCCTCGCTAAGCAGAGTGCTGTTCCGGTGCTGAGCAGCGGCACTCGGTGCCATCGTTGTCTTCTGCGGGTGGTTCGGTGCCGGTGGTGCTACAGGGGATGTGGAGGCAAGGAAGACCAGGGATAAGAGGGGAAGAGATTGCTGAGGTTGGTGGCGTTTGCAAATAGGGCAGCAGTGAAGGTTTCTTATGAAACCTTTGGTGGTGGTGTCTGCGGGGTGCGATGCTGAAGTCCCAGGACAGGTCGGTGGTTCCATCGCTCAAGCAGAGCTCCAAGCACCCTTGCCATGGATGGGAAAACGAGGGTGCAGTGGGGACCTGCAGGCTGATGCTTCCTTGACTGGCAGACACTTATCGCAGCTGCACGTGGTGCTGCCTAATTTGGCCTCTCTAATGATTTCCTCCAGCAAGCTGATAGTGAATTAAAATGTTTACAGTCGGGTTTTGGAAAGGTTCATCAGGATGCGGAGGAGTGTGTGTGTGGGGGGAGAAATCCTTCTATTCTTACATTTCTCAAATCCCAAACTGCTGTTCCTGTAGTCATGCTAATTTTTTATTGATTGCTGTGGTAGCGGCTGCTGTGTTGTAGAGTGGTAATTCTAACGTTTCCACTCCAGGCAGAATAGTCCTGGGAGGAAGTGGGAAGGAAGGAGGGGCTAAAGAGTCATCGTACTCCAGTCCTTCTTCGGGATGCTCGTGAAGCTGAGGCCATTGATGAACAGCTGTGTGCTTTTGCAATTAAGTTTCAGTGCATGGACTAAGCTCTCAACCCTGTGTTTTCCGTAGAAATGCCAGTAATTACCTTACCTTGAGCTGGTGTCCTCCAGCTCAAGCCCATTTCTCCATTGGGGGAAACTGGGAAGAGGTAGGAATACGGTTGAGGATGGGCATAGTTTCCTATGTGGATGTCAGCAAAAGAAGATGAGCTGGAGTCAAGACTGGTACCCAGAATGACAGGACAAGAGCATCAGGAAGTTGTCAGTCACTCCTGATGGTCAGTTTTCTCCTTACCAACACCATATATCTGCTGAAGGTCAGGAATGTAGTCTGTGTTTCTGTAACCATCTAATTCTGATGTAATATTCCTACACGGATCCATCTGCACTGGTCAGATGAGCCTAAACCATGCTTGCTACTCTGTTAGCAACCCTTAATCTCACCAGTTCCACGCTTTAGTAATATGAGTTTTTGCTGTTGAAATGCGGTGCTATTGGAAGTCCCACATCGCTCCCTTCCACCCTTTGTCTAGAGATGTAAGTAACAAACCCAACTTGGCGCTGACAGGCGTGGATGCTCTTACAGAGACCTCTGTTAAGTGAATTTACTATTAATGGTGGGGAATGGAGGGAGGCTACAAAAATCATGAGAGAACATGAAAATAATGGTGTTTTCTATGTTCCTTCTTCCTCTGATTGCATACTGCTTGCAATTTCTCTCAGGCTTTTAATGATGTCCTTCTGCTATCGGAGCTCTAGAGAGTGAACTAGGTGGCAAGTTTGTGGGTTTGTGCTTTGCCAGGCACACAGAAGCAGGCTGGAGATGAAAACAAGCTATTCTCAACCGTTGATTATAGCTCTTGGAAGAGGGAATGAAAGATATTCTTCTGAGTAACCTGGAGAGCAGATGAAAATGACCCCTTAAATAGTGTCTATAAAACACCATTTTGGTTGAAATTGTTCTATTACAAGAAATACAGAGGACGAGAAACCCGAGCAGTCTTGACAATTGTTTTGGGATTGTTCTACAAGAAGATCAAGGGCTTGCCAGATTTTGCTCTTATGCACATAAATCACCTTTGCTCCTCCTGTTCCATAAAATGCATTGGGTCAGGACTTTTCAGTTTGCCTTCACATTATGTCAAGTACCTAGCAGACATCACAAATAATAGGAGATCCGCGTTTCACAGCACTTTAATTTTTCATTGGCATGCCAAGATACAGAACCTCCAAATTTCTCATGCAAGAACGTGTGCTCGCACTCCTCTTTTCTTTCTGCAGGTTGATGTGTTCAGCAGGAGCTTCTTTGATTCTTGCAACGTTTAAACTTGACTGACTCAGAGGAAAACTACTGTATGAATATTTATTTACTCCTGTTTTAACGTAGCAGAGTTCTATTAAGTTGGAGCAACTGCATCCGGGTGCTAAGCTGTGGATACAGCCCGGCAAGGACTGTGCTCACCTGCAGGACGCTGGCCGTGGTACCTGTACGCTCGCTGTGCCATCTTGTAAAGAAAAAAAAAATTCCTACTGACATCACTGGGATTTCTTATTTGAAAAGTTAAATATTCCTCAGCGAGAGGTGTAAGGGTATTACTTTGCCTCGTGGAGCGTTTTCTCTGAGCAACGCATCCAAATGTATGTCGGGATTGCCCAACACTGATAATTCATGCACCTCTGGAGTGGAATTCAGCAAGCATTGTGGGCTGGAAACATTATGCAGGAGGGGTTTAGGGAAGAGAGATGAAGAAAAACTAATCCAATTGAAACTGTAAGGGGAATTTAGGAAGCAGAATGCAATTATCCGAGTTGGATATTGGCCAGGACATGTTAGTTAACATTTTTACTCTTGCAGGAATTGCCACGGGATCATTAATGACGATGAATGGTCAGGGCTCTGCTTTACATCTCCTTTGAAAGCTTGAGCTGAGGAAGAAGTGAATGTTCTGCCTTCCTACAGGGTGTTCTGCTGTAGTCAGTGTGTCACCCACCCCACCAACCCTGGGTTTGTGGACACACCTGCCTTGCATTGCCACATGGCCTCTGTAGTGAACCAAGGTGATGAAGCTTACTGAAAAGTAACTGATGTTTCAGGAGAGTGATGTGCAAAACTATTCTATAGTCATGATTTTCCATTCGGCTGCCTGAACTTGAGTCTTCCCTGATTTAAAAAAAAAAAAAAAAGCAACTATTTTTGGTTAAAAAGTAGCAGTCTGATTGCAAATGTTCTTTAATGGCAGTGCCTTCTGGCAGTGGGCTAGAAAAGGAGCGGGATGGCAGCATGTGACAGAGGGGAGAAGAGGCATTGGGTTATTTTGGAGGCTTAGTGATGCTGTGTTGGTTACAATTGGAAGTATGGCTCAGGGGTTGAGGATTGCTGGGCTCCTTCTGGTCTGTCTATCAAAGTGCTGGTGGCCTGTCCTGGGGGTCATGAAGCACAACCAGACGATGAGAGAGGAAGTTAAGTATGCGTCCAGACTTTAATGTATAGTCTTACTTAACGCAGTGTGGAGAGCAGTGTAATGATAGATACTATTTCTATGATTTTATTTTTCTTTCCTGAACTTTTCTTGTTTTCTTGGGAGCTGAAGCACAAGGAGGCTTCCAAGACACCCACTTCACTCATGTACAACCTGGATAAGTCACAGATAACTCTGAAGGATTAATACTCTTCTTGTAGCAAAGATTTTCCTATTTCTGTAGATATCTCCCCCCAGAGCTTTCATGGTAACATCAATACCAATAAATTAAAATCCTATTTCAAAGTCACTTAAGATATACCTAATGTATAAAGTGACACATAGATTTCCTTTCTATGTTTTCATCCTTGCAGTTTAATAGTCTGTGGAAGGATAGGTAATGCCAGTATCTGCATCCACAACTGTTTTGAACTTCTGATTAAAAGAAAAAGTTGAACATTCTAACGTGGGTTACACGGACTTACCTTGCATATTCTGCAGAGCATGGGCTTTCACAGCGTAGATGTGAGTGCTTTGGAGAGTCCAGCTGTTCTGCTCCTGTCTCTTGGAGCTGGTTTAGCATATGAGTGAGTTTTAATTACACTGATCTCCTCTTAGGATGTGAATCAATATCAGTACTCTGAGCTTTTTTTAAGATGTTTTAAGTACATGGAAATGAACGGTAAAGAACAGATGAATCTTCATCTAGAAACATGGGATACAGCCACTTTTCCTTACCTTTGTTAAAATAAGTGTCTTTAGTACAGGGCTGCTTAGATGCCTGTGTGAGGCCAGATTTTGCCTGCCATAAATAAAGTAAATGGGCTTAGGGACCTCATATGTAAATAAAGTGCCCATTCCATCTGTCTCGGTGAGGCTTGACCCACAAAACAGCAGCAAATGCTCCTACTGCTTGGAAGAATTTGATGAATATATTATGTTGGTCAGGTGTAAAGCTGCGATCTGTGACATTTCGTGCCTCGTGTGGGCACTGCTGCTGTGTGGCACGGTGGGCTGCATTAATGCAGTCTTCAGGGATGCAAAGAGGGAAAGAATATGGGCAGAAGCTGTTGTTGAGCAAAATAAATTACATAGTAGCTTGTCCAGTGCGAGCAGTATCATGAATGATGCGGTTTCAAACGTCATTTTTTTTCAGTCATTGTGCTGTTTGAATTGTGACCTACTTTAACAACATTCTATCATTTTTAAATATTTCTTTATTCATCGCATTTCATACACACTCAGGTGGTTTACTGCAAGCTGCGTGGGAATTACAACGAAGGTCAAGTGCTTTTTGAGAAGATAACTTATTACTGGAAATATTAACTTGTTGTCATTCTTGTTTTCCGATGTGGGATTTTATTTGTCTGGTGGATGTAGAGATGATGTCGGGCTTGTGCTAAACCGTGTGATTACTGTCAATATACCGAAGTCCCTCCAGCCATAGGCCTGAGATGTACATGATCACTGAATAAGTCTCACTTCAAATTGATTTATTTCTCCCTACACTGGTAAGCTGGTACAGACTCTTACTGGAAGCATCTTTCAGACCAGGACTGGCTTATGTAGATTTAACATTTAAATGCCTTCAGTTAGCTGAAGCTAAACTGAAAATTGCAACTTTAATGTTGAAAGAACCATGCCTACACAGGGTTTGGTGCTGCTTAAATGAGCTTAAATTCAAGCTTTAAATTATATTAGTTCAATTTTTTTCTCATGTGGAAAAAGCTCTGTGGCGTTGTCCGTGGCAGCGCTGTGCAGAGTGAGAGTTGAGCCTTGGTTGGAGCTGAGAGCACTCTTGGTTGTTAATGCTGGTGTCACTGCAGTTAAACTGCATGTCCTCTGTAGCAATTGTCCATACAAATGACTAGAGCAGATGCTCCACTGTTAGTGGCCGTGTAAAGTGTTGGGAGGAGTGTGTCCTAGCAGTGGGACATCAGGACCTCCAGCTTCTCAAACCATAATCCAACTTTGGTGCAGTATACATATTACTTGGCTTAGAGCTAGGAAAAGAGAGGCCACTGGGGAAAAAAGGCTTTTTGGCTTGTCTGTTACCTTCGCAAAGCATAGCGGACGTGTTTGATATTAATGCATTATTTCTTCAACATTACTGAAGTAGTTGACCTTTACATGCAATTACTCTGTGCTCAGTGCCTGAAATGTTCTGGCTTTTATTATGCATATTTAAGGTTACTCTTAAGAATTTAGCATAGGATGTGTAGAAATAAAACCTAGGTGTTGTTGTGAATATTCACCATTTGGGCTGTGGTAGGGGTCAGGGACTGAGGTGTTGCCATCTACATCATTTCACGGCCAGAACTCCCAGTCTGACAGCTCCATGTGGTGGGCATAAAGGTTTCCCTGGGGAGACCCCAGCTTGGACTTCATTGAGGTCTGGCTCTGGTTCTGAGCTACTACTCTGTAGTAGGGCTTATTCACTTCTTGAATTTAGAAACTTATATTGCATTTGGGTTGTGTTTTAAGCTTTGTTCCGCGTTCCTGAGATGAAAACTTCTATTTTCATTATTGCTGGAAGTGGCGGTTGTTGGGTAATTGCTTGGCTTCAGGAGTTAGGGCTTAAGAAAAACATTAAATATCATGAGACTTGCGATAAAATCTTAAGAGTCGACAGCGCTGCATAAGCCACTGAACAGCTGTCGGATTGTAATTAGGTTTGATTGTTATCAGCTTGAGCCAGATTTGCACAGGTTAGCTTGCCATTAAAAGGCACATACACCGTAACCAGCTCCTGGAACTGCCCAGTCCTCCCGTTGAGTGGTTCCTCCATGGCGGCGATATGGAGCGAGCAGGAATTTGTTTCTATACTTGGCTTTTTTGTTCCTTCTTTCCTTTACAGTTTGCTTTGCTCAAGCTCGGGTTATCTGGTGTCTGGTCACAGGAGAGCACACGCTTCTCCACGCTGAGGAATGATCCATGCTGGATGTAGCTGTGCTCCCCTATAGTAGGGTTTGCCTTCCTCATTCCCATTCCAGAAATCAAGGAGGGATCTGCAATTCCAGATGGCTTTCCTACTTTGTGATATGCGGCTCTACTGTTGAAGTTCTCATCTGTTCCTGTAACTTTGTATGTGAGTTGCGAAGAAACACAACATTACACCAGTAGCAACAGTGTCAGCTGGTGCAGGGCTCTGGTGTGCAGTCCTTCCTTAGCAGGAGCTCCCAGACTGGTGTTTAGTGATGATTTCATAGAACCAGAGAATGGTTTGGGTTGGAAGGGACCTTTAAGATCATCCAGTTCCAACCCCCCTGCTTTAGGCAGGGACACCTCCCTCTAGACCAGGTTGCTCACAGCCCCATCCAGATCTCACTTATTGTAGACTATCACCTTCAAAGTGCTACTTCTAGTGCAAACACAGAGTGCAGCTGGCACATGGTAACACTTAATGAGCACAGTTCGGATGCTGTAGTTGTATAACAGAGTCAGTAGGAGTTCTCTAATAAAAGAGCAATACAAAAACGTTCCTCTTGCTGTAATTTCATTACCAGTGTCTTTTGCAATTGGCTGGAGATGTTGGACCGACAACTTTTCTTTCAGTCCATTGCAGAACAAATCAGGAGCTGCCTGGGATTTCATCACTGAACTTGTTGTGGCTGCGAGGGATTTCCTGGTGACACAAAGAGGGCATGCCCCTTATTTCAGAAGCAGAAATGAGGAAATGGGATGGTATTTTTTCACTTGTCAGCAGATCTCAATAGACAGGAGCAGAGGCTGGGCTGAGATTGTACTTCTTGAAGGAGCGGTGTGTCCACCAGGGCTGGTCAGCTCATTATTTCAGTATGTAGCCTGGCTCATTTTCCCTCTTTTCTGGAAGAAGCAGGATGAGTGCATGCTCACTAATGTGTTCTTCAGTATTCCAGAGACTTTCATGAAAGCAATTCATGAGCTAATCAGCCTTTTTTGCTGGTGTGAGTTCCCTTCCTGCTGTCGGTAGGTTCCAAATAACTCATGTTATACTTGCAAATGCCGGCTGCTGGCTCTCCAGCTCTGCTCACCTTTCCTTCCCCTGCAGCTCCCACATCTGATTGGGCTCTCGGCTCCGCAGTCGCCTGGCTAACTCGCTTTCTGCCTCATTTCCTCCCCAATGGCCGCTGAACAAATTTCTCTGCATTCAGGTCCAGCTCAACTCTGTGACTCAGGATGCTGCAGAAGCAGCCTGTTTAGCAGCTTCTGGTTAGAGGTGTAGAACCATACATCTTCTGAATCACAGAGCGAAAGAACTTAGCTTTGTTGGAAGGAAAGAATGAACATTTGGGAAAGGGGAGTACATCGCTCACAAAGTTCAGCTAAATGATTCAGCATAATAGAGCTAGCATCAACTATTGGTGAGTACTGGTACGCTCTCTGTATGCCCAAGTGAAGGAAAACAAAAGTGCATGGATACCTGACACAACCTGAGCTTCTGTTAGGAATGCCACACCAGGACATATGTTGAGTCATCTCCATTGTTCTGCCATATTTAAGGCCCTTTTTATAACCCTGGGTGGGTGTACCATAACTTGATCGTGGAGAGCACTGGGATTGTCTAATTTTTGCACTGCCTTAGTAAAACCCACCAAACCTATTGGCTTTCATCAATTTTCCCACCTACCTACTGGTTCTGTTTCTGGTTTCAGCAAACCAGAAATTCTTAAATACTGGGAAACTGAAGGTATTTTTGCCTTAAAGGTCCCATAAATACCATGCTAACAGCAGAAGGAAGACAAATCTACATCAAGCCAAGCAATCTTATCTCCTTAGCTAACTGGGCCAACTAATACAGTAAGATTGGGGCTGAGATGTGGCATTCACATGCTTTGCTGTACTGTGCAGACTTCTAATTTACAATTTTTGCATTGGTTACTTTATAGATGGGATGTTATTTTAGAGCTCAGCACTGGAGCCAGGTAGCTGCTTACGTGTGTTACTGTGGGAAGCAGGAGACAACAGAACTGGATGGCGATCTTGCTCTTTTTCTATTTTTTTTTTTTTTTTTTTTTTGGAGGAGGGTGAATTTGAGATAAACTTGGCCCTGCTCCATAGCAGAGGAACTCACAGTGATGCCGCAGTTTTGTTGGTGCCCCTGCAGGCACAAAGGCCAAACCAAATCAAAATGAGCTGAGAGGAGCAGATGGGGCCAGTGAGAAGTTGGGAAATCATTCAAAGTGTGAGACGCTGAACCATTTCAGTTTTCCTGAGACAAGCGGGTGCCGTGGCACAACACGGCTCTTTCGAACACTCAGCACACGTGAGACTGTTTTGGAATAAAAGCTGCATCAGGTGTTTTATTTCCACATTTTCCTGCCTGAGGGAGAGTGCCTGCATTTGGCAGGGATGGCAGGGAGAGGGAGGGGCAGCGAGAACGGGCTTGCTGAGAAGAAATGCCTCCTTTCAGCTGTTTGGTTGTCCCCTTGAGCACCACCTGGGCAAGACAGGGGAGAGATTTTAAGGCAAAACTGGACTTTTTGAGGGTGGAAATGGTAAGGTGTGAAGTCTCATGCTCTGACAGCATCATCTGCATGGTACTCCATCAACAATGAATCCATACAAGTTTCCCAGAATGTGATCTTTATTCCCCTGTGACATTGTTCTTCTCCTTAAGATTCCCCCTGAAGGGATTTGGCTCCTTTTAAAAGTAGGGAAATGAGATGTAAAGAATTCAGCTCCCATCTGGTAATTGCAGCCTAAACACGGTTTTGCAGTATTTATTGTTTATAACTGCATAAGTAGGCTGTAGATAATTCATGCTTTAAATGCTGCAGGGCACAGGAAAGTTGGGTGTTGGAGAAATATGCATGGTGAGGCATAGCTCCAGCTGAAAGAAATGGAACTTGAAAAGCACTTGGATCCTTTCCATCCACCCTGCACAGAAGAAAATTGGTTTGCAGGAAATATAGGTCATGGCACTGCTCTGGCATCTCTCTGTTCCTGTTTTGTAAGTACAGTACATTGCCAGCAGCACAATTTGGGACTCCCATTAGAGCCATTCTTTGCTGTCAGGCTTAAAGGCCATTTAATATCCCTTATCTGATATGATGCACTCCTCCTCACATAGACAAAGGAAGTTTAGAAGTTGGTTTCTGTCTTTTTTTTTTTTTTTAATTAAGTTATTGAAAGCTGCTTTGGACTCTGTTCCTGCTGTTGCACCCAAGGGTCAGCTACTTTGATAAGGACCCGAGGACCAGGGGTGCAAAATTAAGAGGCAGTGAAACTGAATTCTTCTCTCCTCTCTGTGGCAAAACACAGAAGAAAATGAAATCTTACGTCGCTGTGCCACAGGGTTTTACAGACATAAGCTTATTATTGGAGAGCTTTGGCTTTTTGAACATGACATTCACCTTTGATTATGAGATTAATCTAATTTCTTTGTGCTAGAAAAGATATTAAAGGCAGCTGTATTTTGAGAGCCAGGTTGTCCGTGTTCTCTCCTATTTGTGCCCAGCACCAGCTTTGTCTGCGCTGCCAGCAGGACCAGGAGAAAAAGGCCCACAAATATCTGTGGTGTAGGGATGCAAAACTGCTCCCATTTTACACATTGGGGAACTGAGAGGCGGAGAAAGCAAATCATGTTTCTGCATAGCTGCATGTGGCTGCTGTGAGCAACACAGAGTCAAAGATGAAAACAGAAGGGAAAATTTGAGTGAGGAACTATATCTACACGGCTGAAGTTACAGCAAGTTGTTGCTGCTTAATCTGGATATCTCCAGGCACGACAACGATGGGAGAACGCAGCCACGGGTTTTTATTGCTGCCCCGATGTACTTGCAGAGCGGTGTGATTACTTCAGAGTTCATTAGCAGCAAACAAAATCAGTGGAAAGCAGACTGCTTGTAATGCAGTGCTGCACAGCACGGCTCTTCCTCTGCTGTCGGATGGAAATGGCTGAGCTGTGGAAGAAGCAGGAGCCCGACAGTTTCCTCTGCAGCTTGCCCAAAGATTTCCTAAACCTCCAACGCGTTTCCTTCGTTATCTGCTGGTACCCTTGGATAAGAAAGAAGCATTTTTTCTCTTTTTTCCCCCCTCTTCTTTTTCTTTAACAGGCAATCAGCAGAATTCCCTGCGGTGATGAGTTGGTTTTCCTTTTGGGTTGATCTAAGTACTAAACCAGCCTTCTTGCATCTCAACTTCTTGATTTCCTAGTTTCTTATCATTTGAGGCAGGATTTGGAAGACCGATCCTTTGCATCCTAAGCAAGGTGCTTTTTGTTTTTGATTTCTTTGATCAAAGAAGTGCTTCCACGCTTCCGACTGGCTGCTGTTTGAGTCATCCCACTTGGATGGCATCTAGAGGATTGAGGTTGGAAGCCTAAATTACTGACAATCATAGGTGGGGAATAAAGGGAAATAGAGGGACTGCAAAGGATGAATAGGCACAATGGCTTGAAGACATCTCTTAGTGATTGCTTTTAAGTGCCTACCATTAAAATTCCATATCTTGATGGGCAGCTCTTTTTTTTTTTTGAAGCTGTTTCAGTGTTATGAGCACCGTAAATATATTTTCTCCTGGATTTTTTAAAACCAAACATAATATCTTAAGATACATTTGTTTTTAATGTCATCTTTTTGTATTAGCGTGCAAGAATAAACAGCTGTAGTGGTTGAGTGTATCTGATTGAAATACATAAATTCTTATTCATAAATTGTTGCATTCAATTGTGTGGACAAATAGAAAAGCTGGAGCTCAGGACCCCTTGAAATAACCTCTTTCTGTTAGACATGCATATCATTTAGATATATGCTTGTCTGCACAATGTATAATTTTTCACTGGCTCTTTCAGAGGTAATTTTGGAAGGTGAAATGTGCTGTGTGAATATGGTACTTCACATTGTAGAATGCTTCCATGAAAAAATACAGGATTAGTCTGCAAATAATCTCTTCAAAGGCCCTATTACAATTCTGAACTCTCTGGTGGCTTGTCTAGTCTTTGCTATTGCTTTAGAGCAACAGATAATGCTAAAATCATTTACAAGTATTGTCACAAAATAGTTTTATGTGGTTGATCCTTCCTGACACGATGCTTCACAACATGATGGAAAATTCATAAATGTTTTCTTCAATTTGATGTTCAAGTAGCACTTAAAAATGCTTATTTCTCTAAGAACTATTTTCTCTCTTTATGTCTGATTCATAGATTATGGTCAAGTGTTGGTTTTTATAGTATTTACAAGAAATGAGTCGAGTCAGCTTGCTCATAACAGCCCTCCCTCTCCCTCCATTCCCCTCTCAGATGCATCCTTGCAGCATCAGGGAACAAAGAGAACTGAAATTCTGAGGCTTGCTCAGATTTGATTTAGTGGTGCCTTTTCCTGTAGTAAATTTGAGGAGGCTGAGTTGTTCATGGTCAAAGATGCTAAGGTTATGTCCATTATATTAAAGACAAGATTAATGGTTAATAAGTTTTTCAACTGCCTAATACTTTAATTGGGGATGAAATTCCTGGTCTTGTAGTTGTGAATCATTTGTCTCCATGACTGTGTGTTTCTGTTTGTCCCCTTACTCAAACCACCGCTGTCTCTCAGTAGTCGTCTTTCTGAATTCTCATTCCTTTAGTGGTGAAGCATCCCAACTCTTTATCACAGGGACTGTGCCAATGTCCCAGGTGGAATGGGAGCGGCTGGTGTTGCGCTGAGCTCTGATGGCTGCTGCTGGAGCAGCTGCGATGCTGTGAATTCAGGCACCATCTCCTAACCCAACTCTAGTTTAAGCACGGAGCCAGGAGGTGACAGTACATGTGTCATGTGTCAAAACGGCAAAGCCATCTCGTGTTTGCAGACTGGAGAGATCTGCTAAATGTCTCGCAGTGCTGAATTGATGGATTTGGAGCAAGAGTTCGCAGCTGCCGCGGGGACGTGGCTTGAGTTTCATAATCGGTCATGTTTGGTCATTCTGGGTAATGATTTTTAAGGTTGGGCTGGATGTAGATTTGGAAAATAGGTCTGTGTCTGAGTCTGGCTATAACTCCTGTATATGAAGTCAGCCTTGCTTTCTGTGTTAGAGAATCCTTCAGTACTCTTCTTGCTTCCCACCAACATGGGGTTAGGGCCTTACAGTTAGCAGTTTGGAAGGATATTCTGTGCTTTAGTTGGCTCTTACTCTGCCATCGCTAGCAAGACTTTTTAAAGTCTTAAAGAGCACTTTGGATTATATGACAGATAAAGTGAGAAGGAGAATGTGAGGGTTCTGGTGGCGTAATCCTGAATCCCACCCTGACTCACAGGCCGTGACTTAGCATTTCCATTACAATTGGTTAAGGTGCTCTCATCCCAACTTCTTAAGGGATATTTTTGTGATGTAGGGGTGCAGGAAAGACCAAGTGGCTATCAAATAAGTTTGTAGGAGCTAAGCTCTTCCTACAGTTGCTTTAACCAGTAGCACTTGCTCTGCTAACACGTTTGCTTGTCTTTTGGTGGCTTGGCCTTTGTGCTCCCCCTAAATGTTGTGTGAGCTTGGGAAGGAGTGGGGATGGGGAGGTGACATGGAGGGCTGTGCTGTGAGAGCTCAGGAGCAATGTGTGTGGCTCATCTTCAGGTGTAGAGGTGTGGAAACAGCACAGCTGACACTGTTACACAGCCCTGGGCTGTGAGCAGGGGAGGGGGCTGATTTTCACAGAACTTGAGTTGCTTTTTGCAACCTTAGGAGAGTTTATCGTCCTGTGCACGCAGAGCGCGTGACTGCTTTTGAACCTCGGTTTGTGTTAGGTGAAATCTGTGCTCTGAAAGGTGTCTTAAAAAGCTGAACAGGTTCAGGAATTCAAATACGAAAACATCAGGCTGCTTGGTTACCGTAGCCAGCACGGCAGGAGGCTTGTGCCAAGGATTAGGATGGTATTTGTTGGGGTACACCAGTGAAGGGGCTCATAATCCTGGGTGCTCCGCAGCAGAAATACTACAGCTAGTACAACAACCTTAATGAGAACTTCCTAGAGTTCCCCACTTCAGATACCGGCCAGAAACATCATCTTCTGTCAAATAAAAAGAGTACTTAGCTCTCTGTAAAGCAGTAGGTAATCTTTTTGGATTAGACCAATGAAAACAAATAGAGTGTTGGAGGAGTGAGCGTGAGCAAGGCAGCAAAGAGCATCAGTGTGTGCTGCCTGTTTCTCTCTGGAGGTGATTCATGGCTGGTGATTTTGCTAAGTTTGTATTTTATTACTTTTAATTCTTTTTTCTTCTGATCAGATGCTCTTTTCCAAGACGAAGAGTAGCTGCTGTGGCTGCACTACCCCTTGTTCTTGGTGTGTTTCTCACTTGCATAAGGATGCCTGCAGCTCAGGGTAGGCGCGCTTTAAAAAATGTGTATTTATGAATTTAAAATTGCAAACACTTTTTTGTTTTGCTTTTCAAATAAGGCCTATAATGAGTTGATCCTTCAAGTCACTCGCAAATAAGATAGTTCCAGTGAGAGAGGCTGTTCTACGGGATTGATTTTTGGAAGCTATTTAGGGAAATTACCGTAGGCTTTCTGAGCAAATTAGTGAGAGCGTGGAAGGACCACAAAAAGGCTTTTTCCCTTAAGATTTGTAGGATCTTATGAAAGGGGGGAAGGAAAAAGAAACATGGTAATTAAATAATTCTTTATAATGAAATAAAATTATGGAAGGTCATGGTTTGAACTTGGGTAAATTCTTAGCTACTTCTACTGACTGAAGTTTAACTTCAAATTGAGGCTTTTAGTAAGGAAAGGAAATTACTGTTGCTTCAAATGTTTGTTATATGTGTGTGTGTCCCCCACTTGCAAGTTTAGATTTAGGATGTTGGAAAAGAAAACGTGACACTCGTGGGTGTGAGACGAGCAAGGCAACTGCTGCGTCGGGCTATGGGGATGTCTGGAGCTCTGCTTATGAGGAGTATAATTAGCTGAGTTCACCTGAAGTGTTCATCCTGGGGAGAAACAGTGGATGAAATCTTTGGGTCTTTCACAGGGAAGTCTTAATTATTCGAATTGGAGAGGGGCACGTCCTATTGCTTGAACTGAGTTAATATTTAGTGCTGAGACAACAGTGATGCAGGGCATAAGGAACTGGGAAGGCTATTCATGGACCTCTGCTGCTGATCAGAGCTGTCTTTGACTCTTAGTATCTATGAAGAGAAGAGGTGAGGCTGCTGGAGTAACTTGATTCTTGTAAATGCATGGCACGTGTGGGTAGTGTGATGCTGAAACACAGCTAGAGGAGCAGGAGGCGTGGCTGTGGGGGGTCCCAGCAGTATCCCATGAAACATTACACTAAATGGCAAATAACTTGGGAACATGCATGGGAGTGATTAATTTGTGTGCCACTTGATCTGCGTGCACATTTATCTTTAAGGTGTTCTTCAGATTCCCCCCACCCACTGACTGATGCAGAACTGCATCCACAGGAGGTGCCTCTCCAACACAGGAAAAGCTGGATGTGGAGTTCAGTGCTGGGGAACATGTTTCCATAGCAGCAGTATCCCTATGAGGCTCATGAACAAGCTCTGACCCTTGGTCATGTTCTCTGAGTTCAGGAAGTCCCAGGGCTGGCTGCACTGTTTGTCTGCTTCAGTGTTAGAGGAGAGATGCTGAAATGAGGAAGCAGCAGTTTCACTTACACATGGTTGGGATCACACCTGGCTCACACTGCTGCCCACGTATTCCTTGGAGCACAGCACACATCTTGTGGACCTTGGCATCAGACAGCAGCCAGGCTGAAGCTGTTCAAGGGATTTTTTTTTTTTTTGAGGCTTTGCCATGCTTCTGCATCAAAAGACAGATGCATAATTATGGGTATCATAAACCTGAGACCACTTTGGCTATTTTATCTGATTTTAGAACACCTAATTGCTCATCAGCTTTCCTGGGCTGAAGTGGTAAATCACCTGAGATAATGTGGGGATGAAAGAGTGTGTATGAGCACTGGGAACTGCTGGGGCTGGGAAACTTTTTCTATTTCCAGTGATGCTTTCAAACTTGTGCCTGCAAGTGCTGGTCCCTGCTACCTGATCTCTCCTGCCTTCCAGGTGCACTGGGACATGATGGTGTAGAGCAGGAGGAAAGAAGGGAGGCTGAACAATGCTTTTGCTATTATTATTATTATTATTTGGAATTGTGTCCACATCAGGTGCCAGCAGGTTCTCAGGTGGTCTGGCCAGCTTCACAACCATCATCTTGCCCCCAGACTTTGGTGCTGGTGTTCCCTCCATTGGTGCTCAGGTAGACTGACATGAGGCAGTGGAGTTGTGGATGAATCCCTGTGCTACTCAGCACACTGAAGGGAAAGGATGCACTAAGACCTGAGTTGGATTTCCCAGCTTCAGTAGTTGAACTGCTTCCTAATCCTTCCTGACATAAATTTCTGCATGCAGGTGTGTTGTTTCTCCTCTTTTCCTCCTCTTGTCTCTTAACCTCAATGTTCTCAGTGTTTTTTTTTTTTTTTTTTTTTCTTTTTTGGTTGGGGATAGCATAGTAGCCTACTTTAAAAACAAACAAGCAACCACCTCCCACAAAACCTCTGAATCACTGAATTTGTCACAATAATTAAGTATGGTAGCTACTGTTCTGGATGCGTTTCACCTGCTAAGAGATGCTGCAGTCAGCACCATATGGTAACCTTTTTTTTTTTTTTCCCCCTTTTTAACAGACTTAGAGCAGCAATTTGTTTCTCCCATGAGCCAGCACCACAGCATGCATTGCTTAAGAGATACAAAGTAAGGCTGGTGAGCTTTTCAATTTAAGCTTTCAAGGAGCATTTAGCTGAGCTCCAGAGCCTGCTTTCAGGCACTGTCCTGTTTGCACATTAACCCTTCCACTGTGTGAAAGTGAGGTGCTGAAAGACAGAAGGGCTTGATTCTGACCAGAGACTTCTCAGACCTTCAGTCTTAACCTTCATAAACAAGTTAGTATTTACCTGCCTTTCAGATTTATTGACAAGGAGTCTTCAATGTCTGTATGTCACCTGGAGCTTTTGAAAAGAAGATGGTTACAGATATGGAAAATACTGTTTTATTTCACACTGACATATGGACTGAAACTGCAGGTGGAGTTATGGCTACATCTGTTCTGCAAAACCCCAGTACAGGATCCCTGATCTACTTCTGGAATGCAGAGCTGTGTTACAGCACCGTGATGCTGTCCCCGAGGGCCTTATCCTGAATGGTGCTGTGATGAAGTGTCAGTGCTACTCTGTACTAATATCACTGAACCATTAAGGTTGGGAATGATCTCTAAGATCAAATCCAGCTGCCAACCCATCCCTACCATGCCCACTAACCATGTCCTCAGTGCCACATCTCTGCATTTCTTGAATGCCTCCGGGGACATTGACTCCACCACTCCTTGAGCAGCCCATCTCAGATCACACTTTCTGAGAAATTTTTCCTCATATCCAACCTGAACCTCCCCTGGCACAGCTTGAGGACATTACCTCTTGTCCTGTCCTGTATCTTTGATGTGACTTTGAATAGAGTGATGTACCGTGCCCCATAGGCCTAGCAAGTCTGCTGAAGCTGTGCAGCCTGGAATACCATTCCAAAGTGGAACGATGGCCCAGCAGCCTATTGTGCTAACCTGCAGCACAGGAGACTAGTGTTTCATTTCCATTCCCTTACAAACTCTTGATAGAAGTCCAGGTAAAGTGCAGAGGTCGGGTGGCAGCAGAGTTCCCTTTCACCAAGGTCTGCAAGAACACATGCACGCCCCAGTGGGTCTCAGATAATGGAGGATGTGTAAGGAGCAGAAAGCCCATTTCAGGCCCTGTCACCTCCCTAGGCAAAAGTCGATCAGGGTTATGCTGAGTCCTCATTCAGATGCAAGTGCTGTGGTTGTGGTGTCATGCATCCTTCCTCCCTGCCCTCTAATTGGTCCTGGGATCTTGCAGTTTGTGATGGCCCACTAATTCTGGATCAATATCTCAGGTTACTTTTGTTATATGAGACAGTGTTGATAAGCCCGTTCTGCAAGTCTTTCTCTTGGTGATAACCACTTCCTCTGCTTAATTAGGAATATCTGCTTATAAATAAGATATGTATCTGGGTGAAATGCAGGTTACAAATGGTTGCAATTAAACCTCGTGTAGCAGCTTTCCTACCTCTCGCCTCTCTGCGTTCCTTTTTTCTTCCTTTAAAGGATAAGGGATGTGCTATTTCTAGAGGAGTTCTGTTCAGAGCTTGAGATGATCTGAAGTGAAATGAGTTTGAACTGTCACACACCTAGCCTAGCTCCTGTCCTACATCCTTGTGTTCTTTGGAATATAATGGACTTTTAATTTCACAATGCTTGAGAAACAATGGGGAATGCTGTGTGGTTTTTCTTTTTAAATTAACCAGCTTATGTAGGAATCCAATGTGGCCTTTTGTCGGGGAGATTAAAAAAAGTTGTTGAAGCAGCACCCAGTGGTGCTACAGCTAAATCTTTGCCAGTGTTGCCTTTAGATTTGTTTTAGACAATACCAGACTTGAGACTAGAATATAAATTGTCAGCTTTACAGCTGATCAGATTTTCCTTGTAAATACAGGGCTACCTGATTGGGACGAGGGATTCCATTTGTCATCGTACTGTGATTTTTCTCTACTTTGGTAACAAAGAAATTGCCATTGCGTTACCTTACTTCTTACCAAAGGTAGCAATTAAAAGGAAATAAACATACCTGGCAGTGGTGTTTCTGAATGTGATGTGGAAAAGGTGAGCACAGCAAAGGTAGAGCGATGCCTGGGACCTGTTTGTTCTTCACACTCTTCAGCTTCATGTATCGTTGCTGCTTGCTAGTGTGCTCACATACTGTTCAAATTAGTTTACTTTGCACATGTAAATGAACTTGCTAATGCTCTCATTTTAGCAATGCCATATTGAACTACTGATTAGAAATGTCACGTAATGATTTTAATCTATGCGGAATAAGCAGTTCTAGAAAAAGTAGACGTATTTCCTTCTCAGTACACCTCTGTCACAGCAGGAATGTTTGTGCTAATTTTCCTTGCCCTGAAAGGTTTGTGTTCAGCTAGTTATGGAAATAAATGGGATTGACATTTCTTTTCTGAAGTACTAATAAACTTCTTTTCAGCCAGTACTGAGCTTGAAATTGAAATTTCTGGTTTGGGAGAAGCCTGGAGAGATGGCTCTGCACCTACTTGGGAATAAAATATTTTCTTTTTAAGATGATGGTTCAGAGCTCTATCCTATTCCCTGCTGGAAGAGCAGGGAAGCTCTCAAGTTTCCCCCCATGCCCAGTGCTGGGAAGCCTTGGCTCCCCACAAAGCATTGCAGGCTTGCCAAACTGCTGCTATTCATCCAAAGCGTCTTTTAATTACAAACTTTCTGCTCAGCTGTCATTAGAGCTAAGATCCGCTGTTATTTATGACAGAAAGGATATTGCACGTTTCTTTTGCTTGCAGTTCTCCAAGTCAATATTTGTTTAGCAAATGCTGATATTCTAATTTGCTTTGCAATACAAAGTCCTTCAGTAATCCAAATACTGTTCCCCAGAGTACAAATAAAGAGCAGGTTTTTCTCTTCTGGGAGAGCAGTAGTGTCAAGTGTCCCATTTTGGTCACAGCTGGGGTGTGCCTCTTGCAGTAGGTGATACTTCAGCTTTGATGTGCATGAAGGTGCATAGCTTAGATTAAGTTGGCCTGGGTTAGGTGCAAAAAACCCAGTCTTGCCTTGGCACCCTTGCGCTGTAGCTGTGCTGTCTGTGCCTTAAACACAGTGTAGGTGCTTGGGTTTTGATAAGATCATCCTCTGTGGCTGCAGACAACCTCAGCAGATTGATTTCCAAACGGTAGAGGAGGGATGCCCATAAGCAAACACAGAAAGGCACACGTGGTTTGAATGGGCCCTCATCCACTGCTCTGTGGAGGAAGCAGATGCACAGTATTAATTAGCACATACTTCAGGGCACCTTATGTACTTACATAAAGGAAGGAGAAGATCAAGACAGCACCTTATTACTGAGAAAAATGAGTTGCATGGTGACCTTACAGCAGAATTCTTCTTAAAAATAAAGATCAATCTAATCCCTGAAATACTTTGAGGGGAAAAAACCCACAAAGGATACAAAAGCCCAGCACCAAGGTCTTCCACTTAAAAAGGGGAAGAAAAAATAGGTCAGTATATGCCAACACACTATTATTATTATTATTATGTATTATTTCGTATGTGGAATTATACCATGACTGAGACAAATTACTTGAAGCATTAAGAAAATCCCAGAAATGCTGATGTGGGAAAGACCTTGGGGGGTAACTCAGTGTGTTGCTGGGCTCTTAGGCAAGATCAAGCATACCTGTCTCACCTCCAGAAGCTGACAGTCTGCCTAACCTCCTCTTAAACCCTGAGTATTGATTTCTCATCTTCCCCAGGCAGCCTGTTCTGGGTCTTCACCACTCCTACTGCTAACAAGCCTTTCATTTTTCTAATATCTCATTCTTTTTACTGCTTGTCCTCCTGCCAGTTGTATGGAGAGCAACTGATGAATGTCCTCTGCTATTACTGCCTTTTTGGATGATGCTTAGCATCTTCCTAGCTTAGTCTATTTATTTTTTTTATTTGCTTTGGAGAAGAAGGGGAAGGGGGATGGTGGGGGGAACAAAAGAGAAAAAAACTTTTTCTGTCATCTTTGTAAATCACAGTTCTGAAATGGCTGTTGTTGTTTATTTATCCTATTGACTTTCCCATTTGTCTTTGCTGTAAGGAGAAGCTCTCAAAATGGAGTATCAACTGGGATAGCTAACATCTGTCTAGTGCAATAGGAAAAGAAAAATAAGCTCTTTGAAATTATCTGATGCTTTGGCCACAGTTCCCTTTCTGATATTTCTGTATTTTTCACTTGTATTCACTTTGTGGCTCATTGTTAACTCACCTGACCTATTACCACCTCGCACTTCCCATTTCTTTTATTTTTCCTTCCAAAATACACATGGTTACAGTGCTGCACTGCATCGTGTTTCAGCTTTTGGGTGTTGTGCTTCATCTTATTGATGTGTTCTTTCTCTTCTTGTTCTGCTCACACCTCTTAGTTTGGTGTCACCTATGGACAATTGACCAAGAGTTCTTGCTATTTAGTCCTGTTAAGAGCACTGGCATATCTGATGTTGCTGCTGATGGTGGCAATTTCAGAGAATTATCAGAAACCAGACTTCAGTCCTAGAGCTACTTTTTTTGCAGAGCTTTATATGAGCCTCTCAGAATGTCCAACCTTAATGCACTGAAGAGTAGAACCAGTTTGTAGATTTAGTGCCAGCCATCGTTGGTTTTGCATGATTTGTGCTCCGCATCTTACATTTGTTCCAAGTTGATCTGAATGCTGTTAGTGATTTAGACTTTTAGAACCCTATGAAATGAAATCGATTTCTTGATGTTACTCTCCTAATACTCCATTGGAACTATTTTTCCTGTATATGTATTGATGTCAGCTTTACTCCAATGAGAAGGATCAAAGCCAGTTGTCAAACAATTCATTGTTCACCCAGCCCTTGAAAAAAGCTCCTGCTATTGTTCCTGGTAGCTCTCAGGAGGAACTTGTTAGATCATAGCAATCCACGTAAATATAACTGTGATGTGTGGTTAGCAAGTCATTATAAAGCACTGTGAGATTCTCGAATCTTATAATATTATTGTTACTAAATGCTTTCAGATGCAAAGTGACACTAATGCACTTCATTTGAAGTATCGTTACCTCAGAGTTAATTTTACACCCAAAGTAAAATAAGGAAAGCACTTTAGGAAATGTTTGAGGCTGTTGCTGTGTTATCTTTCATTGCTTGGAAAAACAAGGGAAAGCCTTCCCGCATCCTGAAATGCCAGTATCTAAATGGGGGGAATCAAAGCATTTTTATCCCCTTACATGATTGCTAATGATGTTTTCCTCAATGCACTCTAATTATTCGTGTGCTACTTTGAAAATATATAGCGTGTATGATATAATGCACATAGCAATAGGTTATCCTTACACTTTACAGAATGCAGGTTCTCTGAGATTATGGCATTTTACAGTTCTCCTTTGGATTTGTTTCCTGCTGTCCTGGTGTTGCATGGGATGTTCTTTTCCCTGGGTCTCCCTATCTTCCTTGGGGCCTGCTCTGTCTATTACTGTCGTCGTCGTTTATTTTGATTTCTCCTTTCTGGAGCTGTTTGAAAATCCTGAACTCCTTTTTGTGTTTCTTCTGGGGATGCTCCCATTGCTTCCATGTGGCTTCTTGCTGTTCTTCTCAGCTCTCACATCGCAGTTCCCTACCCCATGCCGCAAGATTTCTTTCCGTGTGCGCTTCCCTTTCCTTCTCCTTGCACAGACCTGCACTCCAGCCATTCCTCTCCAATGCTTATCACCTTGCATGGCTCCAGTGGAGGCCCTTAGTGTTAGTGGGGCTCACTGTGCTCTTGCCTGGCCGTTTTCCAGCATGGTGCTCCCAGCCTGTGGTTCTCCTTTCCCCACATTCTTCCTGCTGCTGCTCTGCTCGCCTGCCTGTCTGATCAGCTGGCTGCAGGGTGCGAGCTAAATGTCAGACCAATTTTTTCTGTCTCCCAGACTTAAAGGGGTGCCATGAAATGGAATTTGAGCACCAAAAAATTTTCTTTTGCTGGGGGATGTTTAACCTGTGGTTTTCAAATAGGCACTAAATCCCCGCGTGATTTGTTTCCATCTCTAGTGGAAGCAGTTCTCTCCTTAAAATCCATCTTAATCAACAGGGAGACAGCCTAAGAAACTGGAAATACTACAGGTGGAAACGTGATAGGTGAACTGATGATGTGGCACTTGATAACAGTGATAATGAGGCAATAGTTGTGCCTACACTTCACATCTTCACTGTGCAGCCTCTGCTAAATTTTAATTTATTTAACTTTAATGTGGTATCTTTCAATAAGGAGACAACAGATCATAATGAGGTTCTTCTGAAAGCTTATTGGGTGTTATAAATAGCAAAAATAACATGAAGATGGCTGTGGACACCAGCCAGTAGGTGTGTCTGACCAACTGTGACCAAGAAAATAGGATGAGTGAGACAGCAGAGGATGCTCAATGCTGTGAATCGATCCAGCGGTGACAGGCACAGAGGCTTTGTTCTGGATGCTGGGAAAAGGGCAGGAAAGATGAACAACTTGTGTTGAGGGGATCGTGGGCTTTGTTTGCCTTCTCTTGGAAACTTAGTAGTTAAAAGGATGTGGTGGATGTAGCAGTGGTCTGGTTGAACAAGCTGCTTTCATGCTGTCTCTCCTTTGAGCAAGACCTGGCATTTTAAGGTCTCCTGTGCCAAGCTGAGCAATGTAGAAGTGACTGATGATGTAGGCATGAAACATTTGCTCCTTGACTGGCACTGTGGCAGCCCCGTTGCATGTGGGGGCAGTAGGCTGCGAGCTAATGGCTGCCTGAGGGCTTTGCTGGGCCTGGGCCGGGCCTGGTCCCTCCTGGAGCTGCTCTATGGTTGGGAAACAGCAGGAGAATAGTGCATGCTTCTGAGCAAAACTGGGTTTTGATCTGCTTTACATTCAGGGACAAAGTGCTCTTACTGCATCATTGAGTCCTCTCTCTCATAACTCAGAGCTCTTCTGTGTTGCTCTCTACTGTTCACAGTTGCTTTGTATTAAGATAAGGATCAATCTTTGTTTTGCTTTTAGAGAGATTTAAAGTAGCCTAAGGGATTGCAGAGCACACGGCAGGGGCAGTTGCCTGTACAGTGAAAAAGACATCGCTACAATAAATACAGCAAACAAACCAAGTCCAGAAGGAAGGAGATGATGTTGGGAATGAAGCTCTACCTTACTCTATTGTAGTACTTTATGTCAAGTGATGCCCGAAGGCCACAGTCTGCAATTGCTGTCCAAGATGTGAAAGGGTCTGCAGTGACTGTGGATAGCTGTCCTGCACTGCTTGCCTTCTTGTGGACTTAACATGCAGCAGCAGGTGAAAGTAGAGTGGCTGTTGATAAATTTATACTTGATTGTGTCTGGTGTTTGGCTGTTTAGGGTGTTATTCCTTGTGGGTTACGCTAATTACATGATGGAGAGGCAGAGAGCTTTGGTAATTGTTTGATTCCTAAAAATAATTGGGAAAGTTAATATTTTAAGAACTGCTTTTATTTTCTTCATTGGTTGAGTAGTGTTTCTCAGAACGGATAATACTTTGGTAAGTGAAAGGATTGAGGGGGAAAAATGATTCTAGGAAAGAATGAGAGAATTTATATAGTAAATGCTTGTTTTGCTTGCTTTTTCTCTTCATGCTCCCAGGAACCTTTTGATGAAAATCTAATAATAAATTAGTCATTTATAACAAATTGAAAATTCTGCTGGTTCTTACTAAAAAAAACCAAACATGAATTGGAAGCCAAAACTCATCTTTTAAAGCTGGAAGCTAAATTAAAATGGAATTGTGCAGAAGACTTTTAGACGAACCTATGCACAAAGGCCATTGACAAATGCATCTGATGGAAATCTTCTGAAATCTCACCTCTAAAAGCTCTGCGTGATTCTTAGCTGGATGCTTCCAGTTGTGCTGTTGTTTTGGTTGGTTTCAAGACCTAACCACAGCTACTGAAGACTGAACTGGGATCTTGAGATTTGGGTATGAAACTCAAAGCATAGATTTTATGTTGATACTTTAATCCTGTCACATCTGAAGCTCCACGGGGAATCATTTAAAAAAGGTAAATGTGTTTGTATCAGGCCAATTGTAATTTCACCACTTTTTCTCAAAACCTTACCCTCCCAAAGCCTTCTTAGTGTTCTCTGTATCACCTGAACATCCCTTCAGTGAGCTGTTTTGTGGAATATGATGTCTAACCAGTCAGAAGATAGCGCCAGATGGTGAGGGCTGTGGACAACAGTTGTATTAATATACGTTACTGCAATGATGTAGTTAAAGGCTGATCTGTTAAGGCAGTCTTTTCCCAAGTCAGACTGAATAACTGACGGTGGAGAGGAACAGGTTGGTGTTTGGTCTTGAAGAAGAGAGCCATGAGCGTATGGCAATGCAGGAGTTGGTGTGCTCCCATTTCTGGTGATGTTGTGTGATAGCCTTGGCTTCCTTGGCTTGTGAGGCCTCCCCTCCCCTTCTCTTCATTAAGTATTTTATAGCTGGACTATGCCTCTTGCCTTGAGGTTTTTATTTATTTATTACTTATTTATTATTTTTTTTTTCACCACTACCACTGCTGGTCATGATGCACATAAATTGTGCCTTCGTGCAGAGTAGCTCAATTTTGGCATCTTGCCATTTTAGGCTTTCTGCTAAGCTCCCTGCATGAGGAAAGTGAGTCATTGTCAAACTGGAGTACTTGTTGGCACACTGCTTTTTGTACCCTTAAATCCTGTGGCTTATTTACTTGTCCTGCTGTTGTGCATTGGAACCTTAGTTGTGAAACAGGACTCTGCTGTGCTTGTTATATATAAATACGGAAAGAAAAGAAACTCTCTCCCACTGAGAGCTTGGGAATATGATGAGAGACTTTTCATGGACTTCTGTGGACATGTAAACAAATGAATGAAATGAATCCTTCTGAGAGCTGGTCATCTTAGCATGCCTACTGTTCCTGCAGGCTCCTGTGCAAAGCCCTTTGTAATGCCTGGCAATTAAAAACCCTTATAAAAGCTAAGGACGTATTATGTAGAAGTACATGAAAGTCCCTGCTAAGGACTCGGATCAGGTGTTGATAAATTGTAACGTGTAAAGAATACTTATTGATCAAAGATGAGATTAGTTCTCAGTGTAATGATTGAGAAATGAGAGGTAAGGTGGCAAAAAGGTCTGGTGGAGGGTGTTTTGGCTGGAGATAAGTCATGTTGACAAGACAGATGCTGGATGCTGCTGGGGGCCCTTTGTTCGCTGCTTACTAATAGGCAGTGTAGTTTGCAGTACTGATGTTCTGTTAATTTAGGCTACTCTTTTGTCTGTTCATTTACCTTGGGCTTTATGGATTAGCATGCAAATCATAGCACAACTGATATTTATCTTTCTGCTGTGTGTTTGGCATATCTGTTTTCCAGAAGTCAGTTCTTTCTGTGCTGTTAAGGTCAGTGGTTCTTAGTTGCATCTATCCATCTCGTCTTAACTCTGGGCGTGCCAATGTGAAGCTATTTGTTTAACCACTTCAGTATCTCTATCACCCTCTTGCTGTTGACTGAGTTTGCTGATGAGTCATACATCTCCACTGCCACACTTGATTTGTTGCAGGTTATTTTCCTCCATTTAGTTCACCTTTGTCGTCAGTTACTGCTTCATCTTAGGATCTCTCTCTTCAGCTTGTGTGTCAGCTTCCACTGTTGCCAGCCACTCCAGATGGAAGCAAAGTTGTGTGCCTGTTGTTCCACTGATCACATAGAGGCTGAGGACAGTGTGCCAGCTGGCTTTGATGGTACCATTTCATGTGTCCTACAGTTGCCATTGGTTTGGAGGATAATTTGGCATGTTGATTTTGGTCAGAAATATTATCTGTGCATCTGTGGCAAGCCATCTGCTTTGTGCACAGTCACTGGTGTGAGAAGTGGGATAGCTGCACCTGACCCTCTTCCACTGCATCTTCATCACTGAATTCTGTTTGTTCTATGTTTACTTTCACATATCAATTTGCTAGGAATGACAGTTTAAAAAAAAAAAAAGACAACAAAAACAGAACAAAACAAATGTAAAACCATCCTCACACATGTTTCAGGGAGAGTATCCAGTTGTCCTTTCAATTACATGTGCTCACCTTTGTTTATCCAGTACCCTTGGAAATAATGGCTAAAAGCTTTGCCTTGTGCTGTCCTGGCTTTCTACCATGGCTGCTGAAGTGGCTTGCAATTTGGTATGGGATTATCTGCTGCAGATTACTACTATTTACAGTGTATGGGTGAAGGTTCCATGAGGTTATCTTGTGTATGTGCAGCCTGGAATCCTCCTATGTGTATGTCCTTGCACACCTCTTAAATGTGCCTGTAGTGGAACATGCTGTTACTGGTGCCTTTCCTGTTAGAACATCATTATTAGTAGTAGGAGAAGACTGATGTTATGTTGGAAAATACATTCCTGCACATCTCCTCTGCTTTCTGGCTCAGCCCGTGTAATTCTTTGGGAACAAAGCCAGAATGGAGCCCTAATTTTGCAATATGCAACCACCAGCTTGAAAATCAATTAAATAATTGCTAAATCAGTTACACATGGTCACACCCAAACTGCCTGTCTGGTCTGTGCAGGTGTTGGTGGGTGCTGAATGAGCCATCTCAGAACCAGGGTAGCATTAAAGCCAGAAGTCACTACACTTTCCCCTTCAGGAGCAAGAGAGTATCATCATAGCAACTGGGTTCATAGTTGTGATGTTTACAGCACTGTTTGCTGATGCAGGGTAGATGCTGCTTGTGGTTTCTCCTTACCTCCCCTCACAAAATGGAGCTGGAAATAATTTAGTAGTCTGGATTAGCAATCGCACAGAAACGCACTGGCACTTCCAAATGGGAGTTTCAGGTTTCCCAGATGTGAGATTTGGTGCCTTCATCTCAGCAATTTATTGCACATCAATGTTGAGAAGTTGCTCTGCATTTGAATGGGTGATGTAAGGTATAATTCGCGTTACTATTGTTTCCAGTTGTTGGGAAAAGCAGACTCAGCCAAAATCACCTGACTGTTCTTGCAAGGAGGAGTTAGATGAAATGTGTTCCTAAACAATCAGACTAAATTACATGTGTACTTTGGCAGACTTCAAATAAATGACATTGATGAATCCTTAAAACTGTGACCGCTGAGACAAGCCGAGGCTTTGATACCATTAATGAGGAAATAATGTTTTGACATATTTAGCTTTGTAAATTCTGACACTTCCAATTGTCCTCAAGTAACAAAACACTGTTGTCATCTGCAGTAATGCACTCTTACAAAATTTTTGCCTAAGCTGCACGAAGCTGGGCTTTTTATATTGGGAAGAGACAAGCATCTCTTGTTTGTGCTTTCGTTCCCCATTCTTTGGCTGCAGGTCCAGCTGTGTAAGCCCTCAGCTGTGCTTTGTGCCTATTGATGTATGGCCGCTTCCTTTTCTAGCCTCAAAAAGGGCTTTAATGCTACTTTTTCCTTTGTTGGTATTGCCTTTTGTTCCTGTTACAGGGAGGACAACCTGGTCTGAGAGAGATAAATTTCACAGTTTGTCTTGTCAGACTGAGATGGAGTTCTCTGTTCCGCTGGCTGGGCAGGCAAGCAGTGTGTGCTACTCAAGCACGTGGGGGTGGCCGCGCACTGAGACTTTGCTCCCATAATGGGGATCCATGCACTTCCCTCCAACACCGACCTGCACGCATCCTGCAGAAACTCACACCTCCTTGGCTCGCTCTGTACCTTCCGATGTAGCTTCTTCTTGCTGACTTCCCCACTCAGTAACCCTTCTTGGTAAGCCATCCATTATTAACGTGCAACACCTTTCCGTGCAATTGTGCCGCTTAAGGATTCATTACATTGCCTTGTGGTTGACCTGACAAAGCTCTTCAGTGCCTCTACTTCCAGTGCAGTCCTAGATTCAGCTCTGCTCTTGGGACCACATACTCTAGCTCTGGGCAGCCTTTTGTAGGAAGAATAGATGGGACACAGCTGAGAAATTCATTACTGGAAAGATTTAGGAAGAAGCATTTAAAAATATTTTGCTTACTCAGTAGGGAAAAATAGCAGTGATCGTGCTAAAGGTAATAGGATTCTTCTTCATGTTTTCTGCTGCCCTTTCCTGCAGCGTATAAGTATGTGGTAGAGAAATCCTCTAGCTATACTGCCATGTTATTGTTGACCTATTTTCCAAACAGCTAATGGCTAAGACTGAATACATATTACCACCATTATAATTGTTAAAATTTGCCTCGCTGCACCGGGAATTCTGTGAATATTGTGAGTCTGGCCCAGAGCACTTTGCTAATCAAACATGAATTAAAACTAGCCCAACTGACTGCTGCAAAAATATTGGTGCACTTCCCTGGCAGGTTTAGTCTCGGGTACTGAGGGAGCTTTGTGACCCTCTCTTAAAATGGAGATGCTGCCATGTATTTTTACAGGGGGTGAAAATGAGATGCAGGAAGGCTCTAACTCGCAACCTCGCAGCAAACGCAGACTGGCTGCTCCCAGTGTCAAACTGAGCTCCACTTTTAGTAGGGAGGCATGAGTTAGCCACATCTACTTCCAGTACTCTATATGTGAAAGGTGATTTGTAGCCTTGGTATTGCATTTCCTGCTTCAATAAATAGCTGTTTTCTGAATGCTGTATATTTTAGGTTGGGTGCCAAAAAAGACCATTACAGATTTTACTGCTATACATCCAAGCGAAGGAATACATTAACCCATGTATTTCCTTGCGTTTAAGAGCCTCAGTCAAAATCATGTGGTTCTAAGGAAGGAATAAAGGCAAGTATCCTGCATTTCCCTGGAAATGTACATCGCATGCTGTCAGTTGTCATTTCCTTTGCGCTGTACTCAGCGTGGCATCCTATAGCACAATGTAAACAAAATTATAATCTTATCAAGCAGGCTTGCTCCTACAGCGATGACAGCTACTTAGATTGCCAGAAGCAGGGCCAGCAAAACAGAGACCGTTTTAAAGTAGCTGGCAATTCTTTTTAGCAGTGTGGGTGGGAAGGAAATTATAAGAGATTTCATTACACAGTACTCAGAAGGGCCAACACGTTGAGTCTCCAGCAGGCCTCCAGGCCTGCCGCTCAAATGAGGTCCATGTCCTGACCTCAGTGATGTGGTGTGAGTTCAGGAGGAGGTGGAGGGGGCAGGATGGGAACTCAGTGGGCCTAATTCTTCTTGGGTGTTAGGTGTGTTGGGAGTATTGCATCATCCTATGGATGGACGGAGTCACTCTCTGCTTATTCCAAAACTGACTAGACTGATTTGGGCTGATTAAAGAATTGGAAGGAATGTATTAAACTCCTTTCTTAAATAATAGGTACGTCTTTAACTCACCTACGTATTGATCTGGTTCCCAAAACGCTGTATGCACCTGTAGCATTATGACTGGGGCTCCTGTTTTTGCTTACTGCAGAAGGACTTGCCTTATAGGGTCCCAGCACTGAGCGCAGTTAAGGCTCTGCTCATTTTAGAGGTCTCTTTGGGACAATGAACCATTGTCTGAAGAACTGAGGTCTTTCAGTGTACTCCAAACCTTGCAATGCCCTCATAAAGATTTGTGGCTCCATTCCATATCCATTGTGTTTACAATTGACCGGTGTATCTTGAAGCACCTGGAGACATGGAATGAAGTGCTGTTCTGCAAATGCAACATCAGCTTAGCTTGAGCTCGGGAGGACTGCTGCATCATGTACTCAGCTCTAAATATATTACATTAAAGGTCATGGTCCCAGTGCATTTTATTTCCTTAACAGAGCTATGTTTGAAGGCTATATAACTTTCTCTCTAGACTGTAAATTAATACAGTCCCTATACTTTTCAGTTATTCATGAAGTGTATTGCATATATAATTAAAACATTAATAAAAATAACAGTAGGAAGAGATCATCAGCAATTCAAATACTAATATTTGTGAAAGTCTGTCTTCTCCAACATGTTTCTTTCCCCTTTTGATTATTTTTGAGGGGGAGGGGTGGGAGATTGTGTGTAAATATAGCAGAAGCAACACTTCTTGTCCTTTTTTACCACTCCAGTATCTCTGTAGGATAGTCGAATTATTTAGCTTTTGAATTAATTTACTGTAGGTTGTGCAAGCTCATTACTGCCATCATCTGCACACCCAGCTCCATGAAGATGTGTACCCACTCCTACCTCAGTGTAAGGAGTCCCCCAGAGCTCTGAAGCCAGGCTGACACTCCCCGTTGTGGTTTGGCACTCCACAGAGCACCAGCCATCTTTGTAGCACTAACGTCCTGCAAGCAAAGCAGTAGGGTTTGCAGTGCTTGTTTAGTTTCCTGGTTTTATTCTGAAAGGTGCCTTTGGATGCTCCTTACAGTATTGGGTTGAGGTTGCAGGGTTGAGTTGAGCTTGGAATCAGCCAGAAGACCCTGCCTGGCACCTATCACAGTTCTGGTGGGATCTGTGAACTTGTTTCACAGTCAGCTCTGAAATCCTCGTCTGGATTTGGCTTTCCAAGAGTCTTAAACTTCTCGCGGCGTTGTCTACTTTCTGAGCTCATAATACATCTTTTTGAAGAAGGACTGTCAAACTAGTTATATTTTTCTAATTCTGGCTTGTTAAATTTCCCCGGGATAGAATCTAAATTGTACTTTGACTCTGTACACGCACTGGATTATGGCAATAATACTGCATGCTATACTCCTAAGCAAAGCATTAGGATATTGTGCTACATTTGTTACATTGCTTTGAGTATGACCTATGCGCTGTTTGGAAATTCCTTCCGTTTCCAATAGGTGACTATAAAATAAAAATGAAAAGGAAAAAAATGGCTCATTGTGGGAGCACTGTTCACTTGCTTAATTAAAAGTTCCCCTGTGTGCAAGATAATCGAGTTCTCTTAATGTTTCTGATTCACTTCTCAGTTTTCTTCCAGCAGATGACTCCGTGGCCCCGGATAGGAAGGAGTAACTTCAGAACGGGTTTCTTAGAGATCTCACTGCAGTTTCTCTGCATCTCTTGACTCATTTAAGTTGCATCTGTGGAATGCTCAACTATAAGCAGGATTCTTGTTTTGAGAACAGAGTGGGTACAAAAAAAAAAAAAAATCCCAGCTCCTGCAGGATGCAGGTTTCCAGGGCCAGCAGTCCCTCATTTGATTAATCTCTTTCATCTCTCTCCGTATCAGATTCTTTGAATGAGCAGTGGATACAGGTGAATATTTTTCCCTTGCGTTTCACTTCCAAACCACCAAGGTCATATTAAGACCTTGCAAGGAATATCATGTTTTTATTGTTATATATATATATATATATATACATATATATATATATTTAATTCCAGCATGGGAAGCCTTCTAGCATCTCTCTACAGGGCAGCATGCCTGCAAGGAGACGCTGAGCTAGTACTCCTATGAGGAAAGTAGTTATGCTTTCTGTTATTCTGCGTGTTGGTTGACATTAATCCCATAATTGCAGCTTCTGGTTTTAGGATTAAGCTGATAGTTATCTGCGAAAGCCAGCTCGAAAAAGAGCAGATTGGTGGTAAATGGTGATTTAGACCATCTCTGCCTGCTGCTCCGGCACACGTCCAGCTTCCCAGAATTTCTTGCTTCTTCCCATCTTTGTAAACTCGCCGAACCAGACTGCCTCTGTGTCATGGAAATGTAATGGGTTGAACAGGCGTAGACTGAGAGCGTGAACGAAAATAGCCTCTGAAATTTACAATCAAACAAATGCCACCAACCATAAATTCAATTTCTGATCGGAACAAAATCCATTTTGGGAACAGAGATGACATAAGCTTTTACAATGAGAAAATGTGATTGTTCTATGAAGTTGAAATTCCCTGTGCAGCGGCTTGGTGCGGTGATGATGGTCAGGATGCCAGAACAGAGCCATTCCCATTGTGGCCATACACGGGCACAGTTGGTCGGGAAGACCAGCCAGCACCAGAAATTTCACCGGTGCCAGTAGGCCAAGGTGTAATTATGGAAAAACAAAAAGGCTGAAATCTTGCTATCAGAAGGTACCTAGCTCTGTAGCCTTGAATGCTGCTTTATGTGGTGACAGTCTGTGTCAAACTGTTTATCACTGAAAGAGCAGTTTCTTCCACTCTTTGTCATGCTTTGCTTTTCTTTAAACATGTGGCCTTTATATATTCATATTAGTGATTTTCCCTTTTGTTTTCATTTAATTTTCAGTGTCTTGAGATTTTTCTTCCTTCTTGGCTTCAAGAAGGAGCTAACTAGCTATAGTGAATTATATCACAAAATGGAAAGGAAACGCTAGGTGAGTGATGCATTGCTTTTGTTAAACGGATTTATATACACTCAGTGTGTTCTTAAAGCATTGTAATTCTTGCAGTGCTGCAAGGGAATGGCCTACATCCAGAAAACAAGTCACAAACAAGCTTTGCTAAGGGTCTAATATTTTTATGTTTCTATTAGAGACCATTAACGTCTTCTGGAGATTTGTTGTTCTTCAACCCCTGTCACAAAAAGCAGGATTTGTGCTTTGAGAAATGTCATCCATTGAAAACTGCAGGACAAGTTTTGTGGCTGTTTGGGGTTTGTTGTTTGTTTGTTTTCTGTATTGTTTTATCTACTTTTTTGCAGGCGAAGCCTCGGGCTGTTGCAGTTTAAAGAAATGGGAGAGGAAGGGAAAGTAAATAAACCTTTGGTCTTTGATTTATTGTGTTCATTTCACAGCTGTTTTGGTACAATCTGTTTTGCTGTTTCTTAGGTAGTCAGCTGGAAAAACAAGTTTAAAAATTAAGCAAATATGATTATAAAATCACATACAACTGAAAGACCTAAAGCCCGAGGAGCAGCTGAACTGCCTGAATCTACTCAAACTATTTTTGGGTAATTGCTTAGTCTGACTCACTTGGAAAATGTCACGTCCCATAATTGAATTGTAACTCAGGATGTCTGTCTTGTCGTCTTTTCCTTCCTTCTGTTTTGGTTTGAAACCTTTCTGTCCCAGTATCTGGATTGATGCCTTTGGATGAGCAGGGAGGCTGCCCTGAGCTGCTGATCTGTGCGCTGGGTCGAAGTGGCTTGTTGTCGTTGTGGGGGGACAGGCAGCATCTGTGTGCTCTCTGCATTATCCTCCTGTTTGAGGTAGCTCACAGTGCACTGCTGCTCCGAAGCTGGTGCTTTGGGTGGAATGTGGCTGTGTCCCCATGTCTCCCTGTGCTGGGAATTCTCTTCATTTCGAGTATGTTTCTGAGGCTGGTTGAACGCTCATCGTTCATCAGACAAATGGAAACAAAGGCATGCAAACACAGTAATGAGTTTTACGATATGTTCTCGAAATGTTCTGTAATTGAGTGCCATAGGGACGTGTGTCAGAAGAAAGCAATGGGAGGGAAATGCCATCGGAGCAGGTATTTTCCTGATGAGCAATGGCTGTGCTTGCCAAGCTGTTCGTGTTGCCTTAGGAAAGCAGATGCAGTTAAAAGCCTGGCTTCCCCTGTGCTCTGCTCTGTTCTTCTGCGTGTGCTCTGTGGCTTTTGAAACCCAAACAAGGCGGAGTTCTGACCTCAAAGACAACTTTGTGGAGATGAAGGTAGCGTTAAACCTCAATACAAAGCAATTATTGACTGATTTACAAGGGATCCTTGCTTCTCCTCTGAATCATCCTTGCAAAACTCTTGATGTCAGCGTGAGATCTCATGGTGGGAATAGCCAGATTTAACCTCCTTTAGCTTTTCAAAGCTGCAATAAATCACTTCTGAATTCTGCGTCTCTCCTGAAGTGTCAGGGAAGCTGCGGAATCAAATACTGCTGACGTGATTGGATGCAGTGGTTTGCATTGCATGTGCCCTGAAATAAAGACTACATGGAGGATGGCAGCCTGCAGTTGCACCAGAGGCCATCAGGAGGTGAGGAGCAGGTGATGCAGACACTTCTCATCTTGGATTTACAATTGAAAATGAGCAATGTTTCTTTTCTTTTGAGGGGAGAGAATAAGAGGGGCAAAGCTGAACTGAAATCACAACGGGTTCTTCTAATTCCAGCACTTAAGCAAGAAAACATGAAATGCAAAATAAAATATCCACATCCTCCTGAATTGCAACTTGTCTTGGAAGAAAAAAAAATGTCTCCTGTTTTGTTTGTCATTATCTTGCTTTCTTCCTCCGTGCCAGAAACAAATGTGGCTTAGGGGTACAGCAATACTCGGATTCAAGGACGGCTGAAGGTTGTGCAGGTGTGGAACAACTGCAAGCTGATGGCAGGTGGGTCACCAAAAAGGTGGCATTAGCTCAGCTCTCCTCGTAGCACATAATCTGCTGCTTGCGCAGAAGCCATCCCAGCCTTGACCCAACTTTCCTGTTGTACTGGAGTATTTTGAAGACGTGTGTGTCTGTAGTCCCTATGTAGACAGCATGAAGCTGCAGAGGTTCCTATTGCCTGTCGCTCTGGAGCAGTGTTATAGATGTTAAATCTCAAATTCCTTGGCAGAGACTGCACAAAGTGTTGATGCCAGCATCCTGCCCTGCACGATACACCTCCTTCTGTATCGTTCTGGCAGTACTTATGTCCTTATTGAATATAGCCTACCTATGAGGATAATTGGGCGTTGTTAATTGTGCAGAAGGCTGTTGACCTGAAGCTAGAATCCTGAAATAAACGGGCCAGGTACATGCAGAGCCCGAGTTCACTCATCCTCTGTTGTTTATGCATTGAATAACGTGACACTACCAAGCTTCTACGAAGATGCTGTGAAAACTGGCTATGGACCAAAAGCATTAGTAGGACTCTACAGCACAGCAGTGCTGCCTGAGCAAAACACAAATATGTGTTGAAAGGTATTATGTGTTAGTGGAGTCTGAGAGATTGCCTGCTGCTGGTGCGTTCTCTCTGCACTGAGACACAGGGTGTCTGAGGGGCTGTGGGCTTACGCTGTTTCATGGCCTCTCTGACGGATGTAACATTTGTTTTCTTTCTAGAATACCACGAATACAAAACTATTTTAGCTAAATTGAATTGTTGACGCGTCCATTGCTGAGTCATTAGAAATGAGTGCAATTGGTGGAGGCACTGCCTGATTTCCAGAACAATTCTCCATTCTGCATCAACTGATGCTCTTCTGCCTCCCAGCCCTATCCCCCAGCCTATAGCTTGTGCTGGAAAACATCTGCTTCATTCTCTTGCACAGAAACACAACTACAAAACTGTTAAAGCATTTTGCAATAGGAACTTGGGCAGGAATCCATTCCATCGAACGTGTTCTCATCAGCTGCTGTAGGCAGTGTATAAGTTTCTCTGTTGCCAGAGTCGGTGAGATCCTTCACTGCAGTGCACAGACACCCTGGGCTGAGAAAATATTCCCAGACCTGGGATGACACTTCTGTCTGAAGCATGCGTGCTCCACATCTCTCCCTTGACCAAAATCACTGTGAACTAGTGAAAAGGCAACTTTTTACCAGAAAACTATTGCTTGCTATGGGTGAATATTACCTATGCAGGGATTGAGGGAGGCTGAATCAAACCTGAATTTGCTTTGTGCCAGAGCAGAGCTGAGAGCTGCGTCTCTGGGCCAGTCCTACGCTTCTGCACTTACAGATTTCAGGAGCGTGCTAATAGGATTAGGTGCTACAAACCTGCTTTGCATTCAGAATTAATATCAGGGGAAGCGTGTCATGGAACAGAATTTCTTGGGATAGCACTGATCCCAGTAGCAGGAAATAACAGTAAGATCCAGCTGTCGAGTTACTGCTGGCTGCTGTGAGCTCCCTGCCCCATTGCTTGGGATTACTGCTATTCCAAAGGCTCCTCCTGCTCACACAGCTCTTTGGCTACTTCTGAAAGATCTGAGTGCCTATCTCAAGGGGGGCATCATGGGAATGCCTGTATATCAGGGAGTTTTTCCTGTGACTGTGGGGATGACTTAAAAATCATGGGTTATTATGCGTGGGAGAGCTGATGTGTAAAAGCCCATGCTTAGTTTCTGAAAAGAGCTGATCTTTTCCCCTAAACTGAGTGGCTGGAGCCTTGGCAAGCTTTCTCTTGAGCAGTGGAGCTCAGGTCAGTGTCACTCCTGAAATGAACCGCATCTTCCCTCTGCCCCTCTCTCCCACTTGAATCCATTTAGCAAAATTTTACAGCGACAGAGCCAGAAATGCAAAAGCACCGATGCAGCATCCATTGGATTAAAAATGGAACAAAACAATCAAATTCCTGCTAAGGGACATGAAGCTGAACTTCAGATAATCCCATTAGCTGCCATTTGCAGGGTTCAGCTCGCCATCCTGTCTCCAGCAGTGGCCATAAACAAAGAAGGATGTGAACAGGACAAGCACGTGCCATCCTCCCTCTGATGCTTCTCTGGCTCCAGCTGTTTTCAGCTTGAGGACTTTGTGCCAGCAGTGATTTCTGTTAGACAGTGATCATGAATAGATTTTGGTTCCTTCTGTGAACTTAATCTACTCTCCCTTAAGCTAATGCTTATGGCATCCACAGCTTCTCTTATCGGGTACAAAATCACTTATGTTCATTTGACTTGAAGTAGCTCCAGTTTGGTTTAAGGGCTCCTTGTGTTTGTGTTAGAAACAGAACATGCAGATCCATGAGCAAGTTGTCCCTGTCCATGTGTGCCTGCCATGAAAGACCCTGGAGAAATGTGGTGTTGCCCCCCCAAAAAATTGTCTTTTGTCCCAGTGATTTTTTTCTTTTGTCTTAATGATTCTGACCATGCAGTCTGTCTCTTTATTTATTTTCTCTTCTCTGACAGTTGAGCATTGGGCTGACATTTCCATGGGGCTGTCCATTGTAAAACCAGGATTTTGCTCCTGCCTTGCTGTGATTGGCTCACAGCCCATCATTTTCTGTGCAAAGTTAGGGTGGTTTTTCCTACATGCATATTTGACACTTATCTCTATTGCATTTTATCTGCCATCTCATCTGTCATACCGCTTTATAAGGTCCTTCTGCAGTTCTTCAGTCAGCCTTTATCCTGAACCAAATAAACTGATAGCAGCAAACTTTCTGATCTCACTGCTCCCCCACACTTGCCACGACTACGTTGAAGTGTATGGTTCCTAATTTGACCAGCTCAGGTGCCAGGCTTTCAGTCCTGCAGCTCTCTGGGTTAATTGGTACGCAGCGTTACCTTGATGATAAATTCAGCGTGCTGTGAAATGAATATGGATGCTGTTTGCTCTGCCTTTCTTGTTTATAAGGAGCCAGAACAAGTTATGGGAAAACGAGTGCTAACCGTTTTTGGCTTGCAGGGTATTTGTGAGTGTTCTGTTAGCGAGTGTTTGATGTTACAGAAATGCAGGTTAATCGAGGCTGTTGGATTACTTCTCTTTCTCTGAGAGAGCAACCTAGTGGTTGATGAGAATCCTCTGAAGTACATCATCTCTTCTTGCAAGTGCTTTTGACAGCCTACTTTAATGAGCTTGAACGTCTGTGTTGAGAGTGGCATGCATGCACACAGAACAAATGGGTCGTAGGCGCGTGCGGAGAGGGAGAAAAGTGGCTGAGCTGAGCTGGAGGAACCTCCTTGAAAAGCTCATGTGGAGTCCCAGAGCTGAAAATGTGCAGTGTGTCAAGTGGCCACAGTTCTCAGATCACCTTGGTGCGGGAGAACAGCCCCTACTGCATCCCATAGCTGTCACCTTTTCTGCAGGCAGCATCATACCATGGCAAATGTGATCTTCACCTCCTTGGGCTGTCCCTGCACCACGGACGCAGGCAGCTGAGTGTTGGTGTGAGCTGCTCTGCACGCTGCAGCAAAGAGTCTCATTTTGGAGACCTGTGGTACGTGGGGTTTTTCTAGTTCAGAAATCTCCACCCTCTCACTGCTTGGTATCTGTTGTACTAGGGGTAAAAAAAGTGATGGTGGCAGATTCTGGAGTCTAAACCTGAAAATGCAGGTGTTGGTCTTGCAAGTGTGCAACCTGTGCGGAGCCAGCATGCTCCACAGTGAGGAAGTCCCTGAGCTGATGAGGAGATGAAAGGGAGAGGAGAGACCTAGGAAGGGGATCGCATAAGGATTTTGTGGAATGATTCACAATGCAATTTCTGCATTTAGCCTGGAAGATAGGCTAAATGTAATGCTTAAATTATGTAATGCTTAAAACTGGCATCTCCTTAGGTGATTACTATGGAGATAACTTGGAAAAAAACCTGATGGTGGTGTATTAGGGTGCTTGGCAGAATGGGGAAGGTTGAAGCAGTGGAAGAAAGGTGAAGATGGAAGAATATTTGGTCAGGTGTATGAATGCACCACAGCAGTGGGAGTATGGCAGCACGTTGCTCTTCTGCACCAGTAGCTTGTGTGCTGTCTGGCTTGGAGTGTCAGCGGGTTTTGGCAGTGTTTCAGGCACATGTCCTGATGGGATGAACTGTTCTTGAACTGAATCTCCAAAGGATTTGGCACAGGCGCGCATTCCTTCAATCTGAAATGCGGATTTTTGTTCGGTCTTTATATTTGAAAAGACATTAATGAGCGCCTAAAGAAAAATCACAATCTCTGCTCTTTCTCTTGTTATTTGATTTCCCTTTGTCTGCTTAATGCTCACACAGATTGCACACATTGTGCTGTCAGACCTTACCTTGTGTCTGCTTTGCTGTTTGGTTGGGGGGTGAGATCTTGTTCTATGGGGCTGCAACAAAACATTTACTCACCAAGTGTACACGATGCCAGGCTTCGTGGCTGCTGCTGCTACCCAACTTGTTGCTACCTATAGGCTGGTCCCAGGCACGGGGACAGCCCAGAGCTCTGCATGTCACTGTGCTGTGCTATGCCCTGAGTGCTCTGCGGTCTGAGCTCTGCACTCAGCGACATCGTGGGAGGGAAGGAGGCTAATGAGCAAAGCCCCAGTAATTGTCATCTTTCTGTAGGAAGTCTGCTGCCTTCTGTTTACTGTATAATAACTGAAATGAGGCAAGGAAGAGGCTAAACATGATAATTTGTGGGCTAAATGCAGTGTCTTGTGTAAACAGATACGCTGCTTGACTGGAGATCCGTGTTAAATTTAATCTGAAATCTAGAATCATATCGGTGAAGTAGCTGCCATCACCGGTAGCTAAATGCTCGTGACCTTTTTCTGCTTTGCTGAGTTAGTAGATTTATTGCTCTAGTATATTCTTTAAGGGTGGTTTTTATACACCACTTGTCAAAGCGTAAGCCCTTGTAACAGATGAGCCCTTCCAAAGGTATGCCCCAAGTTTCCCATAGACTTTTCGCGTTGCTCTGAGTAATGATTCTCTACTAATGAAAAATTGAATTTGTTTCATTTGCTGTCAGGTTTGAAGCACAGGTGTATTTTTTTCCCTGGGGCTGGTTACCTTCTAATGCATATATTCAAAACTCAAGCCCAACCCGAACTGACCTGTGCCAGCTGTGATGCAGGCAGCAGAAAGGAAAGCATCCAAACGTGAGGATCGCACTCTACTTACAGTCCTAGGATAGCAGCATCCTTGAGTTGATTGTGTGCAGTATATAAATAAAATATTTGTTAACAAAACCTCTAGATGTAAGTATACTTCCCTATGCGTATATTTTGGCAAGGATAGCATTTATGTTGCTTTGTTGTTTTATTTAAAAATAAAATGTGATTAGGAAAAACACAACTGTGAAGGTCAGGGTATCTGCCACTCATTACTTTAAGAGCTTAATTAATAGAGGAAAGTACATTATTATGGAACAGGCCTGCCATAGTAGGTTTCAAGGCATTTTGCTGATGGGTCTAGCAGACATGGTGGGTGCTTGGGTTGTGTTTGTCTGTGGGCAAGGAAATCTTTCACAAATGTCTTCCTGTAATTGCAGTAGATTGTCAGATATGTTTAAGAATTAAAAAATAATTTTACCTTTTCAATTAACTATATTCAGGTTGCATCTCTGTACCCTCATAGGTTCGTATTTAGCCCTGAAGTGTGAAGCAGAAGCTGCATGTCCACTTCCAAATTTGTAATCAGATTCGTAACTCTGGTTTCAAATGAGTGGCAAAGTTATTTCTGTGCAAAAATAAAAATAAGAAAAATATTGATCATCTCAAATCCATCCCGACATTTCCCTGTGCACATCGGGATCAGAAGAGAGCTTTGTTGCCAAAATGAGTCTCTCAATGGTTTCCTGAGCAGAATGGAGAGAGGAAATGAGTGACTGTGAAGCAGAAGCCAGAAATTCTCTCCGTAACATCTCACCTTATTAACATGCAGATGTTGAAAGTGGTGTTTGAGGATAACGGAGGACATCTGTAAACTCTAGGGCACACTGCGAACCCTTGGAAACCTCATAACAGAATTCCTCCTTAGCAAAACCAAGCCTTGTGGCATGCTGAAGTGGTTTTGGTGGAGAACTTTTAAACTTTCCAAAAAAAGTGAACTCTGGATTAATTCAGCATGTAAAACTCAGAAGAAGAGGTCTCAATAGATACCGCTCCTCTGACCCGTTCGCTGGCAATCGACTTCCCAGTGCACAGCAATTGACTGGGGACTTCCTCCCCTGCATCCCCGGCTCATCCTTCATCTGTTCCTGAATGGCAGAACCCCTTGCCATTGGAAATCCAATTACAGCTAAATGAAGATTCACCTCAGTGCCTCCTGGAGAGCTTTGAAAAATGTTTTGCTTAAAGACAGATCTGCCCACATCTGTCTAGATACAGAGGCATGGTTTTCTGGGTGTTTTAATGCTCCGTAGCACTGTCCTGTGAACCAGGATATTAGCTAATCCTGAATTACTGCAGCCTGGGCTGGTTCCCTTTATAGCTACAGAGGCAGTGCAGGTCACACTTCTGCCTGTTTGCTCACGGGATTGGCTTAGAAAGTTGACTTCATTAAAAAGAAATGCTTCTCCTCCTTTTTATTTTTTTTTATCTTTTTGATTTTTTTTCCCCTCTTTTGTCTCATTTTCTCGTTGTGTCATTTAAGCCCCCGAGGATTTAAACATTCAGGATTTTCTCTCCCTTCCCTCTCTGCACCCCGCTTTCAAAGCACAGCAAGTAGAAAATCACTTTGCGCAAAGCTGAGATTCTCACATTAAAAGCTGAGATTCTCCATCCGGCTTTTCTAAGTATGTGATTATGTGAAGTATCAAATACTGTGAGAATTGGATTAAAATACCACGAGGACCAACACGGAGACAGATGATAATGAGCAGTGGGAAAAGACAGTGTGTGCAAATGCAGTAATGGATAGCAGATGTCAAGAGTTCAACATTCAATTTTATTTCTCTGTTCTGTTATGAGCTGGATTTGTAGTATATAGACAGTGGTGAGTGTGTGCGTGGTAAGGAAATGGCTGCAAAGGGGTGCAAGGGACAGAGAGATTAAGGGTCAGGACACAAATGTGGGGTGAAGAGAACTGGGATGAAGGGAGAGGAGAGAGCACCATTATCACAGGAGAGTGGGCTGGCTGCTTTGGGGTGTTGCTTCATGTCTCCAAATGTGTGCTTGTCCTCTAGCCCAGTGTTTGCAGGAGTTTAGGGGACTTGCTTCAGCACCAGGAATGTTGCTAATGGATGGAATAGAAGTGGATACAAAGCGATTTTCCTCGTGTAAAGGAAGTTTCTCAGCATGTTCCATCAGCCCCTGGAGCACAATGCAGCTGTGTGCATGCAGTCCTCAAAATGAGGTCTCATTTTGAAGGTAGGGGCCCAAGCACAGTGATGAGTTTCACCATATTGCAGCAAAGGTAAATGTTTCTCCAAGTGAGAGGAGCGTCAGCAAAGCAAAGATGTTCCCTAGCATCCCTCTGAGCTGCAGGTTCCACCGGTGGGAAGACTGTTTATTCCAGGATTCCAGGCAGGCCGTTGTCTAACATTGGGTTCAGCATCTGCCTCTGCAGATTGCATGTTTCAGGAGTGTGGGAACTGTTTCCAAACTGGATATGGAAGCTGTCAAATGTTTCCATCGTTACTGTGGGTAACCAGGTTCAGGTACTCTGTTTCTCTGCATTATGATTCGGTTTTGCCATTTCTACATGGTTAAAGTCTCTTCTGCCTTTTTTCTTTAATTTCACTCATCTTTTTTTTTTTCATTAATGATTGCCAGCATGCCCACGTATAGTTGTAAAGTCTGTCTTTGCCTAAGAGGATGAAGAGGTACAGTCATGAAATGCTGAGCTCCTGCCATGGAGACCAACCCAATGCAAGAGGGGGCAGGAAGCCCAGGCTGCCCCTGCCATGCCCATGCTCCTGCCACTCCTCTTGGCCTGCTCTCAGCTACCTGCCCTGAGAAGTGAAAATGGGGCAGTTCTGGCCCTTCCTTATCCTCTCTCCTCACTTATGTAGAAAGGGAATGACCTGCTTGTTCTTTGAAAGTAGTCTTTAGGGAGAAGGATGGAAGGGATATCCTGGACTGAATACATAGAGTACTGAGTGTGGAGATGATACCCAGAGACAGGGGAGGAGAACCCCTTGCTTAGGCTTGGGATAGGGATGATGGAGCATTGCGGGCTCACTGACATGCAGGGAAGTGGCTGCCTCGCGTTGCTATCCCCGTAGAAGTGCACAATTGCTTTGAGAGCATTCCCAGCACATCTGCGACAAGGTTCTTTAAAGAGTGGTTATGCTATGAAATGTGACTCTTCGATATTACATCTCGGTGCCTCGTATTTATTCTCGTTCCCTCGGTGACTTCCTCATCAAATGTGGTCGATTTGAAAATTCAGAATGAGATTTTTCTTAACTGCCAGCTATGCAACAGCAACCAGCTACCCGGGAAATCCAGCTGTGTGCTGCCTGCTTCACCAGTCACTGCAGCCAGCACTGATGGCAAGGGTTTGGGATGGAAGCATGGCTGGCAGCATTCTGGAACTGATGGCTTTGCTGTGTCACCAACAGCCTCGTGGACACCTGAAATGCTCCAACACGCATCTGCGTTCCCCTGCGTGCGGTCATGAATTGCAGATAGTCTCTAATTACCTTGTGAACTCCTGGTGTACGTTGCAATATTACACAGCCATTACGAGATTATCAATGATTTGGAGCCATCCTGGAGGGCTGGCAGGTTGGTGAATTAAAGGCTTTTCCGTGCTGATCAGCCCTTGGACAAGCGCTACAGATGCCTCCTACAAATGAAGAGGAGGGAGTGTAGAATGAAGGCTTGCAGCAGTTTGAGATATACCAAAACTCTGAGGGAAAATGCAACAATTATTGCTGGGAAAAGCCATCAAATCAATCAGTTACTCCGGTTTTTGCAGGCCTGTGTAAAAAAAGCAGAACTTGGGGTATTAAGATCTGCAGTAATTTTGCAAGATTATTTTCTTTTCCTAAGTAGAAATAAATTAAGTCATACTGTGAGGAGTATTTTGGTCAGTGCTTCGTAATGGAAAAAACAGCAAATAAAAATTACTCCTCCAGCAATAATGTGTTAATGTCTCTTAGCAGCCAATAAGTTTTTGATAGCTATCACTGATGTATTTTTTTTAATAATTGACCGGAATGCTTAATATTGCTGCGTATAATTTGAGAAGCCACTTCATTGACAAAACCAGAAAGAAACCACCCTATTAAGGAGACACACGAATCAGCTTAATACACTTCATGGGGAGGAACCCTCACTTCACAGCAGGCCAAATGCAATAAGCACTAGGGTTACCTTTCATAATAAGGATCTAAGTGCAGAGCATCCTATCTGTCCAGCAGGAGACCGTGGAGCCTCGGAGCCATGCTTTGCTGCCTGTACTCAACACAGAAAAATCCTGTTCTGCTGATTGCTGTTTGCTTCTCATCTTTCACTCTAGCTTCTCTCAATTTCCTTTTAAAAATGTATTTCTGTGTACTGCTACCAGTATTTTTTGAAAACTTTTCCTCCCATCGTGGCTTCATTTCCATGAGTTCTGTTCATCTTTTCTGCAGCGACCGAGTCTATTTAGTAAGTTTATTAATTACCGTGACAGGTTCATTGAAGTGAGCACCCTGTTTGGAGAAACCTCCTGGGGCCTCGGTGAACGCACACATACTCATTAGACAGAATCTTTTCCATTTGTGCATCACTGTGTTGAGCCAAAAACATTGTAATGGGAAGATGAATGGTGCAAGTTAGATGTTAGAATTTAGTTAAGTCTAGGTGCTTTTTTGTATTTTTTCCCCCTATTTCCTCTCCATGGGCAACAGTATGGTCATCAAACAACCAGGAACATAAGTCCTCCTACCTTGCCAGTTCATGCTGTTCATTATATGACACTTGGCTTGGCTATTGCAAGTCAAAACATAAAGGGACATGCAATTAAATGTAGTTCTCAATGTCCTTGCTTTACAATAAGGGCATGATAATAGGGTCTGACTTGGCTTAGCAGGGGTAGCTGAGCAGTTTAACCCAACATATGCAGAAGATTCAGAAGTCACATAGAACTACAAATTGGGTAGTCTATGGCTAGCTTTAAAGCTCAAATTAATGAGGTGAAGACAGTGTAGGGTATTGCGCTGTCTGCTGTGTATTTGAGGGCTGAGTGCAAAGTGAAAGGATCTTGCAAGTCCTTCTGATGCAAAAATGTAATAATGACAGATTAGCTAAAGGCCTCAAAGCCCCATAAACTAGGTCAGTCCGAGTGTCTGACATGTCAGGGCTATGCCCATTGTATAGGCTGCAAAAGGCATAAGGCAGGTCAACTTAGTGACAGCAAGGCTGGAGAATGTGCATCCAGCTTCCCTCTTGCCTCTGGATGAATTCAACCCTGGGTCACTCCGTCAATCACATCCAACTTCCCAGTCTAGATTTTAAAACCAGAGAAGGAGGCTTAAAAAGCAGCCTGGAAACTGGAGGCTGTCAGTACTGCCATATTAAGAGGAGAGAGGTGTGACACCTCTGTGGAACTTCTCTGGGGGCACTTAAGGCTCAGTTTATTTACTGTGTAACGTGGCAGTTTAGTGGGATTCCTGCTTGGTGCCTAATTAGTTCCACTAATTTATTTGGAACAAAACTTCCTCCTTTTCTGCTCAGTCCACGGAATGCAGTTTCTGCGAGCACCTCTAATCCCTCATTTACACTCCATGGCTTGCTGTGTGCCGTGTGTGCTCTGTCTCAGCTTGCTGTTTTGGATAACTATTAGCTTTATGAGCACTGCACCTCAGTGATGCCTCAAGGCCCCTCTGGAGCAATTGGGCTGGGGTTTGTGTAGGCAGGAGATGCTGCCTTGCTCCTTACGGAAGCTGTGCATGCATGGAGCTGTGTTGCTGTGACCTGTCCGTGGAGAAGGCACAGGATGCAGGGGGAGGGAACAAAGGGTCCAAATGAGCATCCTGATCCGTGGCTGCTTGTGGCCTAGCAGTGGAGGTGCTGCAGCGCTTCCAACAAGTGCTCAGACTCACGCATGCTGTGCCCAGCCCTGCGACGAGACGATGACTTGAACGTGACATTATTCCCTCGCAGAGAACAGCTGGTTTTCAGCCATGGTTTATCCTCTCCTTTTCTTCTGGCAGCGTGATCGTGGCCTGCACTCGACCAACACGCATCTGTGCCTCTCTGTGTCCGTGCTCCCCAGCTGGCTCTGCGCTCCTGCTTGGAGCAGTGCCTGCCCCGTGCCTGTGCCCTCGGCCAGCTTCAGAGTTCAGCTGCACCGCGCTGAGCACTAGAGATGCCTATAGCTACTTCCAGCCTAGCTTTATTTCATTCCCTTTATCCTCCCACTTTCCTAATTAACTTGCGCCTAATATAATTTATTTATTGGCCTTAATTCAATAAGACTATGGAGGAAGATAAATCAGAGGACTTCTGTATCCTTTAACTTCCTTCCACTTTATATCCCGCTGCCTGCCGACCTGTGCTCTCCTCCCTCCCCCTTTCCAGCATTCCTTACTGCCTTCTTATTTATTACCTTAAAAAATGATTATTACCTTAAAAAATGATGTAACTTTCTCTCAAATGTGTGCACACTCGTAACTACACCTCTGTACATGACACTAGCAGCCACCTGTGTCCTGCCACTGCAGGCAGGTTTGGCTCAGACAGCCAGATGGGTGCTATTCATTCTGTTGGATCTTCCTTTCCATAAAGGACACCCCGAAGTGAAACTTTATTTTAAAACTGTTTCCAGCAATGGTGGGCATTTTGATGCAGTGAGGGAAGCCTGTGCCTCTTTCCTTGGCTGGTGTGCTGGGGAGAAGCACAGGCTGTTCTGCAGAAACTCAGTGCTGGTGGGAAAACAGAAGTGAGGTCACTGGGCATAACAACATGCCATTATTTATGAAGCCAGCCCTTTTCTATCATTCCCTTTGTTTATGCAGCATAGTTTCAATGTCATTAATACCGTAAGGTTTGCTGATGTGAGATAGGAACTTCCCTCATTCATCTCTGCAACTCACGTTCTTGTGCCCACAGTGGCTTTTCCTTTTAACTGCCTTTTGGGAAGGAGTCCAGGTTTGTAATAGTTTTCATTGACTTTTTTTTTTTTTTGTCAAAAAATGAAATGCTATTTCATTTTTTTTCATCTTTTTTCATTTCTGTTAGCAGAAAACCTTCTTTCTTTTTTGAAATGAACTTCCCTTTTTGCGACGTCTTGTAACCTTGAGATTCTAAATCTGAAGAACTTAAAGCAGAGTGTTCTTTTATTTTTTTGGATAGGCAGTACTACCGTCCTGGATAGCAGCTTTCTAACGGAGGTGCTGTCTGTTAGTATGTGAATACCACTGATTTATCCAAGTTACTCTACTTTTGTGTCATTGATGGATGAAGTAAGAGTTGCCTGAAACAAGAGGTGAAAGGGTGAACCTTGATGTGGTTAATGTGCAAGTAAGGTCACAGACCGCTGTCCCTTTGCAGATTTGGGCTCTGCAAAGAATGAGGAAAGTTGCTGCAGGACCATCCTGAGGAGTATTGTGTCATGTTTAACAGGATTGCTAGGACAGATGGCTCTGTTAGTTCCCAATCTGAACAGTGGTGTAGGAGAAAAGCATGTGCATCACTGAATTTCAGATTTTCCTGGAATTAGCAGGGTTTTTTTTTTTACCAAAGCACTGATGCTTCAATTCCTGCATGCCTCTACAGACTCTGCAGTTCCCCATGTTTCAGCAGAGCTGCTGCTGTTTGCTCCTGGAGGACGGGAGGGCCCAGTGCAGTTGCACACCAACCCATGAGGGCTGCTATCCTTCAGTAACTGCAGCGTTTCTTCCAGCAGCAGCTGCAGGCTGTGTGGGTAAATTTTAACATGAAGAGGAATACGAAGAAATTACACGGTCACTTTAGAGCTTTAAGTGTTTTAAGCTGTAAGTACGGCTTTGCAACAGAGGGAGTAGTGAGCACGTGCCAACCTACGCTCATTTCAAGCAGCTGCTTAATGAGAGCTGCTGGTAAGATCCCCTGGTTAGAACGGGCCATAATGAGTATGATGAAACCACCACGTCCTTGGAAACAAATTCCTTCTTGTGGCTTAATTAAAAGGGCTCCTAATACTTCTGTGAGCATACAGGATGACTTAGGAAAGCGACTCCTTTAGTTTATATAAAACATTCTCAATTTAGAAGCAAAATAGATAATATGCTGCTTTAATATTGTATAGTAAAAATGGATCTTATTTTCAAACTACTACCGTGGATCAGCTTTGGTGAAGCCCAGGGCAGGTAAAAGATGTGCAGGGGACATCACCTGCTTCTCCTGCTGCTGCCTTCTCATCTGCCACATCAAAACTTTTTTCTGCTTGCTTCCCTACAAGCAGAAGTCCCTTAAAGAGGAAAGATGCTAATTACAGAAAGAAATGCCAAATTTCCAGTGTATTGGTACTTTTAGCCAGAATTTGATGCAGTTTAAAGATCTTCTGCTCTGAAACTTTCACGATGACTTAGAATCAGATTTTATGCATGAAAAAGAGTAGACGGACTTATACCTACATTAATTTCCAATCTTTTAATACAGGATCAAGATCAGGACAGATATTATTAGCAAATAGATATTTAAACCAACCTAACAGCTAGGAAGGCTTTGTTTCCACATTGGTTTCTGGTATGCCTTCCAAACCACCAGGCTGCCACCTGTCCTGCTGGCCTCCTGCTCTCCATGCACCGTAGGACAGCGCTGACCTTCTTTCCTTCCCACCAATATAGCAGACTGTAATTTTCACCAATTTTTTGTCTTTTCTCACAAATTTGTCAATCATACTAAACAACGGAGGTGCTATCTGTCTTCCTCATGCTCTCCTTTGCACATAGCTGCCTCCCAGTCCTTTCTTGCTGGGTTGCTGTGAACCAATGCGCTTTTGCACTAGATGGGAGATCAGATTCTTTAGCAGAAGCACTGCCCTCCATAGCATTGTCTGCAGGTTTTGTGAATTGCCAGCTGATGGTGGCTCGGTTTGCTGTTATCCTGTTGGTTCCTCTAAAAAGAGATATATTTGCAGCACCACGTAGTGTTCATAATTCCCTTCCTACTTTGCCAAAGCGCTGCTGGTGAGAGGCTGAGAGACTGCAAATGTCAAGCGTGGTACCCAGGAGGACAATCTACCAGTCAATGCTGAAATGATTTGAACTAGTGAACTCTTGTTAAAACTGCTAATTGCTTTTTTAAAAACACTTAATGGAAATTGCCACATTTAAGTAGTCCATAAAACTGTGATGACACCAGCTTTAATCAGGTGTCACGCAAACACGTACGTTATAAGCTACCTGGCCTGGTGACTTTGACGGTGGAAATTAGTCCTGACAGCCTGGTGTTTACAGTGGTACGTCTCCTGAAAGAGAAGAATCATTGATGTATTTTATTTACAAGGAGGCTTTTCTATGATGTACCTCTGTGTTTAATAACACTGACTGCGGGGAATGCCCCCAGTAAGTGCAGGAGCCTGTAGCGTAAAGTCAGGAAGTGTAGTTCTGAATGTTTCATGCTGGGATATGCTGACTGGCGTAGTGGCCTTGCTGCAGATGTGGAATAACCATGGAGAGCAGAATGGAAGCCACTGTGCTGGGTTTTCATAGCTGTGTTTGCTTGTGCCCAAAAGGCCAAGAGCTGCAGGGAGCAAACTGGTGCTGGGCAGTGAGGTCCCAGGTACTGGAAAACTACCAGCTGGTGTGGGTGCTCAGATTTTAAAGAAGACCATACGTTTGTGATTTATTTAATTTTTTAAAAACCAAATGGTTTAAATCACTTGAAGTATTTATGAAGATACCGTGAGCGAACAGTGGTGGTAGAAATAACATCACTTTTTACCTGAGTTGCGTAGCAACATGCAACTCATCATGAAAGACCTTTAAACAGCAAAAAAGAAAAAAAAAAAAGAAAAAGGTAAGAACGTGTGCTAGGTTCAAGGCATTCACACGGAGAAAGACCACTTGGGTGCTGCATACCCTGCTCGCATTCAGACTTGGCATGAGCTGCCTGCAGCCTTCTCACTGCAGCAGGCTTGCTGGCCTCCCTCCAGCTCCCACTGCAAAGTGCTCCTCTCTGCACGTCTTCTGAAATAGGTGTCATTAATTGCAGGGCTCGTCTGTGGTCTCAGAAGAGGGCCTAAGAATATAACAGGCATGATGAAGTAACACAGTTTCTAACCCTTTGCAACGGACCCTTTTGGGTCATGATATCTGGGAGCAGTGCAGTAAATTCTAGAAATGTGCTTGCTTGTTCTGATGTTGCTCGGGTTCCATTCTTGCCTTGACACACCATATCTGCAGTTTGCATGAGCGCATTTGTTATTTGAAAATATCTGTAGTCATTATCAACTTGTTTTCCCACTTACCACCAAGATAATCTGAATGGAGCTGTGGTGGCAGTGGTATTGCCAAAATGGTTTATTTTGAGTAAGTGATAGTGACAAACATTGGCACCGAAGTGCTAGAAATCAGCAAGCCCAGCATTTCCACCTTCATGTCTCATGTAGCTGCTATAGTTGTTTGATGATGTTTCCTTTTTTTGTACTTCTTAAACATTTTTTTAGCACAGGTTATTTGGGGAAACTACAGGATATAACCTTAAATTACAGCGATCTCCCTGAAAAACTTCCACTTCTTCTAGGGTAAAAGTTGATGTTACTAAACTCATTACATTTATTTCTGATGGTGATTTGGAGCAGAGCTTTAGAGGAATGCGGAGCTGCAGGCGTTCCACCTTTCTAATGATGGTATCTTTTCAGGAAACAAAGCCTTACTGAGCGTCCAAATACTTGGCACCAGTCGTCTCACCTTGGTTTATTTCATAGGGGTGGTCTCTTTGACAGCTGATTGATGCTTTCTCAATCTGAAGTTGTTCTTGTTGAGGAGCATGAGGTACTCTGAGCTCAATGACAGCGCATCCAGCTTTGCAATGAGAACTGGGGGAATCTGTTCACTCCTTGAGATGACGAAGTTCACGAATAAATCCTTAGAAACTGAGCATTTTAAATAAATGGTTTTGCCTTTTTTTTTTTTCTTTTTAGGATAAAACTGTAGTTTTAAAGAACAGAATATTGGAAAACATTGCCAATTTCAGATGACTGAACACTGCCACGTTTTGAAAATCTGTATTTGTTCATCTCTGAGACGTTATTTTTCATTTCTTATGACTTGTTCTTGTTTCCCCTCTTATCCAGGGGGTGAAAAAGGGCTTATGGTGCTGATGCAGCAAAGTATTTTATAGAGCTGTCAGAGGCAGAGAGAGGTGCTAAAGTGCTAAGGGCAGGCCTGGAGCTGAGGTGTGAGCAGGAGATGGGCTGTTGGTTTGCACCTTTGCTGCCATCATCCCGAGCTTTCCCAGAGCTGCCGTGCAGAAACTCCTTGCCTCTATGCTTATGAAATCACATAAATAAAAGTATCCTTCTATCACTCTTCTGTGATATTTTTTTTAAACCTTATTTACCAGAGATCCTGACATTTTCTGCCATTATCATTACCTTTTTAAAATATAAACCCTTAATAGAGCAGGCAGATTACTAGTGGAGTTTAAGGTAATTTAACGTGGAAAATTTACAGCGGAACTTGAAATCACTTTTTTTTGAGGCAGCTGTTCTAAGTGATATGATCTTAGTCTTTCTTCTTCAAAGGGAAATTTTGTCTCTTTCCAGTCAGGGCAATAAATAAAGGTGAAAGAACCACTGAGAAAACGTGACTGAATTATTAATTTGCCAGAAACAGCATCTCAGAAGAAAAAAACCCTCTTCAGGATAGTATTGGAATGTAAAATACTCATTATTCCCCAAATGCAAAAGGATCTGCACAGATAAGTAATGCAGCTGGGCCCACAAACCCAAGTTGAAATGAGTCAAGTGAAGGACTTGAACCAGATTTTGTAGGGTCCATTTTTTTTCCTCGTAAGTAAACTCATGTTTTGTTTTAGTATAGATAGCTCAAATAAACCTTTATTTTTATCCAAATGGAGAATCCCAGTGTTATAAAATTAAGGAACCATGAACTACCTTGCGTTTTATACTTTTGATACACAGAGGAAAAAGTTTCAATTCCTTTAACTTTCAGTGTCTTTAAAAATTAAAGGTGCAGAAGAAAGGTGAAATATTAACAGTAGATCATTCACTGTACCACAGCAGTTCAATCATCAGTGCTGGAAAGTCAATATTATATTAACTTCTGAGTAGTCTATATTTAAGTTCTCCAAAATGATGGAAATTCAGCAGTCCTTGTTTTCTAGCCGTGTGCTTGGCTACTTACGGAACGTCGAATAAAAATGATGTTTTGGTAAGAAATCGTTAACTCTGTTCTCCCAAAGGCAGCAGTTATATGTTAAATGAAGCTTAATTTCAGGATGGAGTCAGCTACAAAGTATGCCATGTAAGTTAAAATAATTTTGTCGTAAGGTGTAGTCAAGTAATAAATAGTGCTCGATGATTCCAGTTGGAAATTCTTTGAATATCTCCCATAGAAAATCAGCAATCGCTTTTGATTATCTGCCAACAGATGACTTCTCAGAAGGTGTTTGGTTTTCGTCCTAACTGCAGTGGAAGTTCATTCCCTGAGATACAAATGATGTCATCTGGAGCCTTCCTGTTGCACTGCAGCCATATGGAGTGCTCCAGCACCTGGGCTAACAAGGGCCTTTGTCTATCGTACTACTGAAGATTAAAAAATACATAAAACTTCAGCTTTAATAAATTAAATATATTTTACAGGACTGTAACAGATGCAATGACATTAGGCTTCCATTATATAAAATGCAGTCAATGTTTGCTGAGAGCTTCATGGGCATCCCTCCAGCATTTGTCCCCTTGTACCAGGCAGCCTAGGACTTTGCCAAGAAAACTGGAAAATGTGAGGGAGGCTGATCCCCAAACTGCTGGATCCCCAAACAAATGTAATATTTCTGTATAAAAAGGTAGTATCTTAGTCTGTGCGTTTCTACTTGGCAGATATGCACGTGGCAGCTTTGTTTAAATGCAGTGGGCTTCAGCCTGTGTAGATGAGCATTGTTCCCAATCTGCATTTCTGAAGGCTGGTGTCGTGCTTGTATCTGATGCCAGTGTTTGTGTACTTCACAGGAATCCTTCAAGGGCTTATTTGCTCTATGTTCATCTGGGATGGAGTGAGTGTACCATGTAAAATAATATGTCAGCTCGTAAACTGCATGTACAGCAGCAAGATGTGAGCTCGTTTCACTTTTATCACAGGACCTTGAATCAGACGTGTTCTGCTGCCAAGTCCCCAAACGCCTCGTTGCAGTGTGCCTGGAATTTGTTTCTGTGGAATTGCTGGGGTTTGGTGTTTACAGGTGTGTTGGGTTGGGTATTTACAGATGTGTTTTTTTCAGGCTCTCGTGTAAGGAACCGACTTCTGCCCAAATGGGAGCAGGGAGGGACGCAGTGCCCGAGGCTGGGAGGCTCAGCTGCTGGGCAAAAGGCTGGCTTCCTGCAGCCTGGATTCCTGGGAATGGCTGGAATGGGGTAATGCATGCTGTGGGCGTGGAGTACTCATGTCTGAGAAACGCGCGCTGATGGGCTTTAGGAAATTTATGAACTCTACTTACCCGCAGTGGACTTAGTGGGAAATGTAATTCCTTTCACTGTTACTGTTCACAGAATGATTGCTCTGAGTCACAGCATCTTCTTAAACCTCTACAAGCTCTCTGTTAATCACGTTATCTTGCTGGTAACAGCTGCGGAGTTGGACAGTATTGAGCTGCAAACTGTATGCTCCTCTCAGCAGCTCTCTCCAGAAGCTGGTTGCTGTGACTGGGAGCACCTTTGGACTCTCCCATCCCTCACGTTTCCTTGGCACAGTGACACTCATCTCACTTTGAAGCGAGCCACCAAGGTGCCTTGTGCTCAGTCAGGAGCTGACTTGTTATTTTAGTGCTCTTCACATCCTTACAACAGCTTGTCAGGGAAGACAAGTCGTGCTTTATTTTCTTTTCCTTTAATCGTTGTTGACTAATTAGTAGCCAAACAGACAGCGTTTGTTTTTGTTATCAAACTGGTAGTAATTGAAGAGCTGGATGGGACCCAAAGCTTTGGAGCCATGTGGTGGACTTTGGGATGGTCAGATGAAGGCTGGAATCACTGGCTGGTCATGTCTTGCTCACAGGTACATCCAGAGCAGGACCTCTGGGCTCTGGGAGACTTCCCATTCTTCGAGAAGGTTTTTATGCTCTGGAGTATCTGAAAATTAGCATTGAAATGTCACTTTAAAATGAAATCCTTGTAAACAAGGTAAGTGGTTGTGCTCTAGAATTAGGGAGGATAGGGCTGAGGGGAAATCTTGGACCCCAAATGGGTCTCCTGTGTTTCTTTGAGCAAGAGGTAACTGGTGAAGCAAATTACTTTTGTGGTTCCTCTAAGCCCTGTTAAAGGGGACCAAAACTGAGAGTAGAGGTGCTGTCCCCTGAAGATGAATGGTTGTCAGAATGTGTATATACATTCCGTATGACTTTCTGGGTGACAGATTAGCCGTGTCTGCCACGTGCTTGTTCGAACCTGGCTACGGACAGGGAGGCCGCTCTCGACCGAGGGACCAATTTGTCCAAAGGAGTTAAACAGCCATGCATTTGTGTCATTTTGAGAGTAACTAGTGCCCCATCTTTTTCAGCCCGTGATTAATTGTGCAGAGCAGTGGGTGACATGCAGCCATTTCTCATACCTAGCACAACTGGGGACGGCAAGGTGCGTGGCACTCTGCTCCCCGTGTCCAGAACTAAGCCATGCCACAGAGCAGCCTCCTTGCTGGCGAGGTTCCTGAAGCACTGAGCCTCCATCACCTTCCTGCAGTGGAGCCAGATGTCCCAGCAGACAATGTCATGCTGCAGAGAGGGGAAAACGTTAGGTAGGAAGCTATGAGAACTAATGTCTGCTTTTGTCGAACAGTTGGGCAGCTCCTGGCCATGGTGTGTCAAACCTGACAAAATTACCCCAAAGTCACTGATTTTACATTCCATTTGGCAGTAGAAAATCTTCCAAAGCATTCAAATACTGCCTTCCTTCATCAGCTCCGTCAGAACGTAAAATCATTCAGAGTGAAGTTTTGTTGTGTTTAGACAATTCTCTACAAAATTCCTTTTTTTAATTCTTCTTTTTCTTGTCCTCCTGGCCACGTCTGCCCCACGCTGTTGTGTGTCTGCTCCCATTTGATGATGGCCAGCCCTCTGTGAGAGACTTGGTCAGAGCCAGTCCTTTGCTATATAAATCTCATTAGTGTTAAAAATCATGGAGAATTTCATCTCTGTAGGTTGAGGTGATTATCCAGCCCAGGCTGCTGCCTCCGTGACAAGCTTAGCCCCTGCAGCCTTAATGTGCATGTGTATGAAACACGGCTCTCCCACAAGGTAGCGAGCAAAGTGTACATTTCCTATGCATTATTTATGTAATTGAAAATGCATTCTCTTAAAAATTATTGTGGACTATGCACTTCTTTGCAATGCAGCTAGAAACACAGGGGGCTCTGACTTTTGGTGGGATGTGGGATGGGCACTTCTCGGGCTTGCGCCTTGCACAGGCTGTTATAATTCACAGCAACGGCCCGTGAAGCTCTTTTAAGTTAAATAGTTAAAAGTTCAATAGTACCTTGCTTTTTGGAGTTGGAAGTCCAGTGACAGAAGATGAAAAAAACAGCATGCCAAAAGTACGAATGCACCACAGTAATGTGAGAAGTGTTCTTTGTTGACAAAGAAAGGTTTTGTTTTCTGCTGTTAGTTTTTCCCTACAATTGTGCTTACAGATATAATGGTTTGCCAGGCAGGGCATGTTTATCATGTTCATTAGCCTTTGTTCCGAGTTGCAAATGCGCCCTTAAAACTGTGTTGTCCCCACATGGTAATGGAAAACAAAGGTAAGGTCCTCTGCCAATTGTGACTTATGCTGTTGCTAAGGCTCTTTCATAGTGGTGTCCGTACAACCTTTATCATTTGTACTTGTCAAAAAGCCAAAATCAAGCAGATTTTTTTTTTTTTGGATGAAATTTTTGCTCATCCAAGCAGTCTGTTGTTTTCTTTTATTGTACACAACAGTACGCATGGGCAGCCAACAGCATCTCACTTAATGCTCTCTGTGCCGAGCCAGGTGAATGATGGAGCCATATGCTGTTCTCTGCAGTAAGGAACCATCAATGCTTTGACTCAACTGTCTTCTTGATTAGCCTGGAAATGTTGAAAGCCAAGCTTTTGACTGTACAATGGCTGATGTATGATTAAGCTCAACCAAAGAGAGATGTATATTTGCATTAGCAACTTCAGGGCCTGTTCCCGTGTCTGCTGTAGCTATCAGGAGGAGTTTCAGGCATTGGTGCGCAAGCAGATATTTTTGCTCATTAATGATGTGCATCGTCTATAAGGCAGGAGAATGAATTCTATAAATTGCTGACAGTCTCCAGCCAGCATTTCCACATGGGTTTAGAAGTTTATTTCACCCTGGGTGCTTCATCCCCACCTACTAAGATGCATGCTTGGAGTGTGCAGTGGATAGCCTACCTGCAGCTAATGCACACAATAGGTTTATTATTTCCGAGTAACAAAGAGGAATACATCAGCACATTGGAGTCATTAAAATGTATGCTTTCTCTGAGGCCTTTAATGAGGGTTTGCAGGAGTTGCAGCGCTCTCCAAAAAAATGCCTGTATTTCTCTCAAACCTTTTTGCAGGGTCCAAAAAGGAAGGAGGGATTTGCTGTGGATGTGTTTTGAGGATGCTGTATTCAGGATAATCACCATTTTTCATTAGATTCTGACGTGCATTCAAGCATGGTATTAGGTAAGGGGCTTAGCTACAGGCCATTCTGTGCTGGTGCCTGTAAGAGGTTTGGGTCCTGGTGTTTGTACTCAGAGGCTGAAGTCAGTCATAGGTGTTTGCTTTCCAAGGGCTGCTCCATCTGCTTGAGTCTTACACAGATGTTCTTTTAGGTAGTAACGTCAGGCAGCCTTAGTTGTTTGATTCCTACTCATGTTTTTTTTTTGTAACTGTACTGGCCAGTATGTTTTCTGGCTGCAATTAGCACTGAAATGGGAGGACTGAAAACTGCTGCCAGAAATAGCATTTTGGATGGGTAACTGTGGCTGTTCACCCTGCACGTCTGACTCTGAGGTTGTCTTTTCCAGTCAAGGAATGGACACCCTGTGTAACATATGTCCTACCAAACATATCTGGGGTATCTTACACAGTCCTGCAGCTGGAAGCAAGTTGCAGGCCAGGAGGTATTCACAGCGAGTATTTAATGGCTAATCTCAGGTAATATTCAGTGTCTGCAGTGATAAAGTAGGGGCACTCGTGAATGGTTCACAGCCAATTTGCAGAAAGCAAAGCTGCTAATGACATCAAGAATTCCTTACCCATTGTGCTACATCAGGAGGGAAGTCTGGGGCAGAGCTTACCCTTATTTTCATATGCACAAAATCTAATGTGCTGTGGCATATGTACCTTCACATCTCCTCTCTCTTGTCTGATAGGGTTCCAAAAGTGGTGTGTGCTCAAGCCTCAGTCCCCTGGGAGATGATGGCTCGGAGCTGCCCCATGCATCTCACCTGCCTTTCTCATCTCCCCTTTAACTGCACTGTGTGCTCAGGGCCATCTGCTCCCCATGGGAAGGCAGCAGCAGGTAACAACACGGGACCGTTAATGATCCTAAGTAAGCCCAGGCAACCTGCCAGTCCCAGAGCTTAGCCCTTCTCTTTCTTCTTTTTCAAACTTGTCAGAAATTCAAAGTAAAAAATATTCTAGCGAAGAGGCTCATCCAGAAAACCAGCATGTTAATTATGGAAGGCAGATTCTTGGCTATCAGTTGCTGTCCTGCATAGAATAACTTGGAGATTTCTATTTTTAATGCAGGAAGACATCTAAATTTGGAGCTACTGGCATTGGTTCTCTGTTTGTTATTGCTAGAACCACTTGGTAAATTCTCTAGCTCAGAATTCTTGGAGGCTACAGTTGAGAAATACACCTTTCTCCCCATTCTTTACTCAGATTATGTACAGTTTTGCTCCATCAGGTCAAGTTTTCAGAGAGTTGTATCCATGTGTCTAATAGGTTTGATGAGTATCTCCAAGAGCCAGAAGCTAGGAGCAAAGCATCCCTTCCATGTGCTCAGTGTTTTAATGTGTAGCAAAAGCATTGAGAGCATTTCAGAAATAAGGCCCACATCAATATAGGTTACATGTCAAGATTTGCAGACAGAGTGTGTTTCAGCACTTTGGCATCATCTTGTTTTTCTGCACTGAAATTCAGCACACAAATAGAAACTATGCTGAGGGGAGTGGGGGTAGGGGAGTACCCAATATTTGGTAAGAAGTTTGGTCTTCAGTCCTTACTTTGATCACTTTGCTGTGTCTTTTTAAGCCTGGAACTCGAGTCAGTCAGCAAAACAAGCAGCCCTCCTTCATTGCAAGCCAACACGCTCACGAGTACAGCAAGTAGAGGGTTTTACCTAAAGGAGGAGAGGCACCCTGCAATGACCACTAAAATAGAGCTGTCTGCTCTCAATTATACTTGAAAAGAGCTCAGAGATTCCAGTGATGGATGACAGTATACAAATCTAAAGTAGCTTTGTTTAGTGTGTTTTGTGGTATGATATAGGAAAGATTATTCTTACCCAGTATCTTTTAAAGGAAATCCCGGGGGTGAATCAATTACCTTTCTTTTCAGAATCAATAGAGATGGGATGTATTGCAGTTACTTGATGCTTTAGTGAGTGCTCAAGCACAAAGGATGCCTGTTGATGATAACCACTGCAAAGAGTGCGGGGCCATTTTTTTCCTTTTCTTCTCTTAAGGACACTCCAATCCCCTTAGTTCACACACTTCATCACTCCCAGTCACAATCTTTTCTCAACAAAGATCTAAGAGCAGGAGGAGGAAGCAGGCTCTCAGCACATACAGAGTGTGCACTGAGCCATGGCTGGTGGTGCTCATGACAGCACTTCCCCTTCCTGAGGCTCTCCAGGCCCTTGATGCTTCTGAGTTTTGCCTCAAGAGTGTTCAGATTTCGGAGTAAAGGGGAATGGGTTATCAGCTGGCACTGGGGTGCTAGCTAAGGATACATCGTGTTCTTGAAGCTCAGCCAAGGATGGAAAGACAGATTTCCTATGGCTCTGGTCCTAAAACCTTTTTGTTCAAAGTAAAGTAAAATATTATTCTGTGTAATACCTGTTTTACAATTTCTCTGTCTTTAAGATTGTTTGGTAACTTGCTGCCTTTGTAAACTTAATTATACTCTCAAAGGAGTATTAATATGTGTCCAATGCAATCTAGCAAGATTAGCAGCTTCCCGAGTGCTCCCCAAATGATAACGTGAGAGTAGCACAAAACAGGAACACAAAGTGAAGCCTGGGCTGTGGTTCAAGTGTTATAGAAGGCATCTTGAGACAACTGTGATCAAAGTTTCCATTTTTCGCATTTGGATCGGTTTTGCAGAAGCTGAAGGAGAACCTAAAGGCACTATAAAGGCACTGCAGGGTCTGTGCACTCGCTGACTGTGTGGCTGCTGCTTCCCAAGAGGTGGAATGCTGCCTGATAATACAGGAATACATTTACTTGCTGGGAGAAGGTCTTCATGTTCTGTTGGTACCATCCACGTGTTTGCTGAGGATGCATGTCTGGTAACAAGTTCTGTGCAGAGACCTCTAATGAGTGGGCATTATGAATTTCCGAGCTTGCACTTTAAAACTGAGTCAAGAGAAGTTTTGTCTGGGGGCCAGGGGGGTAATATTCCTGCTGTGCAAAGATCCTTTTTCTGCCCTGGAACATAGCATTAATCTATCTATAGGCAGTTCAGTAGCAGCAACGTGTTAACAAATCAGGCGTAATTCAGGAAAGATGCTGTCTGAAAGCGCACGTTCTGAGTAATTAGCGAAATAGTTTTGATCTATTTCATTTTGATTGAGTATCAATCAGCTTAAAAGTGGCAACAACCAACAAAAATATCTCAAGGGTATTCAAGGCGTAAGGAAGGGCTTTTATAAAAGCTGTGTACCTGTTAACTACCAACCCTAAAAGTTGGATGCTAGGATCTCTGCGGTGTGCTGAGGATGGCACCGGCAGATACTGTTGCAGCACAGTGGTATTTTGTGAGTTTGTGAGCCATATTCGAGCGCCTGCGCAAGCTTCCAAAACCTTGATGAACACTTCAGATGCATAAGGCGAAAATTAAATCTGTACTACAACTCTGCCTGCATGCATTTTCATGAGAGAGGGGAAGAGCACTGCGCTTCTCCCAAAGTATTTCTCCTTCTCCTTTTGCTGGAAGGGATCCCTCGAGAGGGGAGGCCCAGCCAGCTTGCTGTAATGTTGCTTTCCACTGAGTTGTTCCCCTTGGTTTCTCCTTGCATTCTTGGAAGAGAGAGGAGCAGCTTTCGTACCTTCAGGGTGTGAAATCTGCTCCTGTTGGAGTGAGTGGAAGTTTTTTTTTTTGACTTAAAGGCGATCAGAATGTCGCTCCTCACTGTCTGCTGGCAGATTTAATCGGAGGCACTGCACGTTGTAATGATCATACATAAAAGAACAACATTAACCTCAGTGCCACGTACAGAATTATTTCTGAGTGGAAATGAACAAAATTTTATAGAGTAATAATATTTGCGTGGCCTCCTCAATAAGAGAAAGCGTTACAGATGATGGAGGGAAACAAGAATTACAGCTTGAACTACTGAAAACCTCTTTTTGACACTGTCTCTTTAATTAGAAAAAATGAGCTTAACCAAGATGTATATCACCATTGATTTTTATAATACGCTTTTAAGGCAAACACACGTGGTGTCACTGTGCTATTTTATAACACATGCTGCTAACCATTTATTCTGTCATCTAACAGTCCACCAGCAGGCATATTTTATTATTTTTCCTGTGTAATAAAAAAGAGATAAAATCAATACCTATTATGTGGCATACCTTCAAGGTTAAAAAGTACTAAATCTTGATGCTAACGTCTTTTCCTTGTATGCATTAATTTAGGAGCAGTATACATTCAGCACAAATACATTCTCTATCAATATGATTAAAACTGGATCCTAAGTATAATCAAGGATTCAGTCACTCTGAAACCAACATCAAGCTCTTGATGCTTGCTGATGTGGTCACACTGGTTGCTGAACTTCGCAGAAAATCTTACTGACAACCAGAGACAACAGGTACGTGGGCCAAGTGTGGCTGGAAGCAAAGGTAAAGCGGTTTCACATATTTGGATGTGGCTTTTGGTCCAGCAGAAACTCATCTGGCCTGACAATGGCACGCTAATTAAAGGGCTTTATTAGGTCAGTGCAGAAATTGAGTCGTTTTCCTTGGCTCTGTTGCTGGTAGCCGTTTAACAACAATTACAGGGTACAGTTACTTTAATGATGAGAAGTGTCAAAGCCGAGAAAGTGAAAATGAAAGTGTCAAAGCCATCAGAGGACTCGTCTGTACCAGGGCACGGCTAAGTTATTTGGCTGTCGAAGTGGGAAGCAATATGATAATGCTGCAGCCTATTACTGTGCACTTTGCCAGCGCTTTGAGACAACATCAAAAAAAGAAAATCCAACACCCATCTCTCCTTATTAGAAAGTAGTTCAAGATCTAATATGATTTCAGTAGCAGTAAATGAAGAAGGACACACTATTTCTCTTTTCTATTAAGCAGCTAAAGCTTTGGGATTTCTGATGCAATTAAGAGTCTGTGGCAGGTGTGAAGCCAAGTGATACTTGTTGGTGATGTGACGTGCACAAAGTGTGCGCTTAATACGTATCTCCTTGAGTGTTAAAGCAGAAATCTTTTCTATTCATTACTGCTTTTTCACCACTCAGCAATTAATTGCCTGTTGAGATACTTATGAATATGCAATTACTTTTTCCTGCCTGTGAGCAGTCTTCTGTATGCATGGGAAACAGTTGCATAGAGTTAACTAAGCAACAGCAGAAACTCCCTGCGTATAATAACATCCTTAACATGCAAAATGCAGATGAAGCTGGAAATGCTAATGAACAGATTCATATTTATGGGACAAAATTCTGCCCTTGGGTTATCACTGGTGGAGGGCAGTGGGTTGCCTGGGTGCCAAGCCCTCGTGTGGGAATGAGCCCAGCCTTCAGTCCTGGAGCCAAAAAGAAGCAGGTAGTACCCACGCATACCTCTTATCCTAGGAGTCTGGTTCCTGCAGGAGTGGTGCGGCCCATCTTTTTGAAGCATCACCTCTACCAGCCTCTACCACCTCTACCTCCTCTTCCAGGCTGGACGTGGCTCTGGGCAGCCTGGTCTAGTTGTTGGCAACCCTGCACTCAGCAGGGGGGTTGAAACTCCATGATCTTTGAGGTCCTTTTCAACCCAGGCCATTCTATGATTCTATGATACCAAGAAGCGTGCTGGGAGTTGTGTCAGGAGGATGAATGCATGGACATCATGGGCTTTTTTTGGTTTCTTGGGCCATTGCAGGGGGGAGTTCCCTATCGTGGCAGATGAGAACATCTTGGGGAATCTCCATAGCAGCTATCAAATCATCATCGATTTCTGGATTTCTTCCAACCATTCACTTACTTCATTTATTTACTGAATTTGAAGGAAAAGTTATCTAAGTGACTCTGTATTTACTGCAGTGATTTTTTTGAGGGCTGCAACTGTTGAGCGAACCAAATAATGCACCACGGGCACATTCATTTTATACAGTAGATAGGTACAGGCCTTTATTTTTAGACAAATCTTTTCCAGATAAAGCTGCATTTTATTCAACTTTAAAGCATCTTGGCAAAACTCAGCTTCACTCTAGCAAAAATAATTGTGGATGCTAGTAATGAAATATCATTTATAAAGTAATAATGGATGTTTGTTGGTTTGTTGTTGTTTTTTTCTTTTTCCTCCATAATTTGGTCAGGAATGGAAAGGTTAGCTGACAGATTAATGTCCTATGCACTAAGGGCGAGTTGGAGAGACACTGTGTTGGCAAGCTCTCAGCTTCTGGATAGAGAGGATTATAAGGGAAATGTGCATGCAACCTTAGCAGCATTACAAACAGCAACACCACAACAAGAGAACAGTCTCATTGCAGCGATCTAAAGCCACTGCTGTTTTCTTTAAGGCGAACATTGTTTTTATGCCCTACAGATAAATCCCATTATAAGCTTTGATCAAAGCAAATACACTCACTTTGAGGCTTTGGGCACATGTAAATTGCTTTGTTATACACATGCATTTGCATACATTTGCAAGGAGACAAGGTCTACATGTAATGGTGCCTTTTATTGTGGATGGCGTGCTGAAATTCAAGTCACCAGTGGGTTTCTGCCATGGAGAAGGGAGAAGTTTCTGAGCAGAGGAAATGTGTTTCACGAGTGAAGCAGGTTGGAAGTGTGCGTGGAGCTCGGTCACTGCTGGGAACGGCCCGAACGTCAGACTTGCTCTTATTTTATTTTGCTGTTCATTCTAGTGAACAAATGTAAATGAAGCAGTTCCTAGAGAGGGACATTTCTCTTGTTTGGCCACTTCTGGAATGCCAGTGCCAACAGTGTATGAATGTGCAGATTGCCAAAATGTTGGGTATCTGTCTTTGTTACAGTCTTCCATTGGTTTTCTTACATATTTCTCCATTTAGTTTCCCGAATTAAATTGGATTAACTTCCTCTCTCTCCCAATTAATGCTGTTAACAGTAATAACAACCATAATGTGTGAACATCTGGCATTTTAGTACACAGTAAGCTTTTAGAAATACCAGATATGAATCTATTGAAATCTGTAGTGATTTTTCCAGTGTTTCATGGCTTAGACCACGAATTCTTCTTTCCTCTCTGATTTCCTTTCATTATCAAGGTTTGTTAATTCTTTAGATGCCAGGGTTAGATAATTAAATACCCCTTTGTAATTACCGCGGTGCCTGTGGGTTTGAGACCTCTAGCTCATTAGGCAGTGTGCTGTCCTAAGATATTTATTTGAGGGAAATACTTTCATACTCATCAAAGATGTCTGTGGCAAATTAAGGTCATGGCCGTCTCTTTGACAGACTGAAGTCTAAGTTTTATTTTATTTTTCATTAGTTACCACAAGGGCAGTTCATATCAGAAACAGCTTTTTGAAGCCAAATATTGCACGGTCGATTGCTTGAAACTTCTGGGCTTCTAGTGGCGAACATCTTGCCCTTATGAATTACCCATGTCGTCTTCACTATAGTGAATAGAGAGATTTTTGCAATGCTGCCCATGCTTTTTTGCAAGCCTGATAGAAATGTCTCTGCTCTGAGCTCAAGGTTGGCCTTACAGTGTCATTCTCTTGACTCCGTGACCATCCCTGACTGTTTTCCTGAGGTTTCATAGTGTGTCTGAAGAAAGAATTAAAGCAAACTTCCAATTATCCCTCCTTCTCATATAAAGAAAGTGCTGGCTGCGAGCCACGGGTGAGAAATACTCGACTTACACCAGGGTTGCCATTCATTTGCTCCCCTCTGTATCCCAGAGGTTTGTGATGATTCATTGTTGGCTGTTTGGATTTCTGCTCACACCCCTCTGCACTGTGTTTGAGCAGCTCTTGTGAGTGTGGGGAGCTTGGGCTTGCTGCTGGGGGTTTTGGCCCTTAACCTGTGAATTCATGGTTCTTTGCTGGTTTTTGGTTTGGTAACAGTTTGCACAATTTGATGGCTCCTTGGTAAAATAGGAAAGGAAACTCTTCATTATTATCAAGGACGACTGCAAAGAGACTGAATGCTAGAGCGAGGAATGATGCAGAATTACTTGCTTGATGAAAAACAAGCTAATGGAGCCAATGAAGTCCAACAAGAAAACCCCGAGATCCGTTAAAAAAGGAGAAATGGGAGATGGATATGGCTGGTTTAGGAAGTAAACCTGACTGTAATCTGCAGATCATTGGAAAAGAGAAAAAAGTCATTGCCAAACAGCAGGATGTGGTGGCAGGGCGCAGGTTTAGCAGATGAAGTGGGGTAACTATGTCCCCCCACCTGCTGTTGCAGACTTTCCCCTCTGCAGTGCAAGGTGGTGGCCTGGAAGGCGAGCAGATCTACCTGCTTTTGTTGGAGCTTCCTTAAAACCTCCATGGAGGCACGCTTAATTTCTGTGCGTGGCAGAAGCCAGCACACGAGCAGCAGAACGCGCTCAGAAGGGAGCCCCGAGACGTTTTTCCCCACTGGAAAATTAATAGGGAGTAGCAGGCTGCTCTTGCTGCTGGCTGGAGGCGAGCGGCGGGAGGAGGGCATCCCAAAGCCGGCACAAGGCTACCAGCGCGGGGGGAAGGTGTCACCGCCGATCTGCCAGATGGAGCATGTTAAAGGGCAGCCTGCTGAGCGGGGAAGGCAACGAGCTTGAAAAGCCAAGCACAGCCAAGAGTGCACTGTCTCCCTTAGGAAAAAAAAAACACGAAGCTGCAGACTGTTTGCCACAGCATCACGCTGATTTGTAGAGGCAGAGTTGGGGGTGCAGCTCTAGCTGTGATTTATTGGGTTGTATCGGTAAACATTTGGGAGTGGCTTGAGCCAAAATGCCAGCTCCTCAACTCTGGGGCTGGGCATGAAGCTGGGTCAGGGCCTGGCCTGACTGAGCTGCGGTAAAATTCCCATGGACTAACGTGGAGCTGAGATTGCTGTCATTCCTATGGGGCAGAACACTGCAGCATGCAGCAATGGGGGCTTCAGACGATGAGAAGTACCTGAAGAATAATGCAAAGGCCACTGGGCAAAGCTGCATCCAACTGAAAATCTTCTGAAGAACATTGCTGTTTCTTTTTCTTTTTGTGTCTCCGTGCTCTTTATTTTAACTACCAGTGAATCCAGTAACGGGCATCAGACCAAAGGAAAAGCAGCAGCAGTGTCAGCTGTACGTGGAGTGGGCTGCACCTCATGTCGTCGTGTCTGATGCTGGGCAAGGTCTGTGAACGCCTTTCCAAGAACTTTACCTCTCCAGGTACGGTGGCTTTTGCTGACATGGAAGCAGAGGCCATAAATAATACTGTCATTTGCAAAGTTTCCAGTCTGTAGTGTGCTAGTGCATGGAGCTATGAAGTAGATTTTCATAAATCTCTTTTTATCTCATCTGGTGGTTCCTTTTTAGATCTTACCCTGGCAGCAATTTTCCACTTTGCCAGACAAATGAATGCATGTAAGCAGAACGTCTATGGCAGTTGAAAGGTTAATGGAAGGAAAATGTAGTGACATCAAAGTAAGTTTGATTAAGTGAAGCTTTGATTTTCTCCATTCTTGGCTTCTTTGTATGAAAGAAACTTAAGTTCTATATAAAGCACACAATCACAGGCTGCTCGTGAACAGAAAGCAAAAGAACGCAGCAAAGAATATTAATTTGTTGCTTTTCTGTAGTTCCTTCCAGCTGAAGGTCACAATGAATGCATTACATTTCAAGCATCTCTACTCTTACATGTATGTTAAATATGACTGGCTTCTGATTATAAATAAGCGACTTATTATAAACAAATAAGAAACTGAAGTGCAGAGTCACATCTTTAAAGATGAGAATGAATGTTGGAGGCGGTCCCGGGAGGAGATTTTGGATAATTTGGTTCCTACTTTGGGCCCTTCCCTGCGTGCGAATTGCTTCTCTACGCGGCTGCTCTGTGCAGATACTGGGCACAGCACTCTGTCAGCACTAAGCAGATAAATAATGATCATCTGACAGATTCACGGTTGCACCTGGCGTACCAAATATATTTGAGAAAACTTATACAGTTGGCAAATACGGATTCCATGTCTGCATGCCAATTATGAGATAGCTACCTTTTGTGGAGAAGAGAAAAGCCTATTGTTCTAAGGGGTTTTCAGAAAATTATACACCTGAAAGAGGTCAGTTTCCGCTTGAACAATTTCAGTTATCTAAAAAAAGAATAGAAGACTGAAAGCACCAAAAAAAAAAAAAGAATCCTATAATTTTCTAAATTACAAAAATAATTCTTCTTTCTTGCGTTCGTTCCACCTGGTTTGGCTGCTGCGTTGTTAGCGTTACAAGATTGGAGCCTCTAACACGTGGAGGCAGGTTTCAGCTGGAGGCACAGTGCCTTCTTTGTGCGGTACCTCGTCTCAGAGCGGTGCTGATCAAGGCACCTTGGGCCTCAGAAAACGAGAAGTGAAGGTGAAGAGCAGAGGAAGGATAAACAAAAGGCAGGAGAGTCTCTCGCTGTTGAGGTGATGCCTCAAGAAGTGTTGACCAACCACAAGCGTTCTTGTTAGGGAGGGAGAGCAGAAACCCTCCATACATTACGACCTACATAGATTGGCTGTGTTTTTAAAGAAGTGGACTTGACCTTTTTGTTGGTAGCTTTCGTGATGGATTTCATCTTGTCTTTTTGACATAGAATAATATGAAAGTAAAAAAATCATTATTGGCACACAGAGTATTTAACCAAAATCATAATCGATATTTTCTATGACCTTGTTCAGTTAGCAGTAGAAAATATATCCATCCAACCCTGATGAAGTAGTATTGGATATTATTTTTCACACTATTCTGGGAGGAAGAAAACCAAGTTTCTATTAGATCTAGTGATACCATGTAGTACTTCAGCGAAGTGATTCCCTTGAAATGCAGATTTTGTAATGATATACCAGTCAATGATGGGTCAGACTCCTTTTGCCTTTTGCATTATAGCAGCATCCATGGTAGATTAGATAGGTAACTTGCTATGTGACTTACACTCAATCTATCTTATCCTGTGTGGAAGTGCCTCTGTCACTGTAAGCCTGCGTGCACCTGATCCCATGCTGGGGGTGTTATTCCACTTCTTCCCCACCGGTGCCACAAAATGGGCAGTAGAGAGGAAAACAAAGGAAATAGTCAAAAGGAGACGAAACCACAAGGATCTGAAATCCCACTGAAGGTCAATAAAGCTTTAGCAGAGGAGTTATTTATATCCTTTGGTAAATGTTAGCCACTCCTTCTGAGTGCAAAGCGTAGATTATCGGTGGGTGCAGTGAATCTTGATGGGGAGGTTTGGGAGAAGCTAACAAGGCCACCAGGGAAGGACACAAGGAGATGGAAATCAGCAGAGTGATGGGTAAGGAGATGTGAGAAGTGAGAGAAGGGTGGGCTTGGAGGAGCAGGAGCAGAAAGGAGAGAGGCTGGGAAGAGCAGGAGCTGCCAGGTGTGCCAGTATCTGCAGTTTGTAAAGCTCTGTCCTCCACCAGTTAGCGGTGGCACTGTTTCCATTGCAAATAAAATCCTGGTGTTGTGGGAAGGGGAGCTTGAATGTGTGGTTCAGGTCATGGCTGGGGCAGGGTAATAGTAGTTACGTATAATCTTAATCCTTCATAGCAAAGAATTCAGCCCAGCATTTCACTCGTGCACTGAAACCCCACTTCATTGTGGAATTTCATTTTACTGGAACTGATGAGTTGTTTTAAGGCTGCACGGGGTTTCATGGTCAAAATGGAAATGAGTTGAAGAAAAAATAGCGTAATTAAGAATTGTGCAATTTTACGTATCAGTTCCCTTATGGTAATTGGCCTGCAACATGAAATATTTAAAAACACAATCAAACTCTATCTGTATACATGAGGATATGTTTGTGTATCTGTATCTGTTAGCACTGCACGATGTATTAGTTGCTTGCAACTAATTAGTTGCCAGCTACTCACAGCATCTGTATTACAGATCCCATGGGACTCAAAGGAATGTGACCTTATTTTAATGTTTTCCTGTGCTTTGAGAATCACTCCTTTGTAACTGGTACTAGGACGTGTTTTGTTGCTTTAATAACAATAATGCTTAGCACTCATTTTAGATTTAGATCCCAAGGACATCTACAAAAGTAGACAAATATTATTTGTATTATGAAAGTGCAGGTCTTACTTTAGTGCTGGGCTCTCAGAACTGTCTTGTTAGGTGCTGCTTGTGCGGTGGTAATGACAAACTGTGCTGGATGTGCTGATGGTGGGATTCTGCCCTGGGCCCCAGCTCCAGTGCCTTCCCTTGACTCCTTTTTTCTCCTCCAGTAGCTCTTTCCCATGCCATGATGGGGCACAGTGAGTGGTGGAGTGCTGAGCTCCAGCAGAACACGCAGTGGGAAGCTGCACATCCAGTTTTGTGCTGTGGGTGACCTGCAAGAGAGATGAGGTTGAAGTAGCTGTTCAAACAGGGAGAGAGAACAGAAATGACTGCTTTGCTTCTAAACAAATGGCATGCATTGCTAGGAGTGCCTGTGCAGCAATTGAACCAGGTCTTGGGGCTTTGCTCTGCTTTTCCTAACACACTTCTAATGCCAGGGCTGAAGAGAAACTTGAGCTCGCTGTTACAGCTTTATTCCCACAATAAAGAAACACATTGATGCTCTTCAGACTCAGGGAAGTTTTATTAAAGGTATTCATTAGACTCTGTCTAGAATTTGGTATAATGCTTGATGTGTATAAATACTCTGGAGTTTGCCAAATCAGTACTTAGCTTGTATTTTTACAACGATACTGCTTGTGTTTAATAGATGATGCAAGAACTTTTTTTTTCTATTTGGCAGCAGAGCCACATTAACATTGGATCTTGTTCAGTGGCTGCTTTCTCTTTAAAAGGCCTTGCTATATAGGATGCAGCACTCTGGGATCTTGCCACTTGTGTTCATTAGGGATCTCATGGCACTTCTGGCAGGAGCGAGGTGGCTGGACTTTGTGTCCTGGCTTGTACTCCAGTTTGCACTGGCCAAAGTCCAGTTTGAGTAATTATATTCTGTATGCCTAAATTCCCCCAGTAATTTCAATTAGAGTTAGTATTGTTTTTCATGCCTGATCCTAGAATGTTGTGTGGTGTTGCTGTGTGATTAAACTGTAGCGACATTCCATCCCAGAGGTAGGTAAAGTGATCTTGGCTTCGCATGTTGTAAAGCATTTCCTTGGGATGAATGGGCAAAATAAGCGTAAAAGATTATTACTGTTTATCTGGGAAATATTGATGGCAAGGCTTCCTGCCTGTTTGTTGGCTTTTTTGCACTAAAGCAAGAAGGAGTGTTTGAAAGTCAAGACATGACCAAGAAAGCATGATTAGGCTCATTGCTCAAGGTGTTTTAAAGGTTTTAAACCAAATGAAGATAATGAACCTTAATTGCATTTGCATAATGGGCCTAGTTGAAATCAGGTTTTTCCATGACTTCCTCAGCAATGTATGCAGGACCAAAAGTCAACTTTCTACCCGTGGCAAAAAGAAAAATTGAAACTAAATCTGGATGGGGTTTAGTATGTGAGCAGTGTTCAAATGAAGATGTAGTGGAGTGCTTACTCAGAGGGATCACGTGTTCGCATTTGGGATTTACCAAGTCTTGATCTTTGAGATGCTGAATGGGCTCATTCCATCTGGCTGCACACACAATTCAAGCCTGAACTGCAGGAGATAAGACCTGCTGCAGAGTGCATACATGTTTTTTTCCACCTCACTATTCACCTGGCCCCATGATGTCACACCTAAGCTGGATTAAAAAAAGCACTGATGACTAAGAAGCATAAATAATATTACAACAGCTCTCAGAGTCAGAGGAGTCACAGCACAAGGGCGAATAACATGTATGTTAGCTCCCAAGCTGGGAATGAACCCTGGGGAACTGAGTATGTGCGTGTTACCATTGTGCGCTTCACTATCAGCAGAACTGGCATACTGCTTTTTAAGCCTACAAACCCAAGTAGTGCAGACCCTCAGGAAAAAAATGCAGACAATCTTCCTTGCTCCAGAAATTGTCCTTGGTATCAGCTCTCTCCCCCTCAAGCAATCTCAGCAAGGCTGAGAACAATCAACAGCCCTTCATGAGCACGTTAAAATACCGTGGAAAACGCTGTTAGCTAAATGAAAAAATGTGGGTGCTCGGTGACATTTTAGAGAAAAAAGGTTGTCTGCCCAGGCTGATGGCAAAATGGTTCTCCTGAACTGGTGGCCTGCAAGGTCAGTTAAGAACCTCCCTTGGAGAGCAGTGCTTTGGGCAAGTTGTTGCTGCTGCTTCTTTTATAATTGTGAAAGCTTTGAAAAATGCTCCTGAGCTGCAGTTTCTCAGCTTTGAATAATTCAGGATGGAAATCAGTGGTCCTTACTGAGGCAAAGCTCTTAATTAGAATCGTGGTTTTTTGCTTGAGCAAGTCGTACTCAACTCTGAAATAAAACCAAAGCCATATGATAGAAAAGGAGGTGTAATCGGTAATAGCCGTTCTCTTATTAAACAAACAAATATCCTTGTACATTAATTACTTGTTTTAATATGTAGAAAATAAGTACCTATACAAAGAATTGAGCAACCTGGCCTAGTGCAAGTTGTCGCTACCTGTGGCAGGGGTTGGACTGGATGACCTTCCAGGGTCCTCGCCAGCTCAACCCATCCCATGACTCTGTGAAGAACTCTGCTTAGAATCTCAGCTGCCCTCTCCAAATACAGATACAGACAGTGATGCATGGACAAACTCAATGGAAGATCACAACTGGTCTCAGTGGATAAGTCTCACTTCAAAATATACATCAGCAAAATGGTATATGTATGGAGAAACTGTTTATACGGAAGAGAATCATGTTTGAGTCAATGACGTTTTTTTCTGAATATTCATGTATATATCCATACGAGGTTTAAATTCCATTTTACCAAAATTTGCAGCTTTCAGATCATGACTTTACTTGTTTGAAGAAGTATTTTGGATTAAGGTTTGGTTTGGCTTTGTTTTGTTTTGTGTGTTTGTTTTTTTTTTACCTTCTTTTGATTTTTGATCTACTCCCTGCAGCCTTTTTTTTTTGAATACGATCTTTAATAAATTGCCTTTTTGAGTTCTGCAGTTGCGCCAGATGTGGTCAGAGCATGTTACCCTGTGAAAGATTAACATAAAGCATTAGCTATTCTAAGGCTGTTGTGATGATTTTATTTTCAAAAATGACTTGTGCAGAGGGCACGCTGAGATTTGCTGCTTGGTAAGTAATCTGCGGTATTGATTCTTAAAACGTGTGTATGTTTCTTAAAGAAAATAATCATTACTGTAGTTGAGACTACAGCTGTAAAACACGGGATCTGTTCTTGGGTAATTCAGTAGATGTTAAACGTGCTCAGGCTCAAGCTTGTGAGTAGAAAATTATATATGATGGTGAATCAGTTTCAAATAGCATTTTTAAAATATACCTAGCAGGATTGTTCTTTCAGTTTATAACTATTTCTAGTATACATCTCATTTGCCTGGTTTATGCCATCTGTTTTCTTTCCAAGTTTAGTATGATTAGATTGAAAGTTTTAAGCGCTGCCTTGGAAGTGTTGGAAGAAAGTTGAAGTCATTGTTTTCTTTTGGCTTTGAATTCCACAGCTTCTAGGTACAGCATGTCAAAATAGCTGCTTTAAGAAAACGCACAGCTACCACCTTGAAAAGTAAATTGACTTAATAATGGTATAGATAATAAACTAACTTCTGTGTGCTGCAGATGTGCACTGTCAGAGGAAAAAAAGATAAAGCAGTATATCATCAATAGGACTAGACCTTAAATGATGTTGTGTGCGTAATTTGCATAGTAATGAAAGACAATTATATTCTTAGACTTCTTTGTGCTCTTGTATGAATCACCTTCAAAATAATTTAAATTACATGTATGTAATTTAAAATCTGTATGATTTGACCGATGTTTGAGCTTGGCCATGTCAACCCGACCTTCAGTCACTGAATTGTTCCATTCAAGGCAATCTGTGAGAATGTTGTTAGTAACTGCAAGTTTCTATTGTGGCCGGGCAGTCTGCATTGCCCATACAGCTCCTCTGAGCAGTCACCAGCCCAAATCCAGCTGGAAGATGGGACTGGAGGTGATCCAGCTTGACAGGTACTTCTGCGAGGAGCAGGGCTGAGCACGGCTTTCATGTTTCTTCTGGCTCCTTGGAGGTGACAGCAACCATAATTATAACTTCCCCCCTTTCCCCAAAGTCTTTCATCTTTTAGGACCAATGGGCTCTTGCTCTGCAGGCTGTTTTATCTGGGCCACGTCTGTCTTGTTCTTCATTTTCAGTGTCACATCCAGCTTCCAGTTAGGACTCTCCATGCTTTCTGTTTAACTCTTACCAGAGGACTCTGCCTCCTCTGTGGGCTCATCAGTGAGGTCTTCGCTTCCCATAAGAAGCCCAAGTCCCTCAGATGGTGACAAACTTCAAGAAATCATCAGAAAAAGGGAAAACTCACTCAACTACTGACCAAGGAGGACCACGTTTAGCTGCTTCTGTACTTTATAGCTGGAAAAGGGCTGATGAGAAGGGAACCAAGGGACCCAGAGGAAAGAGCAAAGGAAAGGAAAGAGCGAAGAGAGTTGCTGGCATTGCTGTTTCTGTATATGCGTATGGTACAGACTAGTAAATGTGGAAAACAGTTGTGAGGGGAGGGGAAAGTTATGAATGTTGTCAGAAATTTCATCTAAAACCTTCTTTTTTTTCTTTTGGAATGGGTTGTCGTAGGCGGGTCTGAATCCAGTTTAGGATCTATTTCAGTTCCTCCTTGTGAACAAATACTATTTCTGGTGTTCGTCTCGATCAGGATGCGTGCCAGCCCTCCTGCTGCTCAGCTTCTCATTCTCTGCTGAGCGGCAGAGTATTGCTCATCCCTGGGAAGGGCTGTGGGTTGGGCTGAACCCTCTGAGCACTTGTAAGACGAAATGCTAGCCACCTCAGTTACTGCTCAGTTTATTGATAGCTGAGAGGATGGGTGCCTTCCTAACACACAGCAGCACATAGCTGTGCAAACTGAGCATTTCTAAGCGGTGGGTGCACCAAATGCAAGAGTTACACCGCCGAGGAGCTGGCACTGGGTGGCACTGTGCTTTGGGGACAACCAGAGGAAACAGTGACGCTGTTTAAAACACTGCCTGCGTTACTGAATACATTCAGACAGGCTAAAAGCAGCCCCATGCTCCCCAGTCCCCTGCCATGTGCCCAGAGGTAGAGCCAGGAGTGTTTTTTCTCCTATGGGTTGCCATCAGTTCTTTTCCAATGCCTTCCTGTAGAATTGTGCAAATCCTAATTTATTTTTGAACCTTAGCTATGGGGGAACTAATACCTAACTATGAACTATCTGCTCTGTGCGCACTCTTGCCAGCATTATTTTGGGTTGCATTATTTATTTGGGGTCCTTCTGCTCGCTCATGCCTATTACCTCAAGAAACCTGCTCTGTCACTCAGCAGAGAGCTGAGAAAAACGAGCAGCTGCTCACACTGAGCGAGCTCCATAGCCTGTGGTGGCTGGTGTGGGGTGCAGCAAGTGGGGAGCAGAGCACCAGGGACAGGGAGATGACACAGCCCAGAGCCTGGGTGGTGGAGATACAACACCTGGACATGGGGATGCTGCTGATTTGCCGCGTTGTTGGATGCAATTTCTTGGCATCTTGCTTTTCTTGTTGTCCTGGCTACAAGGGATAACCTATGTAAAGAGCTGTGAAGTATTTACTGATGTACTGGCTATTGATTCCATAATCATTTAAATAGTTAGTCCTTTTTTTTTCAGCTAAGAGAGGCCTGTGTAAGAATTCAAGGCATTGTGTCAATTCTTTCATTGCTGATCATTTATTACCTTTACTGATAATTCTTCTTACTGCATCAGGGCACCTCTTTTCTCCAGAGCTGTGGCTGACCTCTGTGTCCACACTGATGCACTCTCACCATTATCCAAACTCCTCTGTGCTTTTTCACAAAGATTGCTTCCTGCCCTTACATTTCCTACTCCTACTTGAAACAAAACAAAACAACCCCCGTGTCCCCCAAGCCCCAGGTTTTGCCAGCAGGTATCCTTCTCCATTCCCTTTTCTTTTCTGTGTTTCACTGCAATTACATGGCCGGTGTGCTTGCCCTTTGAAGTTCCCGTGCTGCTCAGTCCCCCGTGCCTGTGTCCCATCAGCAGATCTGACGGTCACAGCTGGGTTCTGCGCTGCAGTGGCATGATTGGGAACAAAAGGCCATGTACCCACCTGCAGCCCACACTCTCATCATTTCTGATTGAAGAGGGCTCCCGGCTGCCTTGTCTCTTAGCAGGCTTTGGTTACTTCACCCCCAGTGACTGCTTTCAGCACTCCCTAGGATTCCAGCCCAGCATGACAGTGCTGTATGCATGCACACTAACATATGCCCCTGTGCACCCTGATTAGTTGTGTTGAACAGGACAATTTCCTCTTTGTTTGACCGTTCTTGTAGAATAGCTATCCTATTCTGGAGCTGTGGACCTGGAAGTCCTGGGAGAAGCAGGCAATGCTGCGTGGCAGAGAGGAGGCTGCTTTGTGAAGATATTGCGGGCACCACGTCCATGCATTGGCAGGCAGCATTCAGCACAGGTGATACAAATGCTCCAATACAAACAGCTTATGCTGCCTGGGTGACAGAAGTTGTTAATATTCTGTATGGTTTGGGTTTGGGTTACTTTGCTGGAGCTGCCCCCCCTGGGGCTAGCTGGTTCCTGGGATGCACATGTTGCCCCCAGGGAGCTGATGGCACCCTGCAGACGTGCCCCACTCATGGCACAGCCAAGGAGGGTGCACCCAGGTGAGAAGTTCTCTGAACTTCTTCTTAAAACTGTCTCCTATACCATCGAGTCTTTCCTATGTAGCTACTTTGCAGTTTTAATTAATATTATGATTATACGGCAGACGTGCTTCTATAGCGTCTGTTGCTGTGGCAGCTAGACGCTTTGATTACAGAGATTAAAACACAAATCAAGGACAATACAGAGTTGTTATGATGATAATCACCAGATCTGAATACTTGCAGTAAACTGTCCGCTTGAGCCACTGAGGTTAATGTGCAAGGAGGTGCAATTGGTCTCTACTGGAGACCCCGGTGCAAGTGTATGGTTGGGATGGGACAGGGAGAGCATGGAGGGTACTGGGGGCTGTTGTGCTCCTGCAGTTTTGGAGCTGCCCAAAATGCTGGTGCTTCCAGCCTGGGGGGGTCAGCTCTACTCATCCAGGGTCAAGACCTCAGTCTAGGGCTTCAGTTACTTCTTAAAGCAAGCAAACAACAACAAAAACCAAACAAACATAAAAACCCAGCTTTGCTTAATCCAAAATGAAACATTTTCTCATTTCTCACCGAAGTAAAAATGCTGGAGGAAGGCTTTTGAGTATTGAATCTCATTTTCAAGGTTCCTTTAAGTAATTTTATTATTTGAAATAAGAATATTTACTCTCTTTAGAACATGTATTGTTTGGTGGGTTGCAGCATTTCATGTGTTCAACACAAATTTGGGAATATCTTGGTCCATCTCTGCCTACATTTCTGATTCCAGGGGGGTAAAGATTGCTTGAAACCATCTGGCTTTAAAATCACCATGTAATTTAGGTTCACAGAGCCAACTTTCACAAGGCTTAAGAATGCTTGCCAGCCTCAAAATAGGGCTAAAATCTTTGTCTTTAGTTATATTTATTTCTTAAAAAAGGAACACAAGAGATCTGTATTTTAGAAGTCTTTGTGTATCGCTCTTGTCAACTTGCAAATGCCTCATGCCTCTTGATACATGAGCGTATGTGCGCTTTCCACTAGATTTTCTCCTCACTTGCTTGTTCACATGCTCTTTAAATAGAAGGTCTCCCCTAAATTCCTGGCCCAGAGGTCTGTAACAAATCTGTCATTCTCTGGCAGTGCGTGGCTGTCAGTGTGCTCCTGCAGCGGTCACTGGCGAAGGAAGTGCTGCTCCTTTGGATGCAAAGGACCCCGATACTTGGGTTGTACGCTCCCTGATTTTGCCACTGCTCATCCTCCTACTCCATGCCAAATCCCACTTGTCTCATGCTGTCACTCTGGCAGCGAGCTGAGAGTCATAATCATATTAGAAACATGGCAGGTTAAACTCAGAGAGAAAAACTAAAAAGGGCCTCTCCAGAAGGATTTGTGACTGTTGAAAAATCTCCAAGTCATCTCCTGCCAGCGCTGCTAGACACCGGGGGATTGTCACCTGCCGTGCAGTAAAGGAAAACATTTCTTTTTTGAAAGAATACACCACCATATTCTTCCTTAACTAGGCAGAAATACGGGGCTGCCAGCAGGAGCTGACTGTAAACCTACAAAGAGTGACAAATGAGCCAAACGGAAGCTATGCAGGGTATGTAGCTGCTTGCCCCTCGTTTCCCTGATAGCATCAGGGATGCTGCATGCGGGGGTGACAGCCACTTGCACGTGCCCCTTCCCGCTACCTCCCTCCATGCCCAGGAATACCCCCTCCTAAATGCGCTCTTGATTCCATCGTATCTCAGTGCGTGGATAGTTACTGGTTTTGTACGTGCGCATGGGCTCGGTTCTTGCTCATTTTCAACAAGGAGAGAGGCACCAGCTTCCCAAAACCTTGAAAGTCCCAGGGTGATGCGATGAGGAGGGCTGCACCGTTTGTTTTTAAAAAGGTTTGGAACCGGGCCACGTTAAAGGAAAAAGGAATGCCATGGGAGATCCTGATGGCTGCCATGAGGCTGGACTTCTGGAGGAGTAGATCAGACGCAGGAATATCAGTGCTGGGCTGCAGGAAGGCTGTGGGAACAGTCAGTCCAAACTGCAGACTCAAAACAAGGCCGAAGTGCGGATGTGCTGTCGAAGTCGCTGAATACAGGGTTTGCTGAAAGAATGTCCCACGATTAGCTTTCTTCCCACCTTCCCTGAGTCTACCTCGGCATGCTGTGGCATGCAGAGTGCACTGAGCTGTTGGCATCCCGGCACCGTGGCTCTGGGACCTCAGGAACACACTGATGTTTTCTCTTGGCTGAGGAGAGGGCTGGTAATGAGCAGCTCCCCAGGCACTGTTCTTCAGGTAGCCCACGTGCAGCCTCACCACCTAAGTGTGATGGATCACCCATCGTACTGGTGATAGCAAAACCAATAAAATGCTTTTATCCCACCGGCCTTAGTAGAGACTTTGTCAAATATCTTAATAGCGCTGGGATTTCATCCTTATTGTTTAAATATTTAAAATATCTGAATTTCAGTGTAAGATTGTGTTAGTTAAATGCTTAACTAATCCGGGGATTGGAGAGCAGCAGCTGTGTGATCCTAAGGTGTTCCTGTAGGTACCCACTATGTATGTAAATACATATAGTTGCATTAGATGGATGTTATGTGTGTATCCAAACCTGCCTACTATAAATCCTTTGCTACTGATGCAGACTTATTTGTCAGACACCACTGGACAGCTTAATTCAGAGCATTAACAGTACTTCCTTTTCATTAACACTCTTGTTAATTTGGGAGGCTGTAGTCATTAGAGTGCAGTGTGAAAACAACACGTGTTGTATCTCTTGTACGAGAAAGCTTCTCGATGTTTTCAGATCCCTGAGCCAGTTGTAACCACCCAATATTTACTGGGCACTGAATGTGCACAGCTGGATCTTTCCCTTCGCTCTTCCTTTAATGCCAGATGTTACAGGGGAGCCCCACCTGCCATCCCCATGTGCTGCTGTAATGCCTCGTCGCAGCACTTTTCTGTGGCATTGTGGCACAGATAAAATCAACGAATTCTGAGCCTTGCTCTTTCACTCCGATCCCCACCGCCCTCCAAGAGTGGTGAGTCCTAATTTCACTAAAAGTATGTCATTTCTTCAGTGTTTTGGGGGTTTGAATCTAGGACAAGAGTATCAGCAGAGAGCAGCAGGTACAAATACTCAGCTTGTGTATCTTATCTGATATTCAAGAATGCAGTAAGAAATGTCAGAGGGAGCCTCCTACGAAATATTTAATTAACAGCAACAGCTACAGAAATGAAAAACAACATCCAGGCAATTACAGTGTTCAATAAAGCAGCTCTCAGAGGATGGAGCAGCAGCGGATTAGTGACTGACTGGCATTTAAATATGTTATCAACCAGTTAGGGAGACCAGAGTAAATTTGCTCCCCTGGGGACCAAGCTACTAGAAGTATTATAACTATATTATTGTTTCTCAGGGTAATCAATTGAATTATATGGTGCAGTAGTCTAGGACTGTTATTCCAGCAGCTGGTTACGTGATTTGTTTCACTGGACGTTAATGCAATGTACTGGGTGAGATACTTCTGTCAGTTTGCACATCAGCATTTTCTTGTTTAAAATCAACAATATATACATTCCACACTGGAATTTAAATCCAGACTGTGCTGGAAACTCTGTAACTTGTAAAAATGGTGGAATAGCCTAATCTTTGGATGTTAAAATAGAACACAATAAAGAATTTGTTATCTAAACCTCCAGGGCCAAATGTATGCTGAATATTTCTTTCCTTAGGAAAGTGTGGATAGTTTGATTGGGCATTTTTGCTGTTATAGATTTTACATTAAAAAAAAAATGGAAGCCCTTGTATAAATAACTGTACATTCAGTATGATGAATGAGATGAAATTACATGAACTGTAACCATAATTCAGTACAAGCTCGTGCCTTCCCTTTGCACATACATACAAACCTGATGATGCAAAAAAGCATTTTGTGATGAAGCAGTACAGGAAAGGCGTTCTCCAGTGTACATAGAGATGTGTAGTTGAATTTCTGGTTGGATCTAGTGGGTCTGGTCTATTGCTTCTCTGTCTCTTGGTAGAGCACAGGGATGAGAAGCAACTTAGGGAGCTGGCAATTTGCAAAGTTGGACCTAATAAACTGGGTTTATATTGATTTACATTCAGTGCAGACCGGTTTGGTGAGTAAACCTAGATGAATCAGCATCCATCCAAGAAATAACTGGTCCAAAACAGATTGGATGAGCCAAAGAGTAGCAAGCCAAAATGATTCAGTAAGGGATCTACACTTCTTTGATATTGTTCGTTCTTTATAGAAGCAAGCTTGCCTAGGATAGCCTGTTGAGCCAGTATTACAACATAAAGAGACGAGAACAGCAAAGATCAGCATGTTATTTTTTTCACTCACTGTTTTATATAGATTCATTTTCCCCCGTGGTCCCTTTCTTCTCAGTTTCTCTTCCAAAGCTGAGAGCAACCTTTGCCCTGAGGACACTACGAGCTGATACAATGGTCCAAGGCAGAGCAGCTGCCAAAAGGGACAGCGCTGAGAGTGAATTCTTTCACTGTAAGTGCATGTTGTAGGTGGCTGGAAGGGAGGAAGACGCGTGGGTTAGCCAACTTGTGGAAAGGCCAGGTGTCTAGGAATGCCTAAGCAGTTTTCCATTAGTTACATGCTTAACTTTAGGGGAGAAGGCTGCCACTAAAACACACAGGAGGCTAAGCACAATTTTCAGAGTATCTAAAGACTGAACCAGAGAGCAATATAATCAACAAAACAATGCATCAAAATAAACATATTCATTTTCATTAACACAATTACAGACAAGCATGTCATGCTAGTAAAGCCCACCTTGAATTATGGCTTGTATAAATCATCATCCCAGACATAATGATGATTACATTCAAAGCAGGTAAAGTGGGTGGGATGGCCTGATCCTGCTGGCAGGAGGGGAACTAAGGCAGGGGCTCCTTGCTCACTGCTTGTCATGAAGAAGAGAGGGTTGTTGTGTGTTGCCCTGTCTTACAGATGCCAAGATACAGAAATACATTACTAAGGAAGGAGCCCTTCACTAAAAATGGGCTATGTGCTACGAAGAAACGATGGATCGGAAAAACATGAGACCAGTTGCCACAGGGTGTTGCAGCTGGAATGAAATTCTGGATATGTATAGGAGAAAATGAGTGGTTCACCTCTGCCCCATCGCACCACCTGCTGGGATGTTTTGCTGGCTCCCAAGCAGTGAAGCAGGTGAGCAGCTCATGGGAAAGCAGCTGGTGGGCTGCTCAGCATGCCCGGCTCCCATTAAAAGCTGCAGTGTGTGCCCACCGTGGGGTCTTGCAAAGGGAACTTGGAGAAAACTTTCAAAGCAGAACTGAGTTTGCCTGTGAAAATTAGGAAGTGCTCCTCTGAAATTAAATATTACAGGTCAAGTTTCTTAAAGCTCGCGTTTTTTCCCCATTACCCCCGTAACACGGGGAATTGAGGGGAGCAGAACGACAAAAAAGAAAGATGTTCTGAGTATCAGAAGCCTGAAGTTAATTAATGCTCAGAAAGTGGTTTGAAGATGAAAAGCGCTACTGCTAAGTGTTATTAATAGTGGAGTAACCCCGCTGTTAATTATAAATAACAATAACTCTACGAAGCGTGCAACATGCAAAGATCGCAAACTCCTTTTGAAATATGAATCACTGATTTATTCTCATATAAAATGGGAAGAATGAGGCATGGAGGGACGTGATTTGTTTGAGAAAGGCATCAAGCACCTTAGTAGAGGAGTCCAAGGCTGCAGCCCACATTTAAGAGTGGCATTTTGCAGGTCTAACTCCTCCAGGCTGTTCCCTGGCTGTACAAGCAGTATGCAGTGTGAGTCCAGCCTCTGACTTTCCTTGAGTTACATAGGGTGTAATTGTGCTGGGTATTTCCACCGAATTTAGAGGACCTCTGATTTCTATTCTGCAATATTAGGAAGTGCAAGGGATTCATGCGAGGATTCTGAGGCTGAATAGAGTGTACAAAGCAATCCAGCTGCAATGTAGAATTTCTCCTGAAAACATCCATGGAATTCCAATCTTGCTGTGCATGGAGAAATAAAAACATTGACTATTGCTTCTCCTTCCCACTGGTTGTTCATTTTCAGCATGGAGCGATGCTGGGGCAATCTCTCAAACTGAAGCTTTCTAACTCAGAGCCTGTTACTTACTCCTACAAAAATGAAGTGTGCAGGATAAAGTGACTCATGAGCAAGCAGTGACTGAATCTCAATCAGGGATGCTAATTGCACCCAAGGAACCCCTTAGGTTTAGGGAATGACAATTTGAAAGTAAAGTAGAAAGAATCAGCTCATGCCATAAAAAGAACATCTCCTTTAGGTTTCACACTCCCGTTTCTTGTGGCTAATAGACCTAACTGCCTTATTAGGTTGTCTCTCTTTTAGCAGTCCCTTTCTAAATGAGGGTTTTTAGTTCTCAAATTAATCTCTTCCCGTGAAGGAGAGTTCATTTATATGCTGTTATTGTCATTAACGGTGTAATCTGCAGTCTTAATGTTAGTGTGTCTCTTTTGTGCTTCCTTAGGGTAACTGTGAAGTACTTCACTAACCCATGAATGCCTCTGGTTTCCCGTCTTACTGAGGAGTATTGTGAACATCAGCTAATAGAGGAGATTAGCTGAAATGCAGCAGTTTCCCAAGCAAGAGATATGGCACTCTTTTTTCTTTTTTTTCCTCTTCAGTTGGTGTTACATGCTTGTCTTTTGGATTGGGAATAATCACGTTGCGTTGTTCTTTTATTGTTGCCACTTCTGCTCTAAGTCTTCTAACTGCAGAGTCCTAAAGTGCTTCCTTGTTTCATCTTCATGGCCATTCAGAGTGTTTAATGGGCTTACAAGCGAATCGAGGCTTCCATCTTCCCTGAATGGAGCTTTTGTTGGAGTCAATCTGCCTGCACAACTGGGATCACAGGTGTACGCAACCTTCCTGGCAGAGGTTTCTGTACTCCAGACCTCATTTGCCCAGATGTTATTTCCTCAGCAATCAGAATTATTAACGCATAGTACAGCAAAATGTTGACAGAATACAAAGCATAAAACACCTTGTGCTGAAACTCCAAACCCAATTAAATGGGCTAATTCACCTACTGCTTAATTGGCTGCGAGCCACATGAGTAATTATGCCATTGACATCTCCCAAAATTATATTCTTAATTGTAACATTTATTTGCATCACAGTGACATAAGCACATCTCAGCTCAGCACTGCTCCGCTCCCCTTCTAGCAGCACCGGTGTGAGGGAAGCAGCACTCGGGCATTTCTCAGTTTTGCCTTTGTGCAGACACCAGGGCCAGGCAGCAAAGCAGGACCTCCAAGTAGCCGGGGCAGGAAGATGTGAAGTTGGTCTGTTTATTCCTTACCTGGTTATTGCAGTCTTTTATTGAAGCACAGTGCAGAAGACTCCTTTCTTTTCCTTTTACTTCCTCCTCTGTTATTGTTCATGACAACGTATGAAAGTAGCAGAGTGATGCTGTAAGGGTTGTGCCTGCGAACTGCAGTATAACAGCACACTCCAGAGATGCAGCATTTCTATTTGCTATCATAAATTTATTTCATATTTTCTTTCCTTCATAAAAAATACCCCGCGTTCTTTATACAAATAAAGTCATTCCAAGGAAAATGTATGCAGAACCACTTTACAGAAACCCTCTATAAGCACTGTTTGGTCTTGCTGTGTAGATCTACTCTCTAATTGCTTTGAATTTACTTTATTGCAAGGCTGGGGATTGCTTTGAAGTGATTATGAAAGAATAAGCAGGCTTCTGCAAAGGGAATTTAGGAAAGAAAAAGCTTTTAAGAAATCCTATTTTGAAGTTCCAGTTCCAGAGGGTCCCCAGTTACTGCACTGCAATGCCAATGCATTCCCTTCCCTTCTCTCTCTTTAATGGTGCGCTCTTCTTCATTAATAACTCTTGCACGGGCATGAAAATTGTTTCTCAAGATCGTCTTCCAGCCATGTCGTTTTGTTGTAGGGCGCTGCAGTATCGCTGTATTTATTGGCTTTTTGAAAGCCTTTTCTATGCACGCAGGAATATTTTCATCCATCTCACAGCAGCTTTATCCAATTCTAACCCTGCTCTGAGGTACAATAGCAACATGATGGGTTTGCTGTCTGTATGGTGTCTTCTTTCTGAAGCGCACAAGTGAGGCACAGAGTTCATCCAAGTGTCTATTTCACCAAAATAAATTGAATGTGGAAATCGGGGCTTAGGAGGAGCAGGTTAATGTTATTTATATATATATTTGGAGTAATAATGGAAAGTCAAGGTTTGGATGCAGGTTTTTTATATTTATTATCAGCCGAGAGACCCACATCCCTGCTGCTGTTTGATGACTTTCTGCGAATAAAAAGGGTGAGATTTGCCTTTTCATTTTAAAATCAATTAGAGCTTTCTTTAAAAATGCACAGACATATCCAGCTGCCACGTCCCAGTGTGACCATCAGAGGATGAGGAGGAAAGAACAGAAACCAGACCTGTGTTGTTTTCTTCAGGCCTTATGTCTGAGAGCAACGGGATTCCCAGATAGCACTCCCTTCCAGATCCTCCTTGCCTTCATTTACAAATTGTTTATTCATCAACAAACTGAGAACTTCCATCCATGCGTGGAGGATGTGTTGGTTTTTTGACGCAAAGCTAATAGTGTCTGCTCTTAATTAAATGTTAATGGTAACAAATGGCTGCGTGTCAGGTTTTCATCCCTGTCTGTCCGCATGGTATCCTGGTGCTTTCAGGAAGGCAGGGTTCTGCTCGTGCTGCCCTGCAGAGCATCGCCATCACAGGTGTGGGTGCTGGGTGCTCTGAAAATGGGACAGGCTGCCCGGAGAGGTGGTGGAATCTCCTTCTCTGGAAATAATCAAGACCTGCCTGGATAATTTCTTGTGTAACCTACTATAGGGAACCTGCTTTAGCAGAAAGTTGGTCTGGAGGATCTCTAGAGGTCCCTTTCAACCACCACATCTCTGTGACAATGACCATCAGGCCAATGCTGCAGCTGGAGCAGGATGGGGACACCATCAGCTCGTGCTCAGCTTGGATGCAACACTCGGCTGCTCCAGCTCCCAGCCCTGGGGCTCCCTGCTCCTGCAGCAGTGGCTCCCTGTACAGACCAGGCACTTCTTCCCCTCCTTGCTCAGCCTTCCACAGCGATCAATCCTCTCCCCTCACCTATACCTCACTTCAAACACTCGCTGACTTCAAAAAGACCAGTTCAAAGAACTCTGAGTTATTTGCTGTTTTTGCAGCAGTTACAGCCTAAATAATTAGCTAACACCTTTTAAATATGTTTTAAAGATTACGGTTTAAATCCCCAAGCTGTGCCATCTTTCGGAAATGGCCTCCTTAAAACTGCAACGCAAGCATAAATTATAGAGAAGGCTCCAGATGGCCCAGGAGCGCTCTGGTTGTTCACAGGGAAGCATCCTTCCCCTCGGCCCTTCACCCCAGCAAGCACAATGATGGGCAAAAGGCAGCGATGGGCTTTGTGAGCTCTACAGGGCGCTCCAATTCTATTACCAACCCGCGTGCTTTCAGTGGGCATAAAGCATGCCTGCTCCCTCTGACTGTTACGTTTATGAGTTGTCTTGGGGTCTGTTTAGGGTTAGTATCTCTCCGCGGACTTGCAGCAAGTGCAGAAGGCAGCGTGGCCCACTGGAGTGCCATAAAACCAGATGGGAGCGTTCAGTGCACACTCAGCTTGAGCCCGTGCAGGCACCCGGGGCAGCGCTGTGCCCTCCACATCTGGCACAGCTGTGTCACACCGACCCCGAGCCCAGGGAGTGCTGGGGGCTGCTGCTGGGCTGCGCCGGCTTTGTCATTTGTTATCGTGCCTTCCATTGTTTGTTTCTGGGGATCTTGACAGCAGCGTTTTATTACAGTCTGTGACTTTGAAGGTAGGAGTACAAAAGAGATTTGCCTGAAATATTCAGGGTGTTTTCAACTCTCACGGCTCTAGCTCTGCTTTCTCGTCCTTCCCAAGCAGTCGTGGTTTGCACTGATCACAGCTGCCAGCCTACGTCAGAAGCAAGCTCTGCTGTCCATCCACGTCGAGATCTATAGAGAACATCTTTTTGGCTCTCCCGTACATTTTTTGTCAACTGTGTTTTCCTTGCGTGCTTGTTTGTGTTCCAGCCGGGCCCTCTGTTCCTCCCTGAGCTGCAAGCACTGGCAGCACCCTGCATTATTTATAAGATGGGGATGCTATCGGATCTCGCTCAGGTTGGAAGAGACTTTGCTTTCAAATAATTTTGGAATTTACATTGATTACATTGTGTTGCCTTGCATGGAAAGCTTGCAGCACCACATCGAGGGTCAGTGTGAACCAGGATTGTTTGTTGGCTGCAGGATGGAATGGGGTGAACAGGATGGGAAATGCCCGGGTGCAGGGAGCGGCTGGGCAGCAGTGGGTATTGGAGCCTATTGCAGGGTTAATGAGGAGAATGTGGTTGTCGAAACTGGATAAGAGGTAATGGCCTTAAGTTGCACCAGGGGAGCTTCAGGTTGGATTTTAGGAAAAATGTCTTCTCAGAAAGAGTGGTGATGCACTGGCACGGGCTGTCCATGGTGTGGTGGGGTCACCATCCCTGGAGGTGTTCAAGAACCATGGAGATGTGGCACTGAGGGACATGGTTGGTGGACACAGTGGGATGGGTTGGGGTTGGACTTAGTGATCTGAGAGGTCTTTTCTAACCTTCACGATTCTGTGATCTCCATCAAGGGAGCTGAACCACTCTATATAGAGTGCTGGATTTGTAATGACCAGCGTGGACAGAATCTCAGCTTAATTTTTCACCTGAAAGGTTTGCTAATGGCAGCATAGTTCCTTCTGCAGCTCAGATCAAGTCAGCAGCTACAAGGTGGGATCAGGATGAACCCGTCAGTGTTTCTTCAGTCCCAGGACCCAGTGCTTCTGCCTTCCCAGCAGAGACAAGGCACAAGCCGCAGTGTTCTCCAAATTTCATTCTGTCGGGATAGTTGTCATGTGTGGCTGCCTCCTCTTTCCACCTTGGTTGGAAAGAGGAGATTCAGGAAGGATGAGATATACCCATGTTTTAAACATGAGGCCTCACAAAGAATTTACTTAATTTTAGTGTGTTTGCAAGTAGAAGAGCTCTATTTATTCTCAGGTTGGCACAGTGCAGCGCATTAGTTAAGCAGTTTGGAGAAGTAGTTTAACTTAATATAGAGGTTCAGGAGACACTTTTTTTCTTTTACTTAGGAGAAAAAAAAAACACCAAGTTTTAAAAGAGAAAAAGGGAAAAAGAAAAAGGCCAAGTATGCCTAGCATGGCATGTCACAGAAAAGAGTTTCAGGCTCAGAAGATGCAGTGTTGAAGGCTGGCTCCGTAAGCTCTGATGTTGTTGATGATTTGTGATCAGGTTTTACACTAGCAGCTTTTTAAAAGCATACAGAACTCCCAAACTCTGCAAATTAATATTGCACTGCTGGACTTGCTTGAACAAACATAATAAAAATGTGCTCTCTGTCACGGCAAGCTGAAAAAGCAGATGGCAGTCAGAGGCTGAGCTGCATACAGAAGTTTGAAATTTTAAATTAAATCAATTTGAAGCTTTGTTTGTGCCTAAGGCAAGCTTTCCCCTCAGATGAAGGAGAGTGGCTAGCTGAACTCCGTTACACGGGCTCTGGCTTTGAAAGGGCTGCTGGAAGATTTGCAACGCTCTGCTATCGGCACCACGGCTCGGTCTGGGCCAGCAGCAGAGCAGAAATAGGGAATTCAGGTTACTCCAGCACAAGGGTGGACTCCTGTAACGAGATGAGTACAGCTTCTGCTTTTACACAGCGTGCCATAAATATTCAGATTATGTCATATGTTTCTGGCGCTCTGAAAAGATGTAGGAAAAAAAAAAAAAAAACAGAAGAAAGAAAGAATCCTGAAGCAGACGTGCACACTGTGTTGTGCTGCTCCCGTAAGTGAGCTGCTGCCTGGATTTGAACATCAGGAATGCCTTGACGTCTCTGTGAACCCATACAAGATCATGGAGTATAGTGGGGAAGGTTCTCCCTGGGCAACATTTTGTCCTGTGTGTCTGGGAGTTCTTTAGAGAGGTGGAAGGCCTCAGGTCCTGATTTTTACTTGCTCAGCACCCTCCCACATTTTAAGGAGAGCTTTACCTGAATAAAAGCTACGTTTTATTCTGGGCCAGTGATACGAAGATCGTTGTCTGCTGCAGAATTGCCAGCCTTGTTCTGCTGTCTCCTGCCTTGTTCTGCTGTTCTGCTCTTTGATAACTGTGCCCCTTTGTAGTTAATCAGTGTTGCGCAGGTCTCAAGGTTCTTCTTCTTGGCCACTGATTGCCATGGTAGTTTGGCAGTGGAAAGTTGTTTTATTTCTGCTGCTTTGGTTTTTGTTCTCTTCTTTCTAGAAATCATCCCGTCAAACTGCAGCTCTCCTCATCCCTCGAGCTCTGAGAACCCATTACTGACTGTTTGTGTGGTTCCTGCCCAGGTAGGACCTCACCTGGTTCCCACGAAGCACCCGGGTCTGACAGTTGCTGCTTTGCTCATTGGTGCCTGGGTTGGTTTAGCCTTGCTGCATACAGAGCAGTGTGGTGTCACTGAATGCATTCCCTGCACAGCATCGGGAAGGTGGGCAGGTGGGTTCCAGGCTTTGCTCCTCCCCCAGTTTTCCCTCTCTGTTACCAAACAGCAGCTCTGCAGCCCTCACATGCACAGCCTGGGTTTGAAGCCTGCAGCTCTGTGTGGTTGCATCGCTCCCTGCTGCATGGGTGCACAACACAAAGAGCAGAGCTCCCATTGCACAGAGCTGCTGCCAGGCTCAGCACACGCTTCCCTGGCCACTGATGATGGCTCTTGGCAGTGCCCAGGGCTCCTGCAGTGCACTGCTTGGCTGCGCTGACCCCATCCAACTGGCAATCAGGGATGGGAGCTGAGAGGGGGAGAGACACCATGCTGGGAAGCAGTGACATTTTAGACCCAAGTGCATCCTTTTAGAAGCAGATAGGCCCGAGTATAGCTCCAGAGAGATCCGGGTGGTTAGTTTGGGCAATAATAAATAAATCTCTTGCACAAAACAGCAATGGGGGTTGACTTTCCCTTTGGTTCTTTCAGTAATTTCTTCTGCCTCTCCTGCTTTTTGGCCAATTTCTTTCTCTCTGTGGCCCTGGATAGTTTCTGAAATCCTCCTGCCTGGGAGTAATGGACAAGGTAGTGCTGATGTTCCCAGTCTTGTGCAGCTGGATTGGGGTTTGGAGCAAACACATGCTCTGAGCTGGTTGGAGTTGCTTCTGTTGCATGCAGCATTGTCAGCGTTACGACTGTGCGTGGAGCAGACAAAGCATGTGGATTTCAAAGCTTCCCCAAAAGAGGAGTGGAAAGAATCACCTGTGAACCTGGGATTCCAGGTCTGCCTTCCACTATGTGATGGGCACTTTGTAAGAAGTACTTGAGTACACAAGATACACAACCGGGGGCTTTTCCTGGCTCCTCGCCTTTTCTCCAACAGCTCCCACTCCAGCTGTGGGCCCAGCTTGTCCAGCAGAGTGCTGTGGGGATACTGGTTGTGAGTGGACAGCCTGGGTTTGAGGGAAAGGGAGGCCCACTGGTGTAAAACTACCACTCAACTCCAGTGGAGTTGTAGATTTCACCTCAGCTGAGATCTATACTGCTTAATAATGGCCCAGACTTCTCCAAAGGCTCTTCTACAAATATTTGATTTAATTCTATCTTTGATTTATGTCTGTCTTAAACTTTAGAGTCAGAAATTAGCTCTGTCATTAAGTTGGATGTTACGTTTCCTCTCCTGTTGGGTGTTCTCATGATGAATTAACCTGTGGTGTGCTGTGTTACAGCTTTGTGGGCACAAACCTATGGAGAGATGTGGCACCCAAATGCATAAGTCTTCATCTGGATACCCTTGGATATCCAGATTTAATTATCTTCTGATAATTAAAAGTAACATACACTGCAATAGGAATAAAAACAACAGGATTTGGGAAGTCTCAAGCACCTCTTTTGTGTCTTGACAGACGGACGTGCTACACTTCGATGAGTGTGCCAAGCAAGATCTGAACACCCCTATAATGATGTATCATGCTTTCCATGTAACAACTCCCCTGTCCCCAAAATGGTAGCTATTTCTTCTTTCTTTTGTGTGTCAGGAACATGTGATTTTGTTGTCAGCACGTTTTTTGTAATGAAAAGCAAATGGTATCCAATATGTCTTGGAGAAAACGTGCAAACAACAGCAAAATTATATGTTGTTAAAAAAAAGATATGTAACTTGTTTGCTGTCAATACAGCTCTTAATGACAGAGTACAAAGAAAGTGTACCCAGTATTTATTGCATGGGTGCAGTGATATGCGTGGGATTGAAATACGTAGGTATAATATATATATATATAAAAATACCATGAGAAATTAAGCTGAAAATATTAGATACACAGCTGCAACGTTTTGTAGAGTTAAGAGTGTTTGTGGACTTTGTGAATAAGGACGAGTTTCTGTAACCGATCCCAGACTTGTCTCTTCAGAGAGGAGGCAGTCAGCTGCCTGAAATTACTGCTCTGCAATTTGCTGTAATTTGAAGTTCAGACAAGGACAGCAATGCCCCGAATCACAAGTCTGAGCACGAAAAATAACCCAAACCACTAAATCTGCGTGCGTGTATGCTTACACTGTAGGTGTAGAAGAGTCTTCTCTGCTCTTTTTTGCACAGCATCCCATTGACTTTGACCAAGCCAGTAGCCATGACATAGTTTTCTGAATGATCCTTAAGCTGGAGATGATTTTAAGTGCTTGCGTTATTCAGCACAACTTGGGAAATGGATTTTATTCAAAAACTGTCTCATTCCATGAAAGATTATGAACAGTTTGCTATTCCTGTTGCCAGCAAATTGTTCGTTCTGGCTTTGAAGTCACCTAGAAGACATCTGGGGTAAAATCTGAGTGTTTGTGAAACACACAGCAACATTCCCATGGACTTCACAAATGTCAGATTTTCTCCAGATTTGAGACCTTGAATGCTTGAATCCAGTGTACATATTTTGCACTAAGGTCTCATCATACTAAACCTCACTCACACACTGAATTGTTGCAAAATGTGAAGAAAAAGAAGAATGAGTACTGGAAAGACAGGCAGCTCGTAGGCCTTGTTTGAATGACTGCCCCTAAATATTTGATGGCAGTATTCGTCTTGCTCTTGCTAAGACTCCTGAAGAGTGTTTCTTCTGTGATCATTGCTCAGCTACACTTTTCCCCTTTCTTCTCCCCACTCGTTGCGTGGCTCTCATCCATTCCAGTTGGGAAATACAAGTCCCAAAAGTGGAACTTCCCTTAAAGATGATGGTAGTTTAAAAAGAAAAAAAAAAAACACACTAAAATAGAATCTGAAGGCTGTTCCCAGGAGTGTGGTTTTTTCAACTAAAAAAAAAGGGCTGTTAAGCTCTGTGCATCTGCCCTCCACAACCTTGTTTGGATGCTTCTAATATTTCTCAGGATAGCCAAGTTTCAGGTGATTATCCCAAAGCTGTCCACTGCTTCATGCAACTGCAGGCTCCTCGGGGTTGTACTTTGTTCCTTGTGACCCAATCCACTCCTGCTTACCTATGCATTGATTCCAGGTTTCCAAGGCTTTTTGTATCCTGTATTCCTAGGAGGCAGCAGCCTCCAATCCCCCAAAGTGCTGCATTCCAGCTATCCATAGGAAGGAGTTAAAAACTGCTTGAGACTTTATTTGAAAATAATTTTTTCAAATACTTCTCAGGTGTGGGGAAGGAGATAGAGTCTGCCTACTGGTGCTGCTTTTTTCATGGTGGTAACCCGTGAACTTCATTAAGGGTACTGTTCATTTACACTCAAGTAGCATGCACTGGGGATGGTGCTTGGCTGCTCCAAACCACTTAAAAGATGCTGAAAAAGTAGTTGCAAGGGTAACAGCCATCAGTGAGGAAACAGTCTTGTTCGTTTTAGCATCCATGTGCTAATATTTTGCTTAGTGACGTCTTGTTGAGCTCTCCTATGCTGCATTCTGTTGAGCGGCAGAAAAGAGGAAATGAGCAATCGTGTAATTGTAGTTAATATTTTTTTGCAGCTGTGAAACAACAGCGATGGGGACCAAGTGGGATGTAATTTCAGCTGCCTTAGCAAGCATTGGCCTCGCAGCTCCCATTAAGCTAAGTAGAGATGCACACCTAACGGTCCATGCCCCATAATTGGTAAGATGCAAGAGGGAATTGGGATCCAGTGATTTATGTCCTTAAGGCTCTAAGGACTGCTGTTGTGTGTATTTCTGGGGAAGTCAGGACTTTGTGGCGAGGGTAGTTCACACTCAGTGTAAAAGTATTTAATGTTTAGTAGCGTGACATCGTTACAGTTGGTGGCCTTTCTAATCAAGAACAAGCATTAACTAGGGAATTGGTTTTAGGGATGCGTGCCATTTCCCAGCGAGCTGAATGATAGCTGTACACATATTCATTTGAAATGTACAAATGCAAAAATGTGAAAATTAATTCAGAATATCTTTGTGATCGTTCCTGAATAATTAAAAACTCTGTCACGGGCCCTTTCATTTCTCTATTTCCCCCATTACGACCACTTTTTTTTTTCCATAGTAAATTGTGTAGCGACCTTAATCTGTGATACTGAAACAATAGACTTTTAAATCAAAATAAGCGTAAGGAGAAAGAAAAAAAAAAGAAGCAGCATATTAATTGCTTCTTCTTCCTACACAGTTTTTTTTTTCTTCTCTTTCCTTCAGGCATTCCTTGCATAAAAATATCCATTCACCAACTGTTCACCAACTGTTCCTCCTCTCGTTGCCCTACCTTAGCTTTCATTTTAAGACACCAGTGAATATCTGCTCTTCAGCCTCCCAGCCTTTGAAGTTTCCTCCAGGTTTTAAAGGCAGCGGTTTGAGGCTATAACAGCAGCAGCCGAGAGTCAATGGGCATCTTCTGGAAAGGGCTTTGGTGCTGTAGAACTTGGGCTGCTATGGAGCAATGACTGGTGGCATCACACCCATGAACCCCAGGTCCCCACAGCCCTCAGCAGCCTGGTTCCCCTTGCTCCAATTCTTCAACTTTTGGCACTTTCTGTCAGGAAGGAACCCGAGGGCTGGGGCAGGTGACAAATCCCGCTCTGCACACTGTTATTTATATCCTATTTTTCCCGTGGCTATTTACATTATTCTCCCCTTTGGAAATGGCAGAGCAGATTGAAAGCTCAGACTGTATCTATAACCATTAAAGTAGATATTCAGCCCATAACAGTGAACTCATGCAACAATCTACTAAATTATGCACAAACAAACCGATTCCTTGTAGGCTGTGGACGAGTGTAATAAATATCTTCTGCTTCCAGCCAGGGGTTGGCTCTGCAGCCTCTTTTTTTTTTTTCTTGAGTCCATGCGGTGGATCAGGAAGGGATCTGAGATGGACACAGAATGTGGTGCTTTCGGGAAGGGATCTGAGATGGACATGGAATGTGGGATGTGGCATTATTTATTTATTTTCAGCACTCCCTGTTAAATTTCCAGGAAAAGGAAGTTATCAGAAGTGAAACACGCTGTATAGAAACCTGTTTCTTTTTTTTTTCCCTGGGAACAGGGCAGAAGCCCTAGCTGTAAGAACTACCAAGCCATGCAAAGGGCTATGTCTGTGCTCAGGCAGGAGGGGAGCAGGAGCAGATGCTGCCTGAGTTGCCTGCTGCCTGGTTCCTTTTATTCATGCCCTTTCATTTTTAGGGGCTCCATCATCATTTGGACACCTGTGACAGCTTCTCTTCTAATAACAATATAGGCGCAGCAATTGAATGAGACTTAGGGTCCATCTATTCCAGTATCTTGTCTCCGACAATATTCATTATGATCTTTTTTTGGGAGGAAAGTGTAAGAGCCATGCGGGAGGGAGATATGAAATAATGTGATTCCCTGCGTGGTCTCCTTTGGATCTATCATCCTTAGAGATTGACCTAACCCCTGAGGCCCAGGGTTTAATATCCCTTCAGTTCTGTGCTGTCATTAATTATGACAGCGCTGGACGTACGGGTGAACGCGTTTGTTCTTTCTGTGGATTTCCTCCTCATTCAGTCCCTTGAGATGTGTGATCTTCCATCTCAGCTGCCTGAGCAAAGCAGGACGTGCTCCTCACAACCACATGAATTATGGGCACGAGAAGGGACAATGCGTGCCCTTTCCTCATTATTCTTTATATGTGGCTATAAATAAACCCACGTTTTCTGATAGAGCTCAGAACAACTTGCAGACATTCTATGGTTCTATGATATTCCAACATTTTGTTGCATCTTTTAGCTCTGTGGCTTAGTTTGGCTAATTTCAATGTATTTCCTTACCTCTCCTGTGTAGGGCTTTTTACAGAGCCCCTCAAAGGGACATTAACTTGCTCCATGTAGAGATTATTTTATCTGCGGAATGAAAGCCCTTGCACCCCTACTTTTTCATGCATTGTTCTTAAAGCGTTGATATCCACTGGTAATTCTGGGAAGCTCTTAAAAGGGTAGGTGAGGTTTGCTCACAAATCAGCTGTGCTTTGACCTGGTATTTTGCTTCCTCAAATGTGATAATATGTCATCGTTTTTTGTTTTCCCCAGCGTCCCGCTTTCACGAGCAACATAGATGTGCAAGAATCATCGGGTTTTGTTCGGTGAATGGATCAAACTTCTCTTCCACTGTTTTTTTTTTTTCACCTTTTGATTAGCAGTGCTTTGATGTGTCCGTGCTGAGTTTTCGGATGAGCCCCATTACTGAACCATGCTCCCTCATAATGACATACTGCAGTCACTTAAGTTCTCCACTCTTAAGCAGCAAATACAGACTGCAATGAAATACAGAAAACATTGCTGTAAGACTTCAGCTTCTTCAATTTGGAGAACAGAGCAGTGAGGATAGGGAGTTTTGTTTTTATTTATTGTATAGCTCTGTGCTTGTTCCACGAGTCTGGTAGCAATATACTGTATTTTACCATCATGATTTAGAAGATGCTTTACTTCAGGAGTGTAATTACCCTTTCTTTAGCATTAGTTCATTCTCAGCTCGGGGGGAACTCTTCCCATATTTCTTCTTTTGTCCTTGTTGGTACATTCTTATGTGACATTCTCTCGATTCGTATGATCTCTGACCCTAGTGATGCACAAGTGGCTTCTGAGTCAAACTACAGATGAACCCTGTTCAGAACAGCTGCAAGAAATATTCATGGTTCCATGAATTGTTTGATGCCATGCTCCCTGGGGAAAGATGTTAGTTTCCCCAAACAAGAAAAAAAATTGTGTTGCAAACAAAGGAGAGAAAACACTGAGCATCATTTTACCACCGACAAAGAATAAAAATAATTTAAGTCGGACATGAGTGACTTCAGCAGAGCATAGATTATTTTTCAGGTTGAATGTGCACTCCGCAATTCAAAACACGGTTGAATATTCGGACTTCTTTTATCCATCATTTCAAAATGTATCGAATGTATTTATTTTTTCAAGCCAAAAAACATGCTTAGCAGCACGTTTTCTAAGGCAGTTGTTGGCTTCTAATGGGGTGGCATTTTGTACTTTATCAGAATAGCAGCACATGGCTAAACTAACATAAACTCCTTCAACTGTTTTACGTGTGCAGTCGGTCTGCTAGCACTCATGTTGAATTGCAGAGGGGTGATAAGGCCCCAGCAGCCGTTTCATCCAGGTTTCCATTACGGAGCTAGATTTCAGCAACATCCCTCCTCCCCTACCCTATTCCCTTGTAACCTAAAAGTAAAAACTAAATAAATTGTGTTTCAGCTCTGGCTGGCTCCATCCTTGCTGGGCAGGAGTATCCTTTCAGATAACCTCTGCAAAAGCAAACAGGTTCTTTAGAGATAGAAGGCCTTCACGTTGGTTCTTTTAATTGTCATTTTTCGTTTCTTATTTAATGCATCCTTATCCCCTTCTTGCAGCCCAGAGCAGTTACTCAGTTCTGTCACGTAGGAATCACGAACAGATGATGGGTTCTGCCATTCCAATGGCATCTCCCAGGTCCGTGTGCAGACGCAGTGTGAACATCGCCCCGGGGGACGTGAGATGCTCCAGGTTCAGCTCTGAGCCCCGGGGTGCCATCTGCAGTTCCCAGCACTCCTTGCCCTTTGGGGGCAGCCACTCTCCCAGCATGGAAAGTTAATCATATCTGTCTCAAACTTTTCTTTCCCGAGTCAGTAATTCATTACTGTGGCCCCAGAGTTCAGCATTCTGGCTGAGAGCTGTTTTGATAAATTACTGATGGGCTTAATTTAGTGGTTGTTTGAAAAGTAAGAAAGAGAAAGAGAAGATTTCAGTGTGAATACTTGACAAGATGCACGAAGACTTAATGCAAATATGGGTTATGCTTTTTTTGGCTGTTGACACTGCCTTGAAACTGTGATTCTTCCGGATTGTTAAAAACTTTTCAGAGGCTGCTGTTGATTGAAATTCACTTGACTGAACTTGACTGCAGCTTGCATGATTTGGAAGTCCTATGACAAGCCACCAGTGCAGGCTGCTGTATGGTTACCTGCCATCTTTCTGGTCACTCCCAATAGAGAACTGCTGGGCAGCCACGCCAGCTGATGTACACTCGGGGCATCCTGTTAGCTGCTTCCTGGGCTTGCTTGGAATTTCCCTTCCAATTCTGCCAATATTCACTTTCATTAATATGACACAAAACCAAATGGATCATCCCAGGGCTCTTTTTGTCATCTTAATGAAAATTAAACTCTAACAGTGATACACTTTGAGTGCAGGGTGGTTTGACTGCAGCAGGGCAGGCAATTACTGCTGCATTAACATACCTGCCTTACGTTAATGACGTGGTGCTGCACTGGCTATCAGGAAGCTCTGGTTTACTTTCGTCTTGCATGCAGAAAGGGATCATTAGAGTGCTATGAATAATGGAAATCAGAGAAGGAAAAAGCCTATTAGGGTATTTTATCTCTCTTCCTGCCAATACAGAATTCCTTTTTTCAGTACCTATTCTACAGTTGTGTTCTTTTCCCCGACAAAAAGTCTGCGTTAAAATTCCTGGTAACTCTGCATGAAACGTGATCCAAGCTCTGCTGGGATCGGTGGCAGGGCCCCGCTGTGCTCAGCAGCAGGTGAATCAGGTCTGTTAGAACTTAACACATCTTGCTAGGTAGCTTCTAGCAAGCAGAGTTTTAATCTGTACATCAGTAGGAGCTGGCTGGGGTCTCTCCACCTGTGTTCCGCTACGGAGCATTTGCATGACTCTGGTATTGCTGGATGTAGGCAGCTGGAAGGTGGATGGGATGAAACCCAAGTTTCCTATTGATAATTCATTATTCTTTTACCTTCTGATAATATTTTCAGATCTATTCCGGTAGCAAGGCACCAGAAATCTATTTTAGGATGTTGTTCTGCATGGGTTACAGCTCGTTTCCACAGCTGCTGTGTTATTTCTGAGAAGCAGGCAGCAAGTTGAGAGCAGAGCTGAGGGGCAGATGCCTGGTCCGTGTGCCTTTCCTTTGGGGGTCACCTGGATTTCGAGGAAGGTGTCAGAATTTCTGCATAATATCTGTGAGAAATTGGCCTGAAATCATGACAACACTCATTTTAATCTACATAACCAATGGGGGAAATGGTGGGGTTTTTTTTGCCATTAGTCTTGCTTTTCATACCCACAGAAGCTGTGGATGCTTTTTGCAGAACTCATGGTCCCACTGTGTCCCAGAAGCACAGAGTCTGTGCGGCACATGTGGCGCAGTGGTGTCACCCCTTGCCGTCCTCCTGACAGCTCCACACTGTGCTTGCTGACACAGGGACTGGTTGTGCAGCTTTGCTCAGGTCTGTACACCCTTTGAAGCAGCTCCGTCATGCTGTGCTTGGTATTTTGCATCCTCTGACAAATAAAAGCTGGGCCACTGCTCACGCTTTCCTTATGTGCAGCCTATGGTGCATGGCCACCTTCAGAGGGCTTCAGGGGTCTTGAGAGCAGACTGCACATCTGAAGGTGGAATCCCACAGAAAACTTAATTCTGCCTGTGTTTCACAGCCCTGTGTGACATTACTCTATATACTTGCTAGGTCAGGGCAGAGAGAATGGTGCAGAAGGCTGCAGTTTTCTGAGAGCTCAGTGCAGACTGGAAAGAATAAGGATGTTTGACCCAAATGGTTAACTACAGAGGACAACACTGGGCTGCATGGGAAGAGCCACCAACGAATGCTAAACTATGCAAGAGCTGCAGCAGATGTCTGTGATTCAGAGATTTGAATAACTCATGCTTGCCTATAGCTCTTATGTACAGGATTATCCACTCTCTCAGATAACAATAAGGTTTATGAAGTGTTGACTCAAGGGAAGAGCAGGTAACCCTGAGCAGTGCTGAAGCTCTGGAGACAGGAGACAATAGATGGTTACTTTGGTTAACCCTCTCTTATTAGGGCTGGGCTCCCTTTTCTCAAAGTCCCTCTGGAATGACAGCCTGATGGAAAAAAGCCATCCTTATTAAAGGAGCATCTTCTGATTTTGAAGTTACTCCATGGACTGAGCGGTTTCTGGTTGTTCCAGCCCCGGTGGCAGCTCAGCGTGAGCCAGGGCCATGGTGTGGGGGTGTGGGCAGGCATCTTCACCAAGGTGATAAATAATTGAGAGATGCACAAGCAGCATCTTCGTGCTGTCAGATGTAAGCCATTATGGGCTGTAATATTGCTATTAGGCTTTTTGGCTGAGATCAAGCATAGTGTCAGCTTTGCTTTATGTATCTTCCAAAGCAGCCTTGCAGCAGATTCAGCAGTTGGGAAAACATGCTCCTGTGTTGGTTCTTTACTTTGTAATTTTAATGATTTTATCAGAAAATGTAGTTATTTAAATAACTGTAAGAGTTTATCCTTAATATTGACATCTACAAACAAGGAACGTACATGTCAGTAACCAGATCAGTAACTGTAAAATAATTTCTATTTATCTCATCTACTAATATCACTCAAAAAAAGCCTCAGGCTTCCAGGCAGCAATAACATAAATTCCAGTTTAAGGGCTCTAGTCAATAAAGACCACTGAACACGCACTCCAAATGCAATTAGTTACTCCATTCTGCTCCCATTGTGTTACCTATGGATTATGTCTATGGATTAAGCCTTCCAGAAATGCTTCTCCCCTGCTATTGCCCTTCTCTGTAAATGAAGGAGGTCAGAAGGGAGCTCCCACCTTTGGGTGGGAATGTCTGCCTGCGGGTGTTCCTTTCCCACCTGTTTCTGGCATCCCCGTAGAGGAGCTTTCCCCAGGTTGGTCCTTATATGCCCAACTCTCGAAGCAGCATTGCTGGGATCCAGGCAGTATTTGAAAGGGATTTTAGTGCACATTAGTACTTATCTGAGCACCCAGGAGAGAGATCTGGATATCCTATTAGGATAACATACAAGAATTGAAGTCATGTAGAGATTACCTCGGAACTCTGTCTATAAAATTCAGTATCCAATTTCTAATTATGTTTCCTGCACGTCAGGGTTGTAGGTTTTCAGCAGTGAGCGAGGCAGCATGAGACTTCCCAGCACTCTTTGTAGTTTGATGGTGGATGTTACCCTCCTGCTTCTCTGCTGCTTTCCAACTTTAGGCTAATTATCAACGGGGGTCCATGCTGCACTGTTAAAAAACTGATTAAAAGCCGTGGGATCCAACATTGTGAGTAGCTGAAACTTAAAGGAGGGGAAGAAATGATGAAAAGAATCTGAAGCATAAGTTTGATTTAGTAGAAATCGGTCTCTCAAGGTGTGTTTGCTTACCTTAGCAGGCACACAGCAGGAAAACGTACAAGGTGGACTGCAAAAATCATGAACTGAAAAACAACGTGTGATTGAGGGGGGGGAAATAAGTCCTAGAATCATAGAATGGCTTAGGTTGGAGGGGGCCTTAAAGATCATCTAATTCCAACACCTGTGCCGTGGGCAGGGTTGTGAATAGGAATGAAAGGGTCTTCTTCTGAGTTCTGGGTGGTGTGTGAGCATCTGACCTCCCTGGAACTGGAGAAGTGTGAAAATTATGGTATATTAGCCCAAATCTTGCCTGCCGTATTAGCTGATTTTCAAATAAATTTAATTGGAGAAGCTTTGACAAATCTTACCCCGCTGATACCTGCGGCTGCATTGAAACTGAAGTATTTTAATAGAATAAAAACGTTTTGAAGGTATGATTTATTTCACTGTAAGAAGAAGAAGATATAGAACCATAGAATCATTTGAGTCGGAAGGGACCCTTAAAGGCCATCTGGTCTCACTCCTCTGCAGTGAACAGGGACACCCACAGCTCCATCAGTGCTCAGAGCCCCATCCAGCCTGACCTTGGGTGTCTGCAGGGATGGGGCACCCACCACCTCTCTGGGCAACGTGTTCTCTTTTAGCCATTTCCCCTTGGAAAGCTGTGCAGCTGCTCTGCAGAGGAGTTCTAGGTGGCCTGAGGAGTAGCCAGAGGGTTATGCCCTGCAGAGAAGTGGCACAAACCAAGGGAATCAGATCTAGAGGTAGAGTACGAAATCATCTGCTCTTCTGCTGGGATACCTGGAGCTACGTCCACACACTTGGAATGCCTGAAGCCTTCCACTGCATTTTTTTTTTTCAGACTGTTTCTTAAACCAAATGGCTCTGGAACTGAGCAATTAGTCCTGGCATTACTGAAATGCCTCTGCTCGCCTGCTTTCGTTTTTCCTACTTATCACCCTAAATATTAGGATAGTTTACAGGCTGCTTTGCAAAACAATATGAGAGATTCGAAGATGGTAATTTTTTAATTGGTCTGAAGCACCTCATGATGCTGACTGGAGAGAGGATGCCTAGGAGGGAATCTGCAGTGGGTGCTGCAAATCCAGATGGCGGAAATAGCTTCCAGAGAGTAAAAAATGGTATGGAAACGCTGGACTTTTACAGGGAATGATTTCAGCTCCAGGCCGGCACTCCAGCATTCACTCCACAATGCATGAGCAATGCATTTCTATCCCCAGCCACTCTTTATAACTTCTTTCTGCTAGTCCTTTGAACCCCCAACCCCTGGAGGCTCTTGCATGGCCCACTCTTGGTGCTGCATTTTTTAATTTTCCCATTGGCTCAACTCTCTCCTGTCCAACTTTCTTGGACATCCTTCCATCCCCAGTGGGCTCACACCTTCTGGGGTCGACCCTGTTGTTGCTGTGTCCCCAGTAGCCTGCCAGGCTGCTTGCTTTAACCAGGTGCATGCACTAAATAACAGAAACATGTAATACTTTGCTGCTGGAGCAGTCCTCAGCAACAGTCTGGAGTGATCTTGTCCCAGCAGGACACCACTGCTCTTCCTGCCCCCATATGGGAGCAGAGTGTGTGTATGTGTTTGCACTTCCTGCATATGTTTCTATAGCAGCACAAACCTCTTGCTGGAGGAGCTCTCAGAAGTTGTTTTCCTGTGTTGTTAAATTTAATTTCAGTGTTTTACTGTGCTCCAGAACGTGCTCCCTGCCTCGTGCTGGGGAAGACCTTCCTGCGCAGCACAGCGGCATCCCAGGGTGAAGGCAGAGCTGCAAATCAGCCACATATCTCCTGACAGGTTTTATGAACAGAGTGGAAATGTTGGTCCCTCCATCTCCTTTTCTCTCCTTCTCCTTGGATAATACACTTTTTATTTAGGCAAAGGGAGATCCTCCCCAGCCTTGTGCTGGTCCTGACACGCTCAGTGCCGGAGCCGCATCCCAAAGAGCAGAGGTCAGGGTGATGCAGCCATCGTGCCCAAGGATCACCGAACACAGTGACAGCCCCGACAGCCAGCAGGCTGATTCAGTGTGACTGAGGTGTGCTGGAGGGCCCTGCAGGGCACAGCTTGCCTCTCCTCTGCTGGCAACGTGCAAGCCTGGCCTGCACAGTCTCCCAAATAGCTCGGTGCAGAGCACCCAGCCGTGGGAAGCTGCCCGCTGAGCATCGGATGAGATATCCCAGCTGGGCTGGCGCTCACTCCAAAGCAAGTGTTTTCTTCTCTTTGTCCAGACAGAAAATTGGAAAATGTCAGCTTTGTTTTCTGATGAAAATTCATTGTCTGCCAGCTTTCTTGAAAGCCATTGATAATGCCTAGCCTGGGCCTGCGTCGATGGGAGTCTGAGAATACAGCTAGTGGCACCGACAAGTGGTAACACTATCAGCGTAGGGGCTATTACTCTTCCTGCCCCCCTGCGGGTGCCTTACACAAATGTGGCAGCTTCTATTGCTGAAGAACAGTGTTTCTCCAAAGGAAGAGGAATTTATTACTTTTGCTACATGGGTAACCTGTCGTCTGACAAGTATTTCCCTCTCACAACCTCTGTTCTCCTTTTCTGTACATAAATAGGGTGCTTGTGCCCTTCCAGGTGCCCCAGTTTTTCTGAAGAATACCGAGGTTGTATACATCAAATTGGCCCATGCATTTTTAATGCAGTGTTATTGACTGGATTCGGGAAACATAAGGATAAAACAAATTGCTGTACTATGAAGGAAAAAGCCATTTGGCCAAGTGCATCTGCTCACCTTTGATTTATTTCCACAACTTTCTCCTATATATTCTGTCTATTCCCTCCCCTTAAAAATAATCTATTAGTCTTCCAGTATTTTGGCATTTGCATCTGCAGTCTGCTTCTCAGCCTGTTCCATATTCACATTCCTTTGATATATACATAGGAAATAATGACCCAGAGCTGAAATACTAGCTAAACCTGCTTTCTGATATAATCCCTGTGGTATTTAATTGTACTTTCTTAGGCATCTAAAATGATGGGTTGTGTGATTGCTATCTAAACGTACAGTAGCCTGTCTTGGAGGAATCAGACATTGTGCTGCTTCAGTCACCAGCTCTGGGTATAAGCTTGTGTGCTATGGGACACAGTGGGGAAAAAGGAAATTTTGAGAAGGGGGTTTGTTCACTGGCATGTGTTTTGGGAGGAGAAGGCGGCTCAGTTTTGCAGCAGGTAAGAACTAGTCTGCTGTCTTCAAGAAGGACGGAGCATGATTCTGAGAGCAGTGGTGTGCAAAGGAAAAAGTGTTAAAATGCAGATTCCAGTGATGCTTGGAATTTGGAACAGAGGGAGATGTTTAGAGGTCCAAATGGCTACATTGCTACACCAGCACACATGTACCTGTCTGAATTAAGTGTGCAACTCCACATGTAGTTGCTTGTAAAGGAAGCACCTGCGAGGTCCATCCGAGATTGGGATCCTTCCTGTGCTAATGACAGCCAGATAAGCAGACCTTTCCCCATAGCTGTCAGTCTAAGCAGGTAAGATGACAAAGATGGAGTGGGGATGGCTGAAGAACAAAACAGGGAATGGTCTTCTACAAGTCACAGCCTGCAGAAGCAGACGGATCCTGTTTTTCTCAGTCCCATCCCAATGCACTATCCTCTGTGCTTTTCCCAGGGACAGAAGTGAGGATTGTGTCTGCCCCTCTCTAAATACGCTGCCCAGTGCTGCCTTGGGTTGTGTACTGCTGCTCTGAGCCTGCAAGGCTTGAGCTCCACGTACAGCCGTAAATTGCTATCAGCAGCATCATAAAGAGTGATATACGCAGCCACGTCAGCACTTGTCACGCTGCAAGCTTTTCTGATGGTTGTTTAAACCCACCAACAACACTGCTGCAACTTCACAAGATATTGGTGCTTTTTAGTCTAATGGGAATGGTACAGCTGGTTTTCAGCTGCCTCTTAGGAGCAAGTATCAGTACTGTGTGATTTGAAAACACGCTCTCAAGACCATGAGCATGGTGCTGGCTTGGGAGCAGAATGGGATCAGTGCAGGGCTGCAGTGAAGGTTACACAGAACTTGTTGCAGAGACTTCCTATCATCAGGTTTTTCAGTTTGCAGCCACTTATTAGTGAGGGAAATAACAGTTTTTGGAAAAAAAAACAACCACAAAACAAGTTCAGTGGAATGTAAATCCTTCCGTGTTGGAATGCAGAAGCATCCCTTAAAACATGGGCTGTAAGGTTCCCTCTGTCTCAGGTGGTATTTCAGCCATTCTGGGTTTCAGTGATGTATATATAATTCTGTGACGTGTCCTTAAAGAAACGTATTGTGTCTGTCTTTAGCAATGACCCCAAGCCAAAATAGACAAGGGCTTTGCAGATTTTTGTGTCCAGCCACTTCGGGGAATAATGCCCTTCAGAATATTTCTTTTCATAAGCTTAACTGGAGAAAATTGAAAAGCATCACTCATACTTGGATGTCCTAAAGTATGAAACCAGAATAGCTTCCTAGTGACTGAATTCTATCCCTTGACCACAGGAAGAGGCATGATTTAGGAACACCTCAAGGTCCAATAAAATAGGGCCAGCTTTGTGATGTAGTGGCTGTGCCATTCCTTGTGCAATGTGGTCAGGAGGCCAAGCTCAGAGCCCCATATTTCTCTTCCAGCTGACGTACCCACAGAGGGCTGAGGGCTGATATTTTAAACACAATCCTCAAGAAAGGCTGCAGACCAGCTGCGTGATGAGGCTAGAAACCTTCCATAGGCCACAAGGCACCTCACTTTGGGCCCAATGATGTTCTAGTTTCTCTATGATTTTCACTGAGGTACTTCTGTGAAGTAGAACTAAAAGCTCTTATGTGTCTCAGTGACATGTTTTGAGCATTACAGTCACCCCAGACCAGCGCTTAGATGCCTAAAAATTCAGTTGAGCAATCTGGAAAATCACACAGAGTTGCCACGTGCCTGACTTGCTGGCTGATACACCCAGATGGATGGACCTGGAGAAGACTTCACTTCAAGCCATGACTTTTAGAGGTAGATTTAAAGATGCTTCATCTGCAGTGGTAAAAGTAGCATTTGGGAAATAGCAGTAAAGCATCTACTGCTGTTTAATAGCTTTTTTTTTAATACTAATCTGTGTGGAACAAGCTTTGAAGATACCTATTTGTGAGTCTTTGTGAGCTTGCCACAAAATGCAGGGAACAGGACACACAAAATCTCAGCCCTGACCTTTGAATAACCCTAATGCTGGCATACTCAGTTTGTTGTTCACAGTCTGCTTTAATTCATGTTAGGAGGAGAATGGTGTACCCCAGAGCAAAGAACCTGGCCAGGTGCGATGGGCTGCAGCTGATGTGTGTCATCACCTCCGCAGCCGAACTCCAGAAGCCTGTAATTGCATGTGAACTTGAGCATCTTCTTGCAGAAATCAGATCACAAAGTTGGCTGTGAAGTGTTTGAGACTGTGTATGTTTGTATGCATTTACCTGAAAGCATCTTATGGATCAGACAAGAATCAGATGATATAAAGACTGCTTTAAGCCTTATGGATGTGGTTTGGCCACAGTACTATGACGGTTTCACCTGTACTTTATGAAGAGGTTCATTGCTCTTTCTACTTTGATTGAGGACAACTGGTCTGCCACCTTTCAGGCCTTGTTAAGGTGCATTAATTAGTCAGGAGGCATGCACTCAGATGCTTGGGGAGGCAATGCCTACCTGTGCTTCTTGCACTTGCTGAGCTTGGGTGGCTGTTATGGTAAGGGATGGCTGTCTGGAGGCTGGAAAGGCATTTCCAGCAGCCCTGATTGCATTTTGATGTATCTTAAGAAGCCTGTGTACCCACATTTTTATTACTGTAGGGTTTTGCTGTTGGAGTAATGCTTTTACATTTCATCTATTGTGCCTGCTTCTGAGCTATCTTTAGAAGAGACAAGCCTACAGGGCTGTGCGTGGTATCAACCTGTCCCCCCACATTCTTGGGTGAGAACGCAGTCAGTGACTATCCCTCTCCACCCATGTATTATGTTCTTCTATAATCCATAAAAATGGATGCGGGGAAGGTAAGTGTCTTGCTCCCAGCTGAAGGTGGAATAAGAGCTGGCTGGCCCGTTCAGTAACTCAGCCATTCCTCCTCAGAGCTCATGGAGCACAGAAATATAAATGCTTCCTTTTTTCTTTATGGCTTTAATTATTGTGCGTACCAGGCACAGTGATAAGTGGATACCTTTGTATTAAGCAACTAACTAATGTTTGAAATTCAGTCTTTTGTTTATTGTAGAGCTTTGCATGAAACCATTCCCAGCTGTAATGGAGTTTATAAAATACGTACTGTAGAGTAAAAAAATTTAGAGACAATAAGATGAGGTTCTGCTAGGGGCCATCCATGCACATTGACTTCTTCTGGGCCTACATACATCAGTAAAATGAGCTGCAGATGCTAGCAGGAGGACTGATTGTAACTAAACTACACTGCTTAATCTCCCAGGTTCAGGATGTCTTGTGAGCCAGGAAGGCTATCAAGATACAGTTTTAATTAACGTTTGCTTTTTAGATAATATGCGCAGTTTATTTTGGCAAGAGCTCATTGAATATGAACCTGCAGTATTTTGTTTTCTGTAGAATTTTTTTTTCCAAAATGGCATAAATTCTGCAGCATTTATTACCCTGTAGACAACTATTACAAGAAATAGCAATTTGTCCCCGCGCTCCTTTTCTAATCTGTTTTTAGCTTCTTGGTTTTGACGCCTTCTTAGAGGGTATTTCCTTTCCAAAAATGTATTTGAGCAATCCCAGAATAAAAATGAAGGAGAGGAGGTATAAATGTTAAGTACCCCTTCCCAGGATAATTAAATACAAACCTTCTATTAATATATTTTAATGTGCTCATCTGAGTGAAGTCATCCCTGTATCTGATCACCCCACCAAATAGTATATATGAGTGAGTCATCACAGACCCAAAGCAGCCAGATTCCCACAACGATGTGCTATGCACGTTTAGGTGTATGTACGTGGTCCTCTCAGCTATGTTGTCAGCCTCCCGTGGCAAGATGGAGCTGGAATTGTGTCCTTGGAAATTTGTGAATTTGCTCAGACTGCTGCCAAAATTTGGGTGAGGGTCCACAACTGGAAAACTGCCCTGCCCACCAAAGGAATATTGGAATTACTTCTCTCCTCCCTGCATGGCAGCTAGCAGGATTGTAAGCAGCCAGAGAATACGTGTTTTAAATGTCTGTCATGTATTCTCGGAGAATAATGTTGATTTTTCACAGGTTCCGTATCCCACCATGTTTGTCATTAGCTGCTACACTGTACATAATTGTCCATTCATTTCTTGTGTTGCACATTTTAGAATATCTAAAACTTTGTAATTTTTAAATCCCAACAACTACGCCTAAGAATAAAAGTAAGATCTGTCGTTTTGTACGCTGCCTAGGTAAATTGTTAGTACAAATGCTTGATGCCTGGGCCAGGTCATTCTAGCCTTTGCACTCCTGCTTTACCTGTGTATTCCAGTTCTTGCTCAGTTCATTTTCATCTGTACCGAATGTGGTTTCATCTAATTCCACTACAAGCTCACTTAACTAGTTTGCTGGGGCTTTTCACGGTGCATAAAAAAGAGCTGCGTGCACCATATGTTGCATCCCATCTATCCATCTAAAGGTGGGTGGACCAGGCAGGCAACACTCAGGGGAATGAGAAGGTGGCTCGCTTATAAGGTAATGGGTTAATAATGACCACAGACTGTGCTATGTCTCTATCAAGTTTGGAGCCTTTGTAGCTCCAGCTGGGAAACTGTATGAGATGGATTTGCTCGACCAAAAAAAAAAAAACACTCGCACAAAAGAGATGAAAATGAAAACCAGAGATAAAAGAAGCAATATATTAGCTTCACAGAATGCCATGATACAAAGGTTTCAGGAAACCGTATTTTGAAGAATTAAGAAATTTTTAGGAGGTATAGTGGGATGGCTGGAAGGGATATGTGGAACAATCAGCGATTGCTGTGCCTTAAAGAGGGACTTCTCAGAGCCAATGCTGAAAGTGTATGTTAAACCAGCCCAAGTGGTGAAAGAGGAATAAAAAGCTGAGTTAAATGAGAAAGGACAAAGATAAGCTTAAGTTAGTGTCAGCAAAAAGAAGAAAAAGATGTTCCCGTAGAAATAATCTATAAAGGTAAAGGAGGTTCAGAAAGGAGAGCAGGCCTGTAATAAATGAAGAGAAGGATCTATTTAAAGAGTCATTCAGGTGGCTAAGATGCTAGCCATTTCTTTTTTCTTTTTTTTACATTTCTGTAATAGAGGAAAAGATTCTGGTTCCAGGGAATTAGTATCAATAGCCATTTGGTCTTGACTGGACGACGTTTTGCAGAGTTATGACAAGGTGTTATGTGTATTGTCTGTGGGACACAGAAGGATAGACTGGGAAGACCAGCAGCAATAAATGAGGACAGAAGTGACACTGGGTGAGGAAGGGCACGGTGAGAGCCCAGCATGCTGAAGAATCACAGGGACCCAAGAGCTGAGCTGATGCTCCTTCAGGTGCAGTGTTGGGAGCCTTGACCCAGCAGGACCTTATGAAGAGCAGCCAGGGCAGGCCCACTGGGCGTCTGCAGTGCAAGTTATTGGGAGCGTCTATAGGGCTGCTAGAAGTGTGACAACATGTCTTAGTTGGCTTTAAGGGGGATTTTCAACTGAAGGGTGTAAGAAAATGGAAGAACACGTACCTATGAATGGGAGAATGTGTGCCTACTGCACCCACCACTGACTGCGCTTCCTCTTTTGTTCCCCTGTTACTTGTTCTCTTCTTTAATGTAAAAAGAAATCAGTTTCTCCCATTTGAAATAAGACTTTAAAGATAGACGTACTTATGTTGGCCTTCTGTAAAGGAATGAATTTCACCTGCAGGGATTTAATTAGCAGTCACTGTTTAAATAAAACAGGGAAATAACAGTAAAGTGGAGCTGATAAAATTGGAGGAATTGTGGGTTACCTGGTGGAAAGCTAATAGACTATCAGTTTGAAAACGCTATGCAAAGTGATTCTGGCAGTTCCATTTGAAAAATAACTTCCATCATCAGTAAAAATAAATGGAGCTACAATCACCGACGTTAAAAACTAATGAAACTAAGTGCAGAAGAATACAAGTTTATAAATTCCACAAAGAGTGCGCTGTGCTTTACAACAGAATCACGCCTATTTTGGCAACTGGTAATGCAATTAATGTCATAAATTTAGGTTTTTCCAAGGCATCTGATATTGTATTTCAAGAAATCTACTTGACAAATTAGTTTATGAGGCTTGCGATATGAAACATGGCCGAGGGACTGCGCACCAGAAGCTGAATGATGGATGGCCAAGTACTGCAGTAGGGAGAGGTATCTAATGGGGTTTTCTGGGAAAGGTTTTAGGTCCGGTTTTATTTAACCTCTTCATTAATGAGCTGGGAGAGAGAGTAAGCTGAAAATTAATGATCTCTGTTTGAGAAGATTTGCAGATTTAAAAAAAAAAGAAAAGAACAGACAAATAAAGAACATGGGCAAAAAGATAAAGAAATGCCTTCACCTTCAACAGAGACACGCAGATATACAGAGAGATATATGCAGCTTAGGACAGCTCATTGGGAATGTACAGCTGGTACTGAAATAATAGACCTAGAGGGCAATAGAAGGAAACAAATTAGACATGTTTGCAATGAAGTGTGCCAATATGGAAAATAAATATGAATTTGGGTTGCCTTTGGCAGCAGTTCATCACAGAGCAGAGGATATGACAGCATGAATCACATCTCTTAGGACATTGAATGGTGAGATGGGAGGAAGTATTAAAATACACAGTGTGAAAAATAATCCTGTATTGGCAAGCAGACGGACGAGAGGATGCACTGGTCATTTACCTCTACTCTGCATTTCTCTAAAGTCAAGAAACAAGTAGTTGCAGGCTGCATTTGTTATACCACAAAGCTGTGGGAAATGCAAACCAGAAGATAACCAACACAGAGGACAAAGGGAAGGAAGAGGAAGAAGCACGGAGCTGGATGTGTAGCACATGCAGTTTCTAGCTCTTGTGACTGCTATTTTTCTCCTCACAGAGGGTTTTTTATTCAAACTGGTGAGCAGTGCAATGTGATGTCTGAGCGGAATATGAAGGAAAAAAAAACAGGAAAAAACGCTTGCATGTTAAAATAATAATAAAATCACATGCAGCCCAGCAATAATATTTGGGAGTTTCATTTAACCAGGTTGCAAAACCTCTCTGTGTGACTGCAGGAGTGTGGGGTTTTCTGCAAAAGAGGTGCCTCGTTAATTTTGGCTTATGTAGAGAAAGGCTTGAAAGCCACTTTTTGGGGAGGGAGAGTGGGTAGGGATGAAATAGCAATTCTGGGTGGCTGTCAGTTCAGAGCAAGCATCAAAGCCCCTAGTACATTACTCTTAGTTGCAGATGGTTGGAGAGAGAGCTGAGCGAGCCCCCCCTTGTTCTCCATCATGGGGCCCGGTGCTAATGAACACCCAACCCTCGCACCAACAGCCAGCGCTGCCTGCTTTGTGCTTCCCCTGCTCCTTTCATCAACAGGCTGCCTGTGTTTATCCAGATACTTCATTAAGTGGAATTAGCCGCTGAGCAGCGAGCAAGCTCCCCGTTCAGGTGTAGTCTTTGATAGGAATATGAGCAAACGAGCACAAATGGATCTCGCTGGAGGTTTTTCGACTGCAGGAGTGAAGGCTTAACAAATTCATCCAGGATTTTCACAGGGAAGATGCCTAGTTGTACTTAGCTGCCAGTATTTAAGGTTAGGTATATTTCCATTAAGGATAACTTATTCAAAATCGCATATGAACTCTTCTTAATGTTTCTAGCCTGACGCATGCAGCTTAGACCTTGGTTTGAGAATGAATTTATTATTTCCATGTATTTGGCAGACACGGCAGGTCTGCTTTGGTCTGTAAGTGCTGGTGAATTGTTCCCTCTGTGTAATTTATGATGTGCAAATGGCTCCTTAAGTCTCCTGGCAGTGCTCCTGTTCCCTCTTTGGAAGACTGGAGTTTTTCTGAGTTTGAATGGCTTTTTGGAGCCAGGACATATAGCTTGCAGTAATTTCCAGGCAATTTGAGGGATTTCTCATTGACCCAGACTTGTCACAAGTGTCCTTTGCTGGTTTTATTCCCTGTTTGTCTGTGCTAGGCTCCACCATGTCCTTGGGTGATTTCCCATAAGAAGGGAAGTGTAAAACTCGTGCTGCAGTTACAGGAAGAGCTGATGCTGGAGCAGGTAGAGCTGTCTTAGTGGCCCCAAGCTCCCCTTGCAGCAGCTCCTGCTTCCACGTCCCTGCTAAGAGGAGGATGATTTCTGCAAGGAAACACCTAGGGTTAAAATAAACCGCTTCCTCTCAAAACTATTTTCTCGGGGGTAGTTTGAATCTGGATCCATTCCCTGAGCTGCTTTCCTAGAGAAATGCAGAGGGAGGAGGGAGGCTGTGAGGAGCAGATGGTGATGGGGACAACTTTGGGGACGGCAGCAGCCCTGGTAGGATGGTGATGGGGACAGCTTTTGGGATGGCTGAAACCCCTGCTGTCCCTGGATGTGCTGACACCATTGCTGTGCTCTCTGTGACCCACTCTGTGGGCTGTCCCTAGGGAAACAGCATCAGTGATAGGGTAGGCACCATCACAGATCTCCTGTTTTCACTGTTCTAGAGCAAGAAACGTGAAGGAAGGAAACTCAGGCACTGCTGAAAGATAATGTTCTGGAAGAGGGCTGTAGCAATCGGAAAGATCAACACAATAGAAAAGGCCTTACAAAAGAGGTATAATGACGGAAGGACTGGCACAGTAGAAAGTTGCTATAAAGGAAGGGAAGAAGATTGCTCACCAGTCTCTGCAGATCTAGGTTCACAGGGAAAAGCTCCACCAAGGAGAGATCTCCAGACGGAGCCAGGCTCCACCCCTTCTGGTCCTAGAGGTGAATTAACTTCACCTGTGCTCCCAGGGCTGACTGGGTCTTTCCTCCAGGTGCTCAATCAGTGGTTCAGGCGGTGACTCAGCAGTTCCCATACACAGGCAATGTAAATTCATTGGAGAATATAAGATATTTGCTACTTCTGCATTGTTTTTATGGCTGCTACAGGAAAATTTGCAAAATGTGCCACTTCCCAGTGTGTAGCTGTGTAACTGGTAGGTAGGGGAGAGTGCTGAGATGCATTTTCTCTATCACATGCTTGATCTTTTTTCCAGTCCAACCTGCTACCGCTTTCGCTTATCCTAATGTAGCATCATGGATGCTGTTTTTGTCCCACATTTATATACATGCAACCCTCTGTACAGCAGTCGTTCGTGCGTGAATACAGAATCAGCCCTCGCACGGCGCATCCCAGCTAGGCTCCTGCGATAAACCTGCCGTACCCAGGAGATGCGCTGGGGAGCTCTTTGTTGCACATGAATCACCTCCCTGATCAACTGATGATATTCTCTGATAAAGAACAGGAGAGAAACAGCGCCCTTTTCAAAAAATAACTCTCTGTTTTGTATGTGCATGTTAGTGAGCAGGAAACCAAAGGAAATATTTATGAACAGCGAGGGGGAGTTGTTCAGAAAGCAATGCCTGGCTGCGTGCTTGCATTTCTGTTTAGTAAAGGTCACAAGGCGCTGGTGTTGTGCTTTGCATTGCTGAGTGCACCCACCCTTAAGCTGGATATGCTGCGTGCATGTGCTGAGCAGTGGCCCCTCTGCCCGAAGCAGGGGGATGCAGAGACCTGCCCGTTACATGCCCCTCTGTGCTGGGAAATGCCCTGGCCCAGGGAGCTGTGATCCTTTTGCAGCTGGATACACTTGATATTACTAAACTGAAGACTGTGTGAAATCAATTGGGAGGGGGGAAAAAAAAAATCAATGCTTGGTTTTTCAGGATGAAAAGGCGAGATAGCCGCACAATTAAGTGCTGGAACACATTTTCCACACTCTTCCTGTCATGTTCTCCTGATTCTGTGTCTTGGCTGCTCATCAGAAATAATTAAACTCTCTCCCATGGGCAACAATTACTTGCTTAAAATATTTGAGGAAAAAGAATGCATTTATAATTACCTACCCCTTTTTGAAGGTGAAAACGGAGATTATCTTTTGATGGAATAAATGTGTGTGGGGAGACTTCCTAACTGCACCAGAACATCGTACCCTGTGGCAGTGTGAACCACGCTCACTGTGGGCTGGGTCCGCTCACCAGCGTTTCCAGTCCTCTGATACACACTGGCTGTGAAGAACCAGTGGAAAGGTTTGGATCTCAGAGTTAATCCCAAGCCCTTGCCCAGGGAGTAAGAGATATTTATTCCTGCAAATCTGCATACGGACTCGACATTTGTAAGCAGCGGGAGCGAAGTAGGAAACATATCCAATTTGTACCTATCAAATATCACCCTTTTATTTAGTCATACCACATCTTCCCTTTTCATGCTAAGAGTTGTCTTTGTTCCTTTTGACTAGTACTCCCAGGGGAGATGGAGCTTTGAAAGTGTTTCATGTTTCAGAGCAGCCTTTTTTCCCCCTCAGATTTGTTTACTGATCCATCCTTGGTAAGACCTTTTAGTGAATGTGATAGGAAGGTTATTAAAAATAAAATATTCATCGGGAAATCAGCCATAAACACGAGGGCTAGTTAAAATTCAATTCCTAATTCTTTCAACCTTGACATAATTTTGCTTTTTGCTTAATATCTCTGTGTACAAATTTGTGAGCTAATTCATTTTATAAACTTACGCTTATTTCAGTTGTTCCTACGATTTGCAATTGTCTGCTTAATAGCATCAAATAACGTGACAATGGTAAAAAATGACAATGACAAACTGAGGATTGTGACAGATTGGCTGAATTTGAATGCCTCTTTCTGAGAAAAAATGTTCCAGGAGTGCTATGAATTGCTTTCACAGCAATGAGTTATGTTTGTGCATCCTGTCTGTCACTTGGTGCCTGTTCCTGCTCTTCTGCACTGGGGGTGCCTGCTTCTTCCCTGTAATTGCCTGGGACAAGCACACAGGGAACCCGGGGTACTGGTAGAGGAGATGGAGGAGGGAGAACAAAGCAAGCTGTTCAGAGCACAGCTGGGAGCTGGGTTTACCTGGCCTGCTGGCTGCAAACAGCCGTAGGAGCTTGGTGGTACAAACAGAACATCATCTGTGCCCTTTCTCTTCTCAGCATCCTTCTGTTCCAACCCTCCTACCACTCCTGCTTACAGCACTGGGCATGGTCCATCGCTCTGAGCTGCGACACTGTCATTGGGGAGAATGAAAAGCCCCCTCCACACACTGCTTGTTTCTCCTCTGGGTTCAGGGCAGAGCCTCACCCCACCCACTCTCTGAAGATGTGCTTGGGCTGAGCAGCCATACGCCAGCACCTGGCCCTCCTTTATCCCAGACCTGGGGAGCTTCTGCAGGCCTGCAAGAGCATTCCCTGCCCCTGCGAAAGCATATGGGATGAATTTCAGTCCAGCCTTCAGTACCTCATTACGGTGACTTCCACCTGTCACGTATGGGTTCCGTGGTGTTCTACCTTATTTTTCAGCTCCAATTTCACGTGCTCTATGCATGGATTTTAAACTTCTTTTAATTAGATAAAAATACGCTTCAATCATTTGGACATCTTGCTTGGCAAATCAGTGACTGCAGCCAACAGTTGCCTGTCAGCTTGCAGTATGTGTGATAATTGTAAAGGTCGGCTATGAACCTGCATCATCAGAGAGTACCAGCACTCAGCGTGTCCTCAGAGACTGCACACTGATGGAAAGGACACGCGGCAGCTTGGTGGGGAAAGCAGAGAGAGAAGAGCAATGGGGGCTGAAGTGTTACCTCCTGGGGAGCTGCTGTGCTTGCTGCCCCATATCCAATGAGGCTGTGCCTCTGGGATGCCCCATGGTGTCTCTATTGGTAACAGGGAGGAAAGGAGCCACTGCCAAAACCTTTAGCAAGTGCTGCTAGGAGAGAGCTGAGCTAGCTGGCGTTTAATTTTGTGTTTCATTCCCAGAGTGATTCAGAATACTTCCTCGGGGTGACCAATGTCTTTTGGAGCCTTTTTGATCTTGGTAATGTTTATTTTATTAAAAAAGAAATAAAGAGTGACCCTGAAAAGGCTGGAGTTGCACGCAGGGTGCTCATTCTGAGCCTCTCCTGACGCACTCTTCTTCGGAAACAAGATTCTAGCGGTTTGGTTTCTGACCCAAGTGCATCCCTGGGCCTTCTGAGGGGGTTTGGTGAACGGAGGAACAAGAAAATGATTATTTCTTCATATTAAATGCAGTTTTTCTGTGACTTCTGATTTCCTTCAAATCTCCACGTTAAATAATCCAGAGATATTAAAGGGGCATGTTTTGAAATACATGCAACTGGTGCTCAGCTATCTTTTGTAGTGGGAATCATGATTATGCTTCAGAGCAGAGATTGATTTTCTTCCTTGATCTCACTGTCTTTCACACACAGAGAAGATGCTTGCCAAGTCTGCCTAAACTCTTGCTCTCCCCTTCAGTAGAGGTGAGAGTTTGTTAAGTGCCACAGGTATTTGAAAGCCTTGTTGGGTCATTAAAATCTATTCAGAGGCCTAAAGAGCTTGTGCTTGGAGTAAAATACCTTTTTTGATAAATCTGCCTCTCCTTCCATCCTTTCCTCCAAAAGGTCAAAGCTAATGATTTCCCATATGGTCGGCACAATGGAAAATACAGTGCAGAGTATCTGAGTTTGTTTACTACTACTTTGTGTATCAATGTGATGAAAAAACATAAATAGTTCTCCTTGCAGGCCATTGCCTGGGGAATAGAAATCAGGCAGCAATTTGCTGGTCCCAGGGTGTTTGTGAATGTGCATTTCTGTCTGATGGCAAATGTTAAATAGGCCTTGGAGTCAGTCACCCACCATAAACTTCCAATATCCTAATATATACAGAAATGCATTTGTATCCCAATAGAGAGAGGATTTTGAATTAGCTTTAACCGGGCAGCGTCTCAGTGTTGCTCGTGATCTGCAAAAAGAGAGAGATAGAAAGTGCATGTTATGGAATTTGATAGACAATGAGAGATTGAAATGTGGAGCTAGTAATGTATTTGCTTTCCCACTTAACTGTAATAGAAGTACAGGGAAAGCAAAGATTTTCTTGCTCATTTAAATGGGGGCATTTCTCATTTATCTTTTCTTACTGCGGAAAAAAGGACTTTTCCATTAAAATATAAATGCATATTTCTCCTTTTCAGATGCTTCCTTCTGAAACCAGGTGTCATAAAACTTAACAGTTTGGGGGCCAGATACATTAACAGCTAACATTTTCCTGATTTGTAGGTACTTTTTTTCCCCCATTAAAACTGTTTTTGGTGCCAGTAGGGAAAGATTCTAAATCAGTCACTGGAGAAATTCTTAAAAATCAGATGTCCTAATTGTTTTGCATCGAGTTACCCGTGAGAGTTGAATTTGCAGCATCTGGACCTCACAAAATGTACAGACAGGAAATGTTTGTTCTGTTCAAAGAGTGAAGCCACTTCTTGGACAAAAAAGATTGGGATTGCTTTCTGATACAGAAGAAGGTTGTCTTTGTTTCTCAGATCAAAGTGCGATCCTGTCGTCGAGCCTGTAAAATGCCCAGTGCCTCCCCCTCCTCCCCAAGATGCTGTAATGCATTGATTCATCAAAATCAATCCCACTTTCATGAATTAGTCATTCGGTTCCTCGCTGCATCTGGACAAATTATGTACTCCTTCCTGCACGCTGATATTGCAGCTTTGGCCTCTGAAGCAAGCGCCCTGACTGGCGTGGTTAATGGGCCAGGCTGCTTCTGATACGGGACCGGCTGACACCAAACAAACAGTTATTTTGTAGGGTTTTGTTTGATCACCTGCAAGAATCGCCCCAAACATCTGTGAGGAAGGGACTTGGTGCCTTCCAGTAGCAATGGCAGAGAGAGGATTTTTCAAAGGCGTAAAGCTCCTTTGCTGTTTAAAGATGGATTAAAAGCTGCTTTATCACCAGCAGCTTTATCACTGGGGACTGTGTGGGGATGCGGCCTGCAGGCCAGGCCCAGAGCCATGTTGCTGCGCAGTGCATCACCCACTGCCCTCGGGGCCCTACAGCAGCTCCTGGAGCATGGCTTCTTCTTGCATGTGCCCACCAACCTCTTTTATGCCCATACCCTGTGCTGAGAGAGGATTCAGAGGTGGCAAGGCATGGCAGGAGTGTGGGATGTGTCCTGGGGGCAGACAGCCGCCAACTAGTCGTGGGGCAGTGGTTTGAGCCAGGACCTCTGCACCTCCCCTCCAGACCCTGCACAAGGCTGTGAGCCCCCAAATATCTGATGTTCCAACATATGGAACCCTCCCTGACCCCTGCTGTTTTATGCTCTGAAGCGTGAAATGTAATCATCATTACCTTATTGCTCCCTTATCTCCCTCGGGTGCTGTGTCCTCTATCCCGCCTGCTCAGTACAAAAATCATTGCTCAAAAATCCTCTTGCCTTTTTATAATCTGGCTGGAGCATTTGACTTGATGGCCTTCCATGATGGGAAATCCTTCACGTGGACTCTATGAACTAGTATTTCCTTTTATTCCTTCCAAACGTACTGGCAATTATCGACTGACCCCTTTGCTCTTGTGTTATCGGATGGTATGAAAAGAGAGGGATTGATCAATTTTTCAGTATACTGCCCTGCAGAGTTAATGATATTTTATTTTCCTGCATTATAGGAGGGAGAGAGAGAGAGATCCTTTTTCATTACAAGACTGATCAATTCCTAAGTTTTTCAGGGCATTCAAGTTCCTGAACTTTACTGATACTAAAGAATGAGATGAAAAGGCATAGAGTTGCTCTTCAGATGAATCATTGGAAAAGAGGAAGAAAAATCAACGGTTGTTCATTTGTGTGTATTGCTTTGTGCCTAAATAAATTACAGTTAAAATTGTCCAGCAAAGGAAATGCATGCCTCTGCTGTCTGCACTGCATAAGATCTTCAGGCAACATTTATGGAGTTTGAAAATAATGTTTCTGGTAATAAATGGCAGAAATATTCTGTTTTCTGCATCAGCAGATATGAGGATTAAAGGATTTGACCATATTAAACAATTTTGCACAGCTTTGGCTCCCAGGGCTTGCAGGCTGCATTATCAGAGTTCATCTCACGGCATTTCCAGACCTGATTTAAGAAGAGAATATGTTCCTGCTTTGCAAGTTGTTACTCCTTAATTTAGCCCATCTTGGACAGAATTAAAAAAGCAAAGATAAAGAGATTATTTTTCTTCTTTTGAAAGTGGGTTGGCTTCCTGAGGTTTCCCCTCCACCCCAGTCAGCCATTTGAAATGATGGAGATAATTGAATCGTATTGTTTCTCCATCCTCCCCCGAGCTCTGCTTATGCTGGACTATCACATTGCTATGGAAACTTGAAAACGATAGTAGCTGATCTTTGTTTGGGTGAACAGGACGGTTTCCTCTGTCATTTGTCATCATAATCAAGCTAGACTTACCAGTATGACAACCTACCCCTTGGTTTCACTGAGGCATGTATCTCCCACTCTTTTTTTTCTTTTATTTATTTCCAAATTTAAAACAATGGAATAATTTGTAGTTATATCAGCTATTGAGCATGAAGACATGGCAGAGGTACCAAAATAATTGTGAGGTGCCTTTGATATGTCTAAATATGAGGTAGGTTATGAGCATCCTCCTGCCCTCAGGGTTTGTAGCAGACCAAGGAAGTCAGTCCCTGCTGTGCTCCAAAAGTGAATGCTTCTCTTTCCCTCTGCCCAGCATAGGATGGGGCATGTATGGCTTTAACTCACTTAACTAAGTTTGACTTTTTCAACCTGTTTTCCAGCTGACTGTTCTTCTCTGGGTGTATCTCTCATGCATACCAAAATGATAACATCATCATCCATTTGTATAGCTTGCGTATACGGAGGAATTATTTTTATGATCCAAAGAGTGAGTTTTTGCATGTTGTCATGATGCATTTGTTGTGTGGTTTATCTGATGATCATCTGATAGACTCTTGAGAGCCCTAGAGAATGACTGCACTTGAGAACTATTTTTTGCATTAAAGAACTGTCAAGTTTTAGGTGAAAAGTGCCATAGGTACCCATTAAGCCATACCTGTGTTGGCCCACCAGCTCCTTTTGGCTCATCATTCCCCATCTTCCAGTCTCTTCTTCCAGATAAAAAAATGTGGATTTCAGTCATGCAAGCCTTTGAATTTCTAGCAACTTACAGTGAGTACTGCAGCATTAAAATTCTCTCCTCGTGCTGCATGTCACAAGCCATATTTTATAAAGCTTCTTTACCTTTATCAAAGAAAACTCTTAGAACTTTCAAAGTCCCGAATGCAGATACCTGCACATGTTGACCCTTGCTGTCTGCACAGGATTAATCAAGGCTGTCACACATCCAGCTGTAAAATCTTTAATATTTTTAAAAGGTTTGAAGCTGCTCTATTTATCACATGCATCAGGGAAATAAACTGTTAAACTGCTGTTTCAGTAGGAAACAGTTTTAGCTGTTGCAAAGTAAGGCAGAGATGAGCCCCAGGTGCTAGTCAGCTAGAAAAAAGCCCCCCTAGATATGAAGCTGACATGCTATTCTTTGGATCTTTGGCAAGTGTTTCCTAACACATACGTATGTGTGCAAATTGCATTGCATTCAATGGAATTTTCACACGGAATCTGGTGAAAAAAAATATTGGTTCCTTTAAACAGGCAATAAAAAGGGCAGTGTGTCCTCTGCCCTGCTGGTAAATACCTCATTTTGGAAGAAATTCTACTGTTGGCTTTGTCAGGACAAGACAAATCAATTTTGGCACACAGCTTCTGATACTGTGCCCGTAACAACAGAAGTGGTCTGATATATTTGTAGCAGCCTGTGCCTAATGCAAGCATAATACAGAAGTTTACAATTCTACTTGAGTACTTTTCGGGAGTAGCCTTCTTTGCAGCCAACATTTGCTGGAAAGTCTCCGTGAGAGTTCAACTTGGAGGTGAAACAACCTTTTTTTTTTCTTTGCTTTGCATTTGAGTAATCACAGCCCCACATCAGCGATGGTGGCTTCTCCAACCTCATTTGGAATTCTTGAGTCTGTAGAGCTAAATTGGAAGCGCCACAAAGACAGATGTTTCTTTTCCCTTAATTCTACACTTCAGCTTTTAGCTTTGCTGGAGATTGGAACAAAAGAGAAGTGGGGAAGAAGGAATGAAAGTACACCATCACACCTTTTCACCTCTGAAACATACTTGAGAATGGGGAAATTTGGGCTAAGTTCACTTTTCTCTCTATATTCCCAGTGTGTACTCATATATGTATGCTTAGAAATGTGTAAGGCCCAGTAAGATGCAACACAAGGTGAAATACTGATTACATGCAGCCATTGATTATCTGTCCAGGGGATTACTATGCTGAAATCACATATGGATCCGAATGACCGGCGTAAATACACAGATCCCTGCCCATCCCACTCCTGCCAGAACAAGAGGAGCTTTGTTCTGTTCAGCGGTGATGCTCGAGAAGGCACAAACAGAATCTAAATATGAAAAAACTACTGCTGGGCTGGCACTGTGCTTTCCCAGACCCAGAATTATAATCGGGGTGGTGTAAGAGCAAAGTGTGTGCACTCATACTGAGCAACGAGCTGCGCTTTGATGAAGCTGTAGTGACGGTAAGTGTTCAGTGAGTTGGAAGGGGGCAGATCCTGAGAGGTGTTCAGCATTTCCTGAGAGCTGCTGAGCAGTTTAATTCCACCAGGCTGCCGTCAGAGCTAAGGATGTGATGCTCTGGATGAGATGAGCACCTACGTGGTTATGCACGGCTGGGATGCTTACCTCTCAGTTCTCCCAGATGCCTTTCTTACAACTGAAAGATTGCAAAGGCTAAATTGTCAAAAAGTTGTCCAAATAATGATGGCAATTACACGATTAATTAGGCATGCAAGTGCAGTTGCTTAATATTTTTCAACAGTTGGTGCTTAATAGGAGAGAAACAGTTGTGCAACTAAATAAAAGCCCAGAAATGATCAGGTGGATCTGGGGGCAGGTGAGTCCATTGAAGTAAGGAACTGCAGAGTCAGTGTAATTAGTTACCTAATTGTGTGCCCAAACTTGTTTGATGCACTTAGCGTGTATGTATAATTAATGATGATTTATTGAAAAGCACTCCTACTGTAAGTGCTTTCCTTATCGTTTCCTAAAAATCAAATTGCTGAGGGAAAGATTAGAATCTGATTTAATGTATATGGGTACAATTAGAATTTCTTACTGAGTTTTTTACTAGCTTAAAACAGATGAGCCCAGAAATCAGAAATTATCTGCAGATAAACTCGTACGTAGGAAGGGGTCTAATATTCTCAAGTGCAGTCGGTTCATACTAATGGTTCAAATATTTTTCTCAATTCACGTAGAAAAGAGGAGGAAAAACAGAGGTGTTTTTTTTTTTTTGCAGGCAGCTTCAAAGTGTGAATACTGTGTCTCCTGTCATGCTTGCTCTTTTCCCCCGCAGTTCCCTACCTCATATGGCACTGTGTGTGTTTGAGTGAAAGTTCAGCTGAGGAACGTCTGCTCTCTGGGCACATCCTTTGCTGTTGGCTTATGGTGACATTAAGTCTATTATTAAGTCTGCGTGTTTTTGGGAGTAGTCCTGTTGGGCAGTGACAGCTTTACTTTACTTCTAATGGAGCTCCTGGCTGGCTGGTATGGAGAGGAAAGTGTGACAGCACTGTGAAGAGGCAGCTGACAGAGTTGGTGCTGCTGGGAGGTTGGGTCTTTCCCATGTCTGGAAGCTTAATTGTATGGGTAGCTACTAGACCCACTTCTCATGGGACACTTCACTTGAAAACTGAACTTCATGGATGGTTTCTTACTTTTACTACCCAAAATAAAGCTTTGGGTGAGGTGAGCCACGGATAAGAGATCACAAAGCAGTGTTGGCCATGAGGGCTGCCCTTCTCCCAGAACCACAGTGTGGCCAAGCTCAACCCTCTCCGTGCTGCTCCCCACTCTGAACCCAGTGGCCAAGCACAGCTGCGCTCCACTGTAACTGTGCTCTCTACACTCATCTTCCTTCTCTCCGGTGTTTCCTTTCTGTGGTGATCAAATCTCATTTCTTGAATGTCTCAAGGACAGTCTTGAGAGCCAAATGAAGGAATAAAATTTTAGCATCGGTTCCTCCAGGTTTTCCAACAGTCTTTGCACTTTTGCCTCTTTCTTTCCTATTTTTACTTAACACAACACTGATCTGCCACTGCCCCTTTTTCATCTTACCATTTTCAGGCTTTGGTTTCCTGCGTTGCTGTTCTTGATGGGCTTAACACAGCTTGCCCTGATCTTCTGTTCATTTTTGTTTTCACTGACACACACAGATTCTGTATTCGTTCTGGCATTCAGATCTTCCCTCATTTCCTTTCTATCTTTTAACAGTCTTCTCTCATCTCTTCAGATATGACTTCCAAGCTGTCTGGCGGCTTCTTCTCTGAGCTACAAGGAAAAGCAGTGTGTACTGTGCAGCAGGTCCGGTGGGGAAAAGCAGAGAAGACTTATGTACAACAGAGAGAGCTTGAGGTTTTTAGGGTTTTTTTTATTTGTTTTCAAATACTGATTTAAATGAAAAATGGTTTCGTTGCTTGAAAATACACCTAATCAAAGAAATACATACTTTGATCATTAAAATATATAATTCTATTCTCTGAATGTAAATTAAAATACATCATAGATAGGCTGTTCATTGCCTAGCATTCTAATAATATTCTAATTCAATTTGCTCTCTTATTCCTGCCAGATTTTTCTCAATGTTATACAGATAGCAGATTTCACAGATATGCGTTGTGGAATCAAAAATAAAGTGCAAATTACTACAACAAGGGACCTGGAAAAGGACTTCAGTCCTAGTTTTCCATATAATATTCAGGTGAACAGACCAAGCACCTCACTGATTTCAGAATGGCTTCACGTGGAAGCACCTATATGGCAAGATTTGTGCTTTAAGTACCACCAGAATCCAACCCAGTCTGAAAATGTAGGAATCAATTAATTATCTCCCTTCTTCTTAATTTTTGTCTAAGTTGGCTTCATCAAGACAAACTGCGAAAACTCTTTCCTTCTAACACGTTAGGGTTCTTCTGCAGCCCTCAGTGATGTGCAGGCAGTATGTTGGCTGAGTACTTAAAAATTAGTGCAAAACATAGCAGTAGCAATGCTTCCCATCTTCGAAGCCCTTTTTACAGACATTAGCTAATGAATTGTCACAGAAAAAGTATGACATAGACAAGTGTCTTTGTCCTCATTATACAGATGGAGAAGGTAAGGTAACGAGGATAAATCATTCGTCCTGGGTCCCAGAACAACTGGCAGCAGGGGAAGCATTTGTAATGTCAGAATCTGTGGCCAAACACACGAGAAAGCTGAGGTTTTACTTTCCTTGATGACTCTTCTACAGAAAGTTCCCAAAGGTGGGTAAATGCCATCCTTTCCCTGACCCTTTTCCTCCCTTTGGCAAATTTTATTGCTCTCAGATATGTTTCTAAAAGGTCTGCATTCAAGGAAGTTGAGGGAGAATGTAAAGGTCAAAAATTGTATCTTGGAAAATGGTATTTTTTTTTTAATTTCCCAGTCTGATGAGTCATTCATTGCTATGACATATCGTGTCTGCTTTTGTTAGTCATGTCATATTAGAGTCAGTGAGTGAGAATGATCCTGCCTATTCCAGGCTGGCTGATTTCATGAAAAAAACTTAAATTGAGAGTGACACTAAAGCACAAAAGAGTAATCTGAGGGAATGCAGTTAGTTTGCTTCAGATCTCATTTCTTCTGTACATCGGACTGACATGAATGTTTTTCTTCATAACCTGCAGTTCACAACCAGCTGAGTTCTCTAAGATTATGCACTTTACAAAAGTGACACTATTTTATTGAATTAAGTAAACAATTTGTCACTGCTGAAACTCGGTGTTAGTAATTTATTACAAATTACATCATTATTTTACAATACAGGACAAGTGCGTCAGAAGAAATGCATCTAGCTAATTCTGAATTTCAGGATAATCAATGAAGCCTTTGTTAGATTAAAATATGATATATTATCTAAAGCCATTTAGCTGGGCCTGGGCTAGAATTTAAATATTTCTGTAACAAGCTAAGCTCTTTTAATTTCAAAACCAAGCATGCGTTTCCATTAGTACTTTGAGGGAGCGTGCCATCAATTTCTGATGATTGAATCAGTGGCGAACACATTTTGTTCTGTCCTATTCATCATGGGCTCATATTTTGCACTGTGATATCTGAGGGCTTCCGATAGAACAAGACACTGTGCTGGTTGTACATAGCCCTCTTCTTTCTCATCCTGTCCCTAGGAGAAGTTTTGAATGCAGGGGGGTTGAAACTAGATGATCTTTGAGGTCCTTTTCAACCCAGGCCATTCAGTGGTTTCTGTGTTTTTGCAGTGTGTTTTCTAGGTCAGTGTAGTCTCACTTGCTGTTAGGAGAGAAGGACATGACGGCCAACAGTCATAGGCAATTTGGGCAATCTAACCCAGGCTTGTAAGTATAGGGAAGAGAAGCACTCTTCTAAATCAGAGTGAAAACGTTCAATTATAAGGTCTGCTTCTGAGCCTGCAGCTCCTGCTGCCTTCCTAAGGGGAAGGCCCTCTTTATTAAGAGCTTCTTGCTCCCTCCTTCAGCCCGCTGGCAGTAGGAGCTGGATTTCTTTCTGTTTGAAAGTTCACTCTTGGCAATGGGTGTGCCCAGGATGCTTAGTGATTAATGACCCTTGTTAAGGGCCTGTTACTGACTGAGAGTTCAATTCATCTCACTTCGCTGGAGCATTACATGCCGTGCATTGTCATTGGTGAAGATACAGTCTTTTGCAATGAGGGTAGGTAAATTCTGACTTTCAGACTACAGGTGGTGGATCCTTCCTTAGCTTCTCCCAAGGGCAGAGTTGTGACATAGTCCTAGCCATCTTGTCTAAGAAATAACCCGCCTAGGTTAAAAATAAGAGAATAATACCCCTTATTTCTTGGTTTTCATTCTTTCCTTCTGCATCTTTATTGAGTTACAGTTTTCCATGCTTCTGTCTGCCTGGAGTGAATTAAAATAAGTAAAAAGAACAGCAGCGCTTCAGCTACTCTTTTTGCAGTAGGAAAATGGACTTCCCTGACTACTAAAAATTATTCCTAGAGCAGTTTACTTACTATCCCTACAGGCACAACTGCAAGTGAAAAGTGGAATAGGAAAGAAAAGAAACTTTAGTGTGAAATCCCCTGTGAGCCTTGCAGTGGGACAGGGTCGGTACTTTTCCTTTGCCATCTCTGCAGATGGGACAGCAGCTCCATCCATCCGTTCAGCAGCTCATGGATGTGTCCCAGGTTAGGCACTGGATGCCTTGAGTGCTTTTCTAAGAAAACTCTTTCAGCAGCTATACAGTTTCTACACAGTTCCATGCCAGTCCTAGCAACCCTGGGTTGTGCAAGGGAGCTAGCGGCTTGATGAGGAATCTGTGCCTAGGTTAGCAAATTGTCAGGGATGGATTTGATAAGATGACTTACGGGTTGCATGGCTCACTGATGGCATTGCCTGGCATGACCTGTGCCTGTTGCCACCCAATAGATGAGAGTGACATCCTCCTGCCGCAGCACATCCCAGTCCTCATCACTTCTAGGTTTCTACCCCTTGTAGCTCAACTAGCAGCATGAGCTCCAGCTCGAGAAAAACAATTTATGAACTATTTTATTTGAGATATTGCCTAAAGTTACTTTTGAAAATGGCTGTTAGTCACCTCTGTCACTTTGATGCTTTTCAAGATTGTATTTCCTATTCAATTTCTCACTTTGTCAGACAGCAGTAATTAAGGTTTAGCGTGCAGAATTTGAGCCAGAAAGGACTCTGCAAAAGATGTATGTGGGCATGAGGGATTAAATTTAGCAGCCTCCTAGCTGTAAATATTTTATCACTTTATCTGTGAGATTATGACCATGATACACAATGGGAGTTGGAGATGTAGCTGAAGATGGAAATGTGGCCGTCTGTTGCTGAAGGCGTGCGTTCACTGATGGACAGAGGTAGCTGTACTGAGTTTCTCTGGCTACTGGGGAAGTGTTAATTTATATTCACCAAAGCACTAAGCCTAGGAAATGAAAGGAAGTTTTAACAGTTCAGTAGCTAAGGCAAAAAGTTATCTCCAGAAACACTCAGCACTGGTCCTAGCTCTTTCCTACCTCTCTCTTTTCTAAGTCTTAGGTCTTCAAGTACTACAAGATACCTTGGTTTGTGAAGGGAAGGAGGGAAGAATCACTGGGCTTGCAATGGCTTTGGCAAACTGTACCAAAGCTCGAGGCTGTATAAACCTTGCCTGGTCCATGTTCTGTTTGCATCTGAGTGAACAGTGATGGAGAAATAACACTGAAAGTAATTTTTCTGAAAATTTTACTGCTCTGAGAATAAAACAAATAGCAGATCCAAGAATTGTCATCCAGACCTGGGCTCACACAAGCCAGTGATGCTGTGTGTTGACTGGGTCGAGGACCCAGTCTGTTCAACTGTACAGAAGAGGAATTTAGACTTACCAAAGCCTGTACTGCATTTAGAGTGCAAATTCTCTTCTGGATAACTCCAGCATTATAAGAAGAGCTGTATAAATGCAAAAGACTGTATTTGGATTTCAGTGTGCTTGTAGTTGGAGCTTTAGTTTGGGTAAATCTCTAATTAAAGCTAAAGGATGGAAGTACTTCTTCAGTAAGGATTTACACTCTTAATTCCCTTACACATTCAATTGCATGATAGAAATGATAGATTAAGCTACCAGATAGTTTAGACTTCTGGCATATGGGTTGTTTGCTTTTTGCAGCTGAGCAGAGCGACAGCTCTGGGCTTGCCACTGTGCTGAGTGTTATAGATTGCATTTACAATTCCTCCATCATTCTGCATTTGCATGGATATTTCAGTGCCTCTGGACCTTTGCAGTTATCTCCCAGGATTATCAATGGAGTCCCAAAACATTAACACATCCAATCAAGGTAATTGAAAGAGAGAGGCTTTATTAAAAAGAAATCTTGGCAAGCCCTGTAGCTTACATAAAAAGATTGGTCTACAGAATCTCTACATCTGATGCAAAAGAAAAACCTCTTCGGTGCAACACAAAACAACTATACCAAAAATAGCTGATACAACTGAGATCTTGCTCTGTTTGGTTAACCTGTGGCTTTACAGTAAATAGCAAGGATGTCTTGAATTGTTTAATTTCCTCCTCATTTAAAGCATAAGTTCTGTGTACAGTACAAAGTTATGCAGTGCCATCCATGGGGCATGTTTCTAGCAGTTTTCAGGCTCTTCACTTTGCATTTATGCCATTTGTTTCTATTCAACATGAATCGATGGTTGCAAGAGCTGCATTAATGATACATAGCATCTATCTGAGTGAGTCAGTGAAAGCCAGTGAATTTATTCACCACAGATTTGCTAGTTGAAGTGTAGGTAATACAACTACATCTCTGATTCTGATTCAGAGCAGTATGGCTGTGAAGCAAGTCCTCTCATTGTCCCCCTTAATCCTGTGCTGATTCAATTCACACCGACTGCCCCAGGCATGCACCAAGCATCCCAGCCTCTAATGGGGAGAAAAGGTCTGAAACAGTGATAGGTTTTGAACCACATGCATGGTGGGCATGTTTGGCTGAGGGGAGCAGATTAAATCTAGTCCCAGACAATGACTAAAAAAAACCTAACGTATATATATACACACATGTACAACGTATAGTACCTACGTATGTCTACCTAGTATATAGTGTATACATATAGCGTGCATGTAGAAGTGTCAGCAGCACATTAAATCTAATGATTTGCTTCTGCTTTGTGTAATGACTTACTAATGGGAATATAGTCCTAAAACTATGCTCAGAATACCATTTGCAATTAGTGGCTGTGGATAGCTAAACCATTGTTAGCTGAAGTTTCCAAGCACGTTTACCATTGTGCGTTGGACCATAATGGTGAGTAATGGCCTCCTCACCTGCTGTGCCTGCGTATCTTCTTTGTTCTCATGAAGGCTTGTAAAAAATTCGGTAGGACCAAAACTAGACAAAATTGTGCTTTCAATATACTGCACTGCAGAAGTCAAGAGGGATGCACTGGTAACTGTGAAGTATGAGTTTTGTGCCTCCTCCATCTCAACACCAACAGCTGCTGCCTCCATGTACTCAAGTGGCTTTCTTGGATGTAGAATGACAGTGGCAATTGTCCTGTGTCAAAATTTGTCTTCCCTACGATTTTAAAGGTTGAGAGGTTGTATCTGTATTGAGGACCAAAGTTAGCAGACTTAGAAAAAGCAGCAGCTGGGAACCTTCCCCTGCTGAACATTTAGCTGATGGGGTATCAGTGGGTGCAAAATCCAGGTCTGAAGCTTTCCACAAACTCCAACTGTTTCCAGTCCTCAGTGTTTTGATGCCACATCACATGGTAACACTCATTGCCTTAGCAGAAAGAGGTCTGTCTTAACCTCTCAAATAAGACACATTCCCTTGTATTTACCGCATCTTTCAAAAACATGTCACAAACTAATTTTCAGTCTTCAGTGGTTGTACTAGCTTGTCCATATATGTCTAAGTGGTTATGCTTTCTAGTATTGACTGGAAGATAAGCTGGTTGTTGTAGCTCTTGTAATGGGTCTTTGAGCTCAGCTGTGTGACCAGTATGTGTGTGCATACCCATGTACATCATTAACCATGATTTTCAGTGGATAGGCTCTTTGCCAAAATATAGCTTGGAGATAACTGGGTGGTAGATGGAGAGCAAAGCAGGGAAAGTAAGTATTATTGATGTAGTCTTGTCCCTATGTTCTACCCAGGAGACACTGATGAGAACCTAGCCAAACTCTACCAGGTTACAGATGAGACTGTGAAATGGATGAGCAGACATGAAAACATTCTCACTTCATTATACACTGGTTTATATTACTAATGCCAGAAGGATATTTTAAGAATGTTTTATTTTTTACTACTTGTGCTGTTCCCTGTTTGTCTTTAAGTCTGATTACATAATTCACAGATTTCACATCCCATTTCTCATTTATTAGTGCCCTGCTGCAGTGACGTGTCTATCCAACAGTGCAGAAAATTTTATATAGGGAAGGGTTTTTTCCTTATTTATAGCACTTGCTTCTGACTATTTCTTTACCTTTTAAAACTCATACTTAAAGTCTAAGTTTCAGACCCAAATGAGTTGGAACTATACCTTTAAAAAAAGAAAAAAAAACCCAAACCTTTATTAAAGTTACCCCGGTGCTGCTGTGTCAGCATCAGTGCGATTAACCTGCCATACGAATGTGGGTGCTATAAAATGAACTTGCTCCAAGGCAGCTTTGATTTGCATGCTCAACACTTTCCAAGTGTTGTATTCATAAATCAGTACTTTTTGTGTGTGTCTGTTCTGGGGAGGTGTTTTTCCTTCATTCTCCCTTCTGTCCTACAACCCACTGTGCTTCTCGTGACCATGGGAGAGCTGCACAGCATATAGGTTTGCACTGAGTGATACTGATTTTATTTCATAGGTACAACGGAAGACTGACCTATTCCCAAGGCTTTCTAAAATTAAGATGCACATCAGTAATTGCTTGATGGAAAAAAAAAAAAAAGGAAAAATGAATAGAAAAATGACCTGCCAGTGCATTAGCAGCAGTGCAATATGACAGAAGAGTTTCTGTTGCAGCGTGCTGCATTCATTGCACCTGAGTTCATATCAACAGAAAACTGGCAGAATACCTCTAAATTCTCTTTTCTTTGAAATGTGGCATTGCTTCTGGAGGAGCTGAGCTGCTGACATTTTGAACAGCCGGAGCCCAGCTTTGCAGTCCCTGATCTGTTTTCCAGCCAGCGCCTCGCATGGGGGCTGTGTTCCGTAGCAAACAGCGCTGGTTGTTTGGGGAGGGGACTATGGCTCTGCCCAAACACTGTTAATGCCAAGTTCATTAAAGTTTAACCCCAAATTTAAGTGGGGCTGTAAGTCTAATATATTTGCATCAGGACTTTCTGTCTGGCTCCTTCACTGGGGATGGACATGGAGCTTGGGGGATTTGTTGGCATGTGGTCCTCAGCCACAAGTCTAATTTCCTTCAGGCTCTTGCGAATGGGAGGAGCCAGGAAAGGTGTCAGGCAGTACACAACTGATGAAGGAGTTGATGATATTTTAATATGTGGAATTTACTTTTAGCTTTAAGTATGGATTTTGTATAACGTATATTTAAACCATTTCTCCTTGATTTCCCTCTGCAGCTGACAAGGTAAATAATTAAAAAGGGAAGCTGGCTATGGCTGATGAGACCTGGCTGATGCCACGTGGTCAGCTTGTGCAGAGAAAATTACATTAAGGAAAGATAGATGTTAGATCTGATGTCAGCTTGTTGGAGTAAGGGCAGTGATGGACAATGTGCAGCAGGGCAAACTGGGAAAAGGTTAAGGAGGGAGAGTGGGGCAAGAGGTAAGATAGGTGTAAAAGCCCTCACCTGCTTCATAGAAGATGATCCCAGTGCATCTGTCCGGATGAGTGCAGTGCACGGTGCTGAGCTGCAGGTCCTGCATGGGGCCAGGCTTGGAAACTGGGGGAAGAATGCCAGCCAGAGTCACTTCCCATCATCAGATATAGATTTCAATAATAGTTCCACATCAAATGACTTTCAATATCGTTATTTATATAAGTGCAGGAAAAGAGAGATTGGATAAGATGGCCTAGGCAGGCTAGAAACAGAACAAACAGGGTGCTAGGGTTTTTTTTTCTTTCATTTTTTGATATTTCACTTGAAATTTGAAGTTTCCCTTTGATTTTGCCGCTTTTGCTGCCTTAATTTTTCAGAGCAAATGTTGCACCACAGGATCTGCAGCTCTGCATATCAATACCGAATGCACGACACGGGGAACAGTCAGATAGTGCCAATATTTCTTGCACCAAAGATATGGATTTGCTTTGTTGTTTTTTTGTGGGGTTTTTTGGTTGTTCTAGTATTACTCTCTTGTCTCCAGGCATGAAAGCAGTTCCCTCCTTGCCTCAGAAACATGTGGTATAACTCCATGTCTTGCTGGTAGGGGATTTAAAACAGCCTCTATAATTTACATGATAATTACGTGATATTTTTTACTTCCTGTGCAAGTTCCTCCTTGTCTGAGATTATTCTGTCCTTTAGCAAATAGCACACTTACCGTGGGCTCTGTAGGGAGCTCTCTGCAGTCTTGAATAAGGACTATAAGAGAAAAACGGCTCATCTGATGATTTCAAGGGGATTACAGATTCAGGGGAAAAAACCTGGAGGATGGGACAAGGAGGAGAATTCCACAGGGCGCTGCAGGAGTGGAGCAAGCATTTAACCCAGCCGCCATTTTTCTTCTTGCATTTTTCTTCTCGCACGTCTTGCAGTGCGGTTTTGGCAGTGCTGCAGAGGATGACCGTAAAGCACAGGGGGGAATTTTGGGATGCGCACAGTGCCCGTGCAGAGAAGCCACCAGGGCAAAGCCTTTCTGTGCTCAACGGGAGGCAGGCACTTTTCACATCAAGAAGTACAACTTTTGCTCTGTGTTGTAAAGAGGATTGCATCACAGACTTGGGCCAAACACCATTTGTTTCCTAGTTCAGGTGTGCTGCAGATACGATGTCTGTTCCCACGCTTAAGCTGCAGTAAATGCAGATTTTGCTAAGAGCTGCAGTGTTTCTCCTGGCTGTGGACGAGATGGATCATTCCGGCCTTTGCACGGCTCCGCTCATCAACATTCAGCCTTTCCTGCTTGAAATACAAATGATAGAAATTAGTATATTAGCAGGAGACTGCAGAATGTAATTGTATGTTGACTGAAATGTTTCTGATGGATGGACCCGGCGAGGTGACATCTCTTATTTATGGAGGGGAGAACACAGGTAGTTGATAGATTTGACAAGAGCGTAGTGGCAAACAAAATAACAGTAAGCCAGAATGAGAATGTATTTCCTAATGGCCTCCCTCGCAGCTGTATACACTGATTTAATCTCTCCAAAGCACTCTGTTGTTTATGAGGCCTGTGGGTACAATTTTATGCCTGACTGAAGAGGTTGCTAATAGCTGCCATATTTGTGTTTAAGGACCTGCAAAGGATTAAACTAAGTATTTTAAAGCAATGAGCCATAATAAAGTAATAATATATTGAAAATAATAAACAGCTTTTTATTCAATAATTGGCTGCAAAACTGGTGAACTTTAAATGACAAAACTACTAATTATAAATGCAATTGCTAATCATATATTCATTAGGGAATGCAAATTAGAACCATGGCATAAAGTCTCTATACGTGCCAGAGGCAACAAGACACCGAGCAGAACTGCAGCCTCCTTTAAAAAAAAGTATGACATAATGGAAACCAAAATATTCACGTAGGAAGAAGTTGTGATGATTACTCAGAATCATCAGTCGGTGCCAAGGTGTGATGCTCCATGTTAGGGCATTTTGTGTCTTGGTCAAAATGAAATGATGGCCCACAGGAAGTGCTGGAGCCCTGGGGAGGGCCTGTTCCTGTTTTTAAAGAATCATCCCATTCCATCCCAGCAACCTGCTTCTCTTCTGTTCTCTAGGAAGCACAGTTCTTATAGCTGCCACCTTCCAAAGCACATCATGGTGATCAAGGTTCCCTCTTTTCTTGAAGTCTTTTAAATACAGCAGGTCTGGTAGAGGGGATTTGAATAGATGATGAGAAGGAGGAGGGTCCCAAAATCCTCACCAATGGGGTATTTTGTGCTTTCCTTATCAAATGGATTGGGTTGAAGCTTACAAGGGTCTGGACCAAGAGGACTCCCCGATGGATGCTCAGTGGGACCAGCCCAGGTGAAGGTGTTAGGGAGCTACATAGGTGAAAGATGGGCAAGCACACATGGATCTGAGTCTCCACCAGTAATTATTGTCTTCTTTTTCCACTAGAACCTGTCTACATGGCTGCGCAGGCATACGTTCCTTTCTTACTGAATACATAAAATACATAGAGAGATTAATTTGCTCTTAGGAGCCTTCAGCTTTCCTTTAATGACTTGTGTCCCTCAAGGAGTTTTCAATGCCAAGTCTGTGTAGAGATGCCAAAGAGACAAAGGTTTTCCTCTCCAGAAAAGCATGGCTGCAGGAGCAGCCCCAAAGGTGGCAGGTCGCTGGGACAGAAGGGACCCCCACGTTTCAGAGCTGAGGGATTCAGATCTGCCTGTAGATCTATAGGAGCACCAAGTGGATTTTGCGGTCACGAGCCATGGGTGTTGAGCTCCCTGGGAAAATGGATTAGCTACTTAGGCACTCACATATAAATGTTAGGTCTTCTACCTTAAATATCCATGTTAGAAATTCCTTAGGGGGAAAAACATTTATCAAGCGTTGGAAGTAATCATTTTTATTCTGCATCCTATGGATTCTATGTGGATTTTATTTCTTTTATTTCTCTTACATCAGCAGGCTGCCCTACATAGGCCTTTCCAGCAAAGAAGGCAATTACCAATTGAACAGCTTCTCCCCAGGTTTAGTGGAATCCCCATCCATTTGCAGCCCCAGAAGTGAGGCCGGGCAGCCTTCAAAAACACACCGTCAGAAATCAGGCACAGTGCAGATGTTCCCGGATGAACTTTAGGCACAGACTCATGTGGGAGATTATATGAGATAATAGGGAAAATCTGTCTTGAAGATGTTTCCAGGGCGGTCTCCGTGTATCCATATTGCATGAGCGACAGCAGGAGCGGGTGGGTGGGAGGCTGTGGGGTCACCCACGTCCTCCTCGGGGGGAGGAAGGCGGCCAGATGGAGCTGCTGGGGACAGCCGCTGAGATACGGAGCTGCAGGAAGTTAATTTTTCAGTAACCACATGAGAAACCCAATCTCGCTTTATTTTTCAGTGTTTTGCTTTAGCTTTCAGAGAACCAGAAGAGAAACGTGCAATTTGCTTGTGCACAAAAACCAATTAATAGGGCTCAACCGCGCTGAATTGCTTGGGAAGAGTTTTCAGACACGGAAAAAAAAAAAAAAGTGAATTAAAAGTTAACAGTAACTTTATGAACATTGTGACTCATTAAAAGGCAGCTTATGGAGAGTGAAGGGGCTGAAGTCCTTGAAGAAATTACTACTGCTGAAATTATTCAGCCCTATTTAAATTACGGAAAATGTCACCAGGTTGTTGTCTCAAGCCGTCTTGCATCCTTCATGGAGTCTTCTGAGACCAAAGCCCTGGTTCCCTGCCTACCAAGGGGATCACAGCTCAGGGGGCTGCTTGTTGGTTGAAGGGTTAATAGTGAAAAGCTTGGGTAAGGGTACAGGTGCCATCAATCATGTGTCCTTGGCAAGCAAAGCAAGAAGCCATGTGCATGTAACGACCCCCAGCCTTCCCCACCTTTTGGGGGAGGGGAGGGCAGGGTGAGGAGTCAGTTTTGGTTATGGGAAGTATGCAGTGCCCTGGGGAATAGGGGCTTGCATCAGCTGCAAGTGCTCAGCCACACCTGGGCAGCTCAAGTGGGGAGGGAGGGGCAGCTTTTAGGGAGGAAGGGCTTTCCCAAGTGCTTCTGCAGAGCTGGTGGCTTGTGTTGGGATGTGTGAGGCAGAAGAAACACTGAGCTGTTGTTGTGGAGCATTTGGACAACAGACATTTTTCATTCTCTCTGACCAAATTAAGCAGTTTGAATGTTGAGAGTGGGAGCAAGTGCAGTGGCAAAAGGTATGTTTCTCTTCAATTATGTACTTTTGTAGAGTACAATTATATAGAAATACAAATGTCCTGGGAATCAAGGTCAGGTGTGTAATTGTGTTGATCTGGAGGAATTGTGGAAGTATTTGCATTACGTGCCTGCATGGATCAGCTCTGCAACGGAAACATTTACATCAGCAGCAGTTCAGCTGTTTTCTGGATGTTGGGAGTTAAGTCCAGGAATTACAGATAGTTTTCTTGTGCTGTAGCTGGGCTGGGGTTGTTGGTGGTTTGAGGGTGTCTTTGCAGTAAGACACACAGCTGGGAGGTGAAGATCTAAGTCCTGTAACAAATGAGGGTTACAACTGCTGAAACTGGACAACTCAGCTTTACTGAAGCTTCAGATTCTTTTTGTTCTGTATGCATTAGGTCTCATCGTATGTTTTCTTAGGAGAGCATGTGTTTGTAGTGGCCTTGAGTTGCAGCGCAGGGATCTTGCTCTCTGGGCTCCAGTTGTGCTGTTCCTTTCTGCTTTGCACTGCTGCCCTGTGGTGGTTCGGTGTCCCCAGGGAGCTGGATGTAGATGTCATCAAATGGCTCTCGTGCTCCTCAGCTGTGTGGTTTAACTTTACTGCAGTTGTTTTAGTGATCACTTGATTAATGTACAGACAAAGGTGGTGGGAGTGTAACAGAAAGGATGGGTTTAATAACTGCTTGTAGAGAAAACAAAAGCAAATCCAGGGGCAGCCCTGGCAATTCCCTCCTTTATTTTTGCTGGTAGAGGGAACAAGAATGAAAACAAAGCAGGCTTACATGTGCTGATGTACAAGCAGTGGAGATGTCCTGATGGGAATGCCACCAATTAGTGTGAAAGCTGTAACCAATTTAATACAAGATCTGGCCATGCAAAGCATTTAAAGACAAGCCTAAGAGTTCTTCTCTCAATGTTCTCCTGTCCAAATACCCATGGTATCTGTGAGATGGCTCAAACAGACCTGCAGTGGGCAAATGGGGTCTGCCAAAGCTGTTCCCTTTGGGGCAGTTTTGCTTCCAGTGCATGGTTGCTGGGAATAAGGGAATGAGCGGCGCTGTGGGGAGAGCACGCTCACGTGTGTGAAATGATGGGGTTGCGTGGCAAAGTTCAGCCCTGAAGAAACCCCTCTGGGAGGGGAACAATGTGGCTGGGGCAGCTCTCCCTGCATGCTAGGAGAGCCAGGGATGGGGTTGGGGTCCTTCACTTTGCATAAGCTGCTCAATCCCCCTTTCCTAATCTAAAACTGGATGGGAGAAAGGAAAAAGAGGGGGGGGGGGGGGGGACGACTACCACACCATTGGTTAAAAGCTGCCACAACAATTCATGCTGCCTTAAAATCCTTTCCCTGAAGCGATGCTTTAATAAGATTCCTAGTCGGAAGTCAAACTCTGCCCAGTAATTCATTCTAAACTCTCATAATGCATTTATTAGTGTGGAAACCGCAGAAGTGAAGTGGCTGAATTGGAGGTCCGTATTTAGAATTAGCAAAAATTCAATGTCATTCTGAGTTAAAAAGGAAGGAAAATGAGTGCTGCAACATGCAGAGTGCTATCTTTTGTATTAGCAGGAAATGGAACGAGCGTTGTTTGAAATAACGTTTTATTAAGTTTGCTTAAAGTGGGTACTCAGTCTGATTGAGTTTTTTATCTCGGTTTAAGTTACTGAAATGAGAAATGTTCTATTATAAAGGAACTTCTCAAAAGACAGGAGTGTGCTTTATCATATCATAACTCTTGCATCGCACTAAATGCTACTTGGGTGTTTTATTGAAATCTGGACTTCTTGCTTAGCGTTTCTGTTTCAACAACACAAAAGCTTATGATTCACAACCTTTTGCATAATAGATATATTAATGGGTTTCTGCATATTTTATTGCTTTGTATTATTCTAAAAGCCATTAATCTGTTTTTCTTGATTATCAGTTACGGCAAAGACATCATAATTTTTCTCTGAATTTCATTGCCGCCAGTGGAGTTTGGGACTTTCCAAACTAATTTCTTCAGCTGCGTGTTGGACTCATTAAACCTGGTTCTTCTCTTCTTCCCTTTTTGTGTTGAAAATTGAATCCAGCTGAAGACCCAGCATGTATTTGTATGAATCCAGGAGGATAAATTCTGCTTTGGGGTGCTTGCATCTTCTTTCATTCAAGTAGATTAGAATTGTGCGCGTGAATCTCAGGCCCTAATTGGGTTTCTAATAATAGAAACCTCTTGCTATAAATACACGACTCATGCAAATGATTCCTGCATGTTTGCGCTGCAGATGTGACTTCTGCGTACTCGTTAATCTCTGGTGCTCCACTTGAGATATGGAAATGCTTGATGATCAGTGGAGCACCTGCTAGGAGGACTCAGGGAGCAAGGGTGTTTGCTACATCTCTCCTAGGGGTGATGCCAAGTGCCCAAATTGCCGTTACTTTTGGGGACTATTTTGGGGCTGGAGAAGACCTCATATAACTTCATCCTGGAGAGATTTCAGGAGTGGGGCCATCTCCTGTGACCGCCCTCAGTGATGCGATTTTGACTCTACATCAAGTGTCACGCTCTATCTTCTGTTTTCTTTAGATTGACCTGTTTCCTTTACTGAAGGGAAAAATGATATCTATGGACATACATTTACTTACTTTTCTACTTTCTGTAAATCACAGAAAGCTGTATAACCTGAATGTCTAAGCTGCTTGGTTTCTGATTCATTTCTGGACGAGCTTGATGTTTCTCAGAGGGCTATGAGGTTTCTATGCATGTGATGGGGAGTTTGTGCACATATTGCAGCCTGATGTTGGTCCCAGAGAACGTGGCTTTGAGAAGGATCGCTGCACTGGTTTGAGCAGTGGTTTGCAAGAGAATGGGAAAACAGCTGTGGTACGTAACATGTGCTGCATTTTTTTTCATTTAATCCTCGGTGGCTTCAGTTACTTTCACAACAAGACATTAGTGGTTAGATACAAAGACCCACTGTTCTTCCACATAAAAATGGATGGCAACAATCTAATTTCTATGGTGCAGCAGCAAATGTTGGATCACAAACCGTTAAAATCCCATGCAGCCACATCTGTGGCTCAGATCTTCCAGGGGTCCATGTCACTGTGGTGAGCAACCAGGCTTCCACTGTAAGTGCAGACTCTACTGACATGGCTTTAATTAACAAATCAGACATGTGATCTGACGGTGTGGGCTTTTGAGGTACCCTGGCAGTTATTGATTTATGTTCCCGCAGTGATGGACAGCGTTTTGATTTTTATGGCCAGCAACAGGTTGTTGCCATGGTGACTTCATCATTGGGCAACATTCCCATAGCCTTCGTCCCAAAGAAAAACCCAGCAGGTTTGGAAACTCTTTAAAGATGATTACAGTAATAAATTTTTAAAGGTAAGTTTTAGTTCTTGTCTGCCTTCCTAGGGGGAATAACTTACGTTCCAGGAAGGTAATGCATGAATTTATGGCATCTTCTGTGGCAACTGTCTCTACTGGGCAAAGTCTGATATTGCAAGACTTGCCTACTAAAGGAACTAGAAAGCTTTTTTGCTCTCTCCAACCCATTGCTTACTCCTTTCATCTTTCTTTCAAGGAGAAAGAAACCGTGCATGAAAACCCCACATCCAGCGCTGCCCTCAACTGCATGCTTGCAACACTATTTTTGAAGTCTGCAGCCTGCTTCTGCTGCACAGGAAGCTAGCAGCGGAGCTTGCAGAGTCAAGCTTTTGTCTTTATGTGGTACACAGACAGGGCACATGTAATCTTTTCTATTTGCTGAGTACAGCTTGGTTACTTTTCTGCCTTGCTGGGAGACTGTCCTTGCTATGTGGGAGATCTTCCCCAAGCTAGAGGAGAGGTGAAAAGGCTTATTCCAAAGGCCCCAGTAATTTTCTTAACCTCTGGCAGCTGCTTCTGTCTTTGCTATTGAATTTCCAGGTCATGCCCTCTTGCAGCAGCCATGTTTTGTGCTGTGACCAAGAGTGGGCTGCTTTTTTTTTTTAATATATTGACTCCAACAGCATACCCATACCACTGTTCTGTGAGGCTTGCTTGGCTGAGCCCTGACCTCCTGCTGTAGGTTGCTACAGGAACGTACATTTGGACCATGAACTTAATAATGCTTCTTTTCTCCAGGCAGTGCTAAAATACCTGCTTTCATGAGCAAAGGGGGAAAGCTAAACGGCATACCTTCTTATTGTGAGGTTGGTCAGACTCTGGGCCAAGTTATGGAGCTTCCATCGTTGCAGCTGTGTAGATCAGCATGGAGTTGTCACAGTTCCAACAGCCTCCTGCCATCCTGGGGTGCCCCATGAGGGCTGCTGAGTTTCTGGCTTGTCTTGCTGAGATGGAAAGAACAAGTATCAAAACTGCTTCTTCAGCAGTGGTTCAAAAACAGCAACGAGAAGCCCATGCTGCTTTCACGTAGGTAGCACTATCTACCATAAGTAGAGCATCAGCAGGTATTCAAATGATCTTTTTTATTTTTCCCTTCATCTCTCAAGATTTAAATATAAGTAAAAGGGGATTGACTGGAAACCAAGTTTGGTTTGTCTGTGGGTGACCCAGCAAACCACATCTTTTTAATTTCATGCATCAGTGAGATGATACGTCATGCTTTGTACAGTGCGACAGCTTGCTACATTGCATAACTCAACGTGCTGATGCAACCAGGCATGCTAAATTAACCTGATCGTCAAACCAAGGGAGTTCAAGACAACAAGCAGCTTCTTCTGCAGCTTGCATTGTTCAGCAAACCTCAGTGCCCATCCTTCCTTCCAACTCTGCTCTCATCAGATTTATGCAAGAGGAGTATCTTGATAGCTATCATGGGGTAACAGTTATAAAATGTGAGTAACTCCAGACTGGGCTGAGGTGAACTGACACCATTTCTCTGTGAGGGGCAGCTCAAGGGGATGTGCTTCTCTTTGGCTTATGGGTTAGCTGGGGAAGGATCCCAGCTTGCTGGGCTTCTTGCAGGCGCTGCTTTGCTGGACCCCCTGTAGTCACCCCAAAAGCTGCTGGCAAGAGATGCGAGGTCTGGCTGTGTCCATGTATAGCACAGTGAGGAACTGCAGGGAGAATAAAAGGCTGATGCTGAGCTTGAATATCTTTAGAGTCAAAGGCCATGGCACGCCATAGGTAAGCTTGCACATCCAGTGCTTTGCTTGGGGCAAGATTTTAGTTTAATATCTGACATCTGTCAGCAGCTCCTTGCATGTTCGTGGGGGAAGTGAAATAGGAAGTGAAATAGGAATTCTGCACAAGTTTCTCACATGGCAATGAACGTGGGAAGCCCTGAGAAACTGCTCTTTGTGGCCGTGCTTGAAAGTATGTAAAACAGGGAAGGTTTTCAGTGCGGTCTTATTTGTCTGCTTGTGCTCATCACTGCAGTGTCTGAAAGCAGCTCAGGAAACCCCTTGGCCACAGCAACAGGAGGCATGTACTCACCTGAACAGTGCAAATCCATCAAAATGGTGAAGAGTGATTTCTAGTAAGGATGGGGTCAGGGATGGGATTATCGCAGTGCCTGGGATGGATTTTAAGAGTGGTGTAATTTGCCTGTGAACTGCAGCAGCTGGAACTTTTGAATGCTTCTGGGTGATGAGTGGTGCACAAATGCTGTTGTTCTACTTTGGAAGAAGTCTCTTTGGAGCAGGAGCTGCTGCATGTTTGTGTAGCACCTGGTGCTTGGAGTTCAGCTCCTTCAGCTCTCCCTCTGATTTTCTTGCTTATTAAAAAAGGAGAAAATGAAGTGCATGCAATCCATTTCTCACTTTCATCCCCATGGCAGCAAATGGGCTCCTCTGAAATAACAGGAATTAGTGCCTCTTGGAGAAGTAGAAGAGGGCCACGACCAGTGGAGTCCTTGGATATTGTTCTTGCTTGAGTTGTTTTGTGGTTCCTCAAAGTGTACAGTGCCCTCTGGCACAATATACATATACACTGTATTACTAAGTGCTGAAACTTTGCATCTTAATTCTATGTGAGTGGTTTTCTCTCCAGGCTGTGATGCCACTGTGGAGAGGGAGCCCGATAGCAGCACTGAGAAGGTTACTCATTATGCAGGATAATGTTGATGGTGTTTTAACAAATATCTTCACTAATGTCTCTTTATTTTTATTTTTGTCGTGTAGGATCACATTTGAAGTACATGCACTTTGAGGTTCGGTGAGGAAAAGCCTGTTTATTTGAAGCTGATGGAGATACTTGAATAGAGGATAGCTGGGCTATAGGGCTCTGGGATAAATTACTTCACTTGTATTTTCTGTTTCTTTTTTTTCTTTTTAATCTGGAGTGCACATAAACTATACAGCAATATTATCAACACTTTGCACTTTCCTTAGGATGTGTCTTAATATTCTATAATCCTCTTTGCTACAGAATGGGGACTGAGCTAAGATGGAATTATATTTTAATATTTTAATGTAATTCCTTGCGAAACAAAAGGGGACTGTGTTCAGTAGCTGGCTGGATATATGGCAAATGGGAACTAGACAAGCTGTGTAACATCATGACCAGTTTCTATGGCAACAAAAATGTCAGCTATCCTTTTGACTGATTCTATTAATCTGTGGTAGAGGCACTGATACTGACACATTCAGAATTTATTTAAACAAGAAGGTGAAAAGATAACCTCAGTGTAGCTTATAAACAAGGGGGAAGTTAAGCCACTAACATAATGCTATCTGACATGTCTTGCTTGCCTGTTACACCGTTATATACATTTCCAAGCCAGCCATTCTGCATTTTATCAGGGAAGTGATTAATCTATTTACCAGGAGGAGTTGCCCACTATTGTTTTGTCTTCTGACAAAATTCCACATGTTCCTCCAGGGTGCAAAGCAGCATTTGCTGTACCCAAAAATGCTATTCTGTGTTAGTGCCAACGCTGCTGAGCCAGTGGCCACAAGGCCCTAAACCCACCAAGCATCATGACATCAGTACCCTGGGAAGTAGCTAACTCATTTCTGGCCTGGTTTTGGGGGTTCCCCCACTTTGTTTTATGGCTTCCACCCTGGTTTTGTTCTTGCAGCCAACTGTCTGATGAAGGATAGTGTAGGTGCTCATTGATTCAAAATGCACGGCCTGGGCAGTGCAAGATGGAAAAAGCAGTAGTAAGGAAACAAGCTCCCTTCTCTGTTCACTCTATGTGGGTCAAATATTTTCCTAGGGATACTTGGAAATGATTGTGCTGTGCTATTTCCCCTCAGTACTTTATCCTTTATTCTCTTGCTATTGAAAGAGCTAAATGTTTTCCTACTCTTCAATGTACCATGACAATACAAACTGTACGGTGATGTTGGAGCACAAAATAAATATGGAAGCAGATACTTGTCATTATGATAAAACAACATCTTTTCATCTTTATCTTGGAATTACAGGCTCCTCAGGAAGATGACAGTGTCTTGTTATGGAAAATGAATTTTCGGTAGTAGAAAGATATCTCTTAACTTATTCTTGAATTCTTCCTGTTTGCCAGAGGCATATAGAAAAATTAGCTGCTTTCCCAATTCTTTTGCTAGTTTTATTAAAATTCATAGTACAAAAAGCGCCATATAAAAATGCTGGTGTGTGACTAAAAAAGAAAAGCTGGAAAATGCATAGCAGAAGTTATTATAAGATTATTAGCTGTCTGCATTTTTTTTAAATAATAATAAAAAATAAAGCCCTCAACATCTTCGTTGATTTCTTTTTACGCTTGTAATGTACTGAAAATAATTGAAAACAGTAAGTTTTTCTATATTACTTCTCTAGTTTAAAAAAAAATGGATTGTCAAAATCCAAAATAATTTAAAAAAAAAAGTCACATACAATATACCTCCTGGAAACAGAGTTTATGGAAAGCTTTTTAAATTCAGAAAAGCTTTCTGATGGCAGCAAGAACTCTTAGCCTTACACCACGCTTCTGCCAAGCAGAATCCCATCCTTTCTGTTCCTGTACCCTGTAGAGCTGCCTCTTGTACCCTGTGACCGCTGGCTTTGTTGAGCAGGTGTTGTATTAGATCATTATCCTCAGCAGTTTGAGAACTGCAAAATTGCATAAACACATTATGTTTTGAGCTTCTACTAGGTGAAAGTGTAGTCTTTAAAATATAATGAAGTTAAGATGAACATGTAGTGATGGCATCTAATACACCTCAAAGAAGGTTTCTTCTAGTTTCTAGTCTAAGAACAACTGTTAAGTGAAAGATGAGTTTAGTACCAACCTACGTATTTAGTGTCATCCAATTTGTAGAATTCTGCTTCTGCAGCTCCCTTGGGAATTCTTTCCCTTGCCAGTGTTTCAGTCTGCTGCAGCGATACCAAGATGGGAAGAAAAGGTGAGATACGTAGGTCACGTCACTTGGTAGTGCAGGAAATAAAGCAGATAAGACTAAGACTGCATCTAGGAGCTTGAAGTCTTATTGCTGTGCCCCCGTACAGGGAGAGCAAGGGCAGAGCAGCTTATGGAAATGCATCTCACTCCCAAATCTGTTTTTCATTTTTGAAAAAAATTTCTTCCCCCCCACTCTGATGTTTTACGAGCACTTTGCATGCTTAATTGCTCAAATGGATCACACTAAAAAACCATTGTGCCTTTACAGAGAAGACTACTTACCATGGAGAAGCTAACACACTCACTAGCAGTCCTGTGAGGTTTGGCCAAACCAGGCCTTTTCCAACAACTACCCTGACTGTTTTGCTTTTCTTTCCGTTCTACAGGAAACTTTAGCAAACTCTAGTTGGGAAGGCTTCTCTGTTCCTGATAAAAGCCAAAGAGAGTGCCTAAGAGGTTTCTTTTCTCTCTTGGCACCCTTTCAAGTATAACCTTCTCTCCTGCTGGAGATCTTCCTTTGTATATCTCATAAAGGAATCACTTGGACTCCTGCAGACTGGGTGGTATCCAGCCCCTGGGAAGCCCCCTAGTTTACTTCTACAGGGAAGGATGTTACTTGGGACCTAAAAAGTAGCAAAGAACAAAATTCTAAACCTCATATCAAGTAAACCTGATTTTCATCCTGTGTTGTTACAGCCAAAACAGACTTTCTTCAAACAAAATGAAATCTCCTATGAAGGGGGAGAAGGTGAGGGAAGAAGCAGCTTCTTCTAATTGCAATGATTCTTGAGCAAGACTGACATCCAGTATGCCACAGATGTACCACCTCTTAATTCAGATTGAAAGTCATGCCAGAGACAATTGTAAGAGGAATGCAGTCTTTCCTTCTGAAGCCATTGACTTGGAAAACTTGCACATACAAGTAGGCTGACCTTTTGAGAAGTCACAGGCATTAACTTTTGATTAAGTACTGTATTTAATTTCACTGAGTATCTAACCTGAGGGCAGGCTCTAGCTTAGTGTGCTTTGAAGTCAAATGCCTGGCTGGGCCTATAGTGATCAAAACACATTTTTGAGTCATAGGTATTAGCAAGGGAAATACCTCTGGTGCAAAAGTAGATACATCTTGAATTGTTTTAAGTCTTTTCTCTATTGGTTTGAAGGCGTTATTTAGGATGTCTACCTTAGTGCTTTAAAAATAAGGACCTTTGGTTTTTCTTTGTCACCTTTTGTTCAGTAAGCCCAGTTCTTATCTGGCAGAGAAGAGTGATTTTGCTGTGGTTGCCTGAGTGGCTGTCCCTGCATGCTGGGGTTGAACTGGTTCTGTGTCGGTGCATCTGTATTTCCTTGATTGCTTTGCCTTCTGTCCTCCAAAGATGAGTGCTGATTGCACGTGTTTATATATATATTTGTGTGTGTGTATTTATAATGGCATATTTTAAGTATCTAGCATTGAACCTGAAATCCAGGCAATCTTCTTCAGTAATGTAGCAGTGGCCTGCCAGGTATCTGTCTGATGAGCCAGATGTTCCTGGAGGAGCTGTTCAATAGCATGTGTCAAAGTACTGGAAATTGTGTTTCTGGCTCTTGGCAGACTTTGATGTGTGCGAAAGCAGGGCCCTCAGGTACATTACAGCAGAACAACTGATGTTTTTGGGGTCATGTCAAAGCAGGATAGGCCAGAGGTGAAAGGTAGTTCAAACTGGTTGGACTAGCAGAGGGCTGGCCTGGTGCTATTAGCAAGCTTCATACCTAATTAAGTCCTTTATTTGACACTTGAAAATAATTACGGATGCGTAGATGGCTCAGTATGTACATTCACCTCTACAGTCAGAACCACTTCATTGTGAGATGAAAGGCTGCTCTCTGCTATTAGCCATAGTTGGTTCCCCATCTACTTATGCAACAGATGACTGGGTGGTGAAACGGTAACACCTAGAAAGCTGAGACAAGGCACTCTTGACATTCCCCTTTCCTTCTTTCTTGCTCGCAGCCTTCTCTTCCCCAAACCTACCAGCCCTAAAAAGCAACGTGAAGGAAGTTGTAGCTACACCAGGCTGGAGACCTGCCTGAGTCCTGAGCTCCCATTGACAGCGTTGACATGGCCGTGGCCCACAGGAAGGCAAACCACACTGGTGTTATGTCTTGGAGCAGCATACTGCTGCCTTGGAGAAAGAAAATCCATTTTCTTCTTTTTTTTCTTTTTTCCAAAAAAAACCCAACCAACTAAAAACTACCTGATCTCTCCCTGGTGCAGAAGGGGAATGATTTAATGACCACGAAGCCTGCCTCGGTTGCCCTGTTCTGAGGTCCCCTCAGTCATCAGCATGTTCCCCTGGCTGCTGAGACCCCAGAGGCTGCCCTGGGCTGCATGCCATGAGTGGAGGCCCAGTGGGCTGTATTCCTTGCAGCAACATACACACCCTGGCCAAGGTGTGAGTGGAAGCAAGTCTTATCCTTGTGCAATATTTAGGAATGGATGTACCAGTGTGAGAGGATGTAGGCTTTAATTAGGCTGGACATGTGCTGAATTCCCATCAAAGTGTTTATTTCTTATTAAATCATGCTGCAGTACAGCCTCAACTAGCCCAAACTGTTGGGGCCATGGTGCAGACGTGCTGATTCACCCATCCCTGCGTGCAGCATTAATGTTCATCCTTGGTACCAGAATAAAACCATCCAGGATGACATAAGACTGCGATGCTGAACATTTTTAGGCGATTGCTGTTTTTGTCAAAACTGTCTGTAGCTTTTCTTCCTCAATACAAGATGGTGAGTAATGAGCTATTGGAATAATGTCTGCCTGAGACATCCATGGCCATATGGCAGTGTGGGAGGCGAGGATAAAACAGGGAGCAGTCACAAGTATTTACTTTGAAACATGGAGAGAGAAAAAAAAAAAGCAAGTTTTGTGCTGCAGCTTGGTTACACGTTGGATCAGGTACTGGAAACAGTAGCTTGTAATTATTTTTTTCTATTTATTGAACTTTAAAATCCCAGGCACGTCAATCTGTTTTGTATTAGTCCGCCTGATTGCTCTCTTTAGACCCATACCAGGAAACAATGGAACAAACTGATATTTTCTTCGGGTGCAACCAGAATAAGTTCATCTGCATTATCTATGCGTGTACATCACTTTCAACTAACATAAGCTGGGTTTTGTTACATTGGTGAGAACGTTGCTTGGGGAGTCTTGTAAAAATGCAGATCTGCACTTAAAGAACAGCTTCAGAGGTTTTTTGGGGTTGCATTGAGAGCAGCCCAAACCCCCCTAGCAAGCACTTGGCTGAATAGTTTAATTTTTTCCCAAAGAGCTGAAAAACTTCCACTGCTTCCAGGGGCAAGGTGCAGCTGCAGGAAGCAGAGTCCTTTGGAAAAGTAGGAGGGTTATTTCAGTAACTGAAGTGGTTTTGGAAGCAACAATGCCTAAAAGAAAAAAAAAATCTCCCTCTGGAGATGAATCCTCCTTTGGGCTTAGAGGGGTCATGCTGATCTTCTGACGAGTCCCAGCATTGCCGTGCTGTGCAGCTGCAGAGCTTGCACTCTCCCCCAAAGTAGGAGCCCCACTCCTCAGCATTGGCCCCATTTGGGTGTTCCTACATCACAGAAGTCTCGGGGGTGATCAAAAAGCATCTGTCAGGGAGGTGCTGGGAAATGAGTGTTCCTAAGAGGATGTTTTGGTTCAACAAAGAAAACCTTTTGCGGCCCTAGTGTATTTCATGTTTAAAATACAGCTGTGGATTAATTAGATTGATGATCCTGTTTGGTAGGATGAAGGTGAATCTGTAGGTGAAGAGGAAACTTAGTGCCTCAATATGGGCTGGCAGATTCCTCTGGGAATACAGTATTGACTGTTGAACAACCCAATGGATACTCGTTGTTTAAAGTTAACAACACAAAGTCCCAAACCCTCATGAATCTGTAGGTCCTGTGTGTGCTGTTAGTGCTGGAAAGCTGAAACAATTTCCTCATGCCTAATTTTATGAAAATGAAGTATTTTTTTCTCGTAGTAGCACGGGAGGGGGGGGAGGGGGGAAGAGATCTCAAACTTTGCTAAGAATGTGTGGGCTTTTGATTAGGCAGTGCTCTGTATTCTAATTGAATGTTGTCTTCTATTAGCATAATCTTGGGGTTATGGCTGGTCAGCGTTAATGATAAGTGACAGAGACGCATTTCAGAAACCCTGTTTCATCAGATGGGAATTATATCCTGTAAATGCAAGCCCAGATCATAATATTTCATCTTTGTGTTGATTTATCCCAGCCTTAGAGTACTTGTATTGATTTGCTACTAGAAAACATATCATCTTGTGTGATCTATTAATTGCATGCGTACGATAGAGCCATTGTACACAGTATAATGTGTAAATATATAAATTATGAGGACTGCCTGGAATGTACAGAACTGAATTCTAAAATCAAGTTGAGGATAAAAGTGCTTTATGAAGCAAGCATATTTTATACATGCTTATACGTATAACGTGTACATATATTAAAACAAGGTCGCAAAGTTTATAAACATATGTGCTTTAAACTTCCAGGAACATATTGCTTAGGAAACTGTGCTCGTAATTGTTTGGAGGAGAAGTGATTATAATTCCTGGTTTTTGTGCACTCTGTAAGTCACTATGAATCAAAATGAGCATTTGGAGGATAAACTGGCTTTTTCCATGTAACAAGGATTAAAAATACATATATACAATCCTGAGAGGGTGGCTTTGTTCTGCCACCAACTAGGTAACTTCACTAAAATTAAACAGAAACAAAACCAGCATCAACCCATCAGCTTCAGTGCTACATACAAATGTCTTCACAGCTATTTGCACTTGAAATGCTTCATTTGCCAACTCAAATGTGGCATTTGCAAATGCAGATTAGTTATGGGAATGCTGTTGGCTGCTGCTGCTTCCTCCTTTGAGATGTGGCTCCGACTGGACATTTCCTGCCCAGACTTGTAGTCAGCAAGCATATGGCCTGATGGATAGTTTGTGGAATAACTTGCTGTGGGTACTGCAAGTGTTCCAGGAATCTCACAGGCGGAGATGCATGATTTTCATCATCAAATTCATCTGAAATGCCAAAGTTAAGATATTCATTTGCTCACTCATATTGTTGCATTTTGTAGTGATAGCACAGACGGAGATAGATGATGGATTACATTACGAGATGGAAATCTCTGCCTGTATTAGCTGTTTGTTTGAAATGCAAACATTCAGAGGGGTCTGCACTACAAGCAAAACTGCTCTATCTTATTAAGTGATATTGTGAATTCCACAGCGCTGGTAGCTAGCAAGAGAGGAACTGTCTGTCCATCTGAGCGTACAGTTTCTCACTTCACACTTTACAGCACTTCTGTTTTATCAAACGTACTCAGTGCCTGCCTTCACTAAGAGAACCATCTAATTCTTCTTTGTATTTCTGAGCTGTGTCAGGTATTCAGGGAATCAGGTTCCATTCAATTTTCCTTTTTGTTAGCTTATAGTAAATGGTTGTAGCGCACTGATTTCATACTTGTGTATTTCCTCTCGGATCTCTTTCATAGACACCCTGGTACATGGGGGCAGAATTCACCTGATGCAAGTCACTGCAGCAAAAGGACTTTGATTTCAATTGCCTAGCAGTGTGTATTTATTTATATATTGATTGATCTTAGACGAGGGTATGACTTCAGGCTCTGCCCAAATGCTAAGTGTAATACTCCCAAATGTGATGCAGGTGTGTGCCTGCTGGAGGGACTCACCATGTTCTCCTCCACGTGGCACATTTCTGCTTCAGTCCTTCACAGGACTCATCTCAGTGCTGCCTGCACAGCTGTGGGGAGACCACATGGGAAGGAAAAGGTGATTACATAAAAATGTGCGTTTTTCCTGTATTTGAGTTATTCACTTAATTTTTTTCATGCAATCTCCTCAACTGCTTTTCTCACCATGCCTCTGGACTGCTTTAGTTGGTAGCCTCTTCTGGCTGATGTTACCTGCTTGTTTGATCAGCCCATGGTTGATTCCTATTGAGTATTTTCAGATAATTACGTGGCATGAGGTGAAAATTAACTCCAGCTTCAAGTGGTTCAGTGGCTTAAAGGTTATTTCTTGGCTGGAAGTTGAAAACCGCCTCTGTTCTTTTTGCTGGGTAACTTAATATGTTGGAGCTCATGCGAGATAACCGAGAGAATGGTGTTTATGCCGTCAAAAGTGGTGTTGGGTGAATCTTCTCATTGCTGACCTTTTTTCTTTCCCAAATGAACTGGGGGACCCATATGCCTGCTTCGCTATGCTTTCAGAGCCAGGCTTGTGGTACCATGGTATTTGGTGTCCTGGAGACCACTGGGGTTATTGGTATTTCTAAATTAGGCCCTTCTAGTCCTGAACAAAGTATTGTCAAACTTTGCATTTCTTTTTCAACAATCATGTCTCAGGGTAAGAAGGGAGGAAAATCAGACCCTATTCAGTATTGTAAATAGAGCAGATTGTTATCCTAAGATGTTACCTAGCTTTAACAAGCAAACTAATTCAGCACACATAGAGGTCTCTGTTCACACTGATGAGCTAAAATAAAATCTGTTGATTAAGCTAATTGCACACCTCCATAGATGAATATTACTGTTTTCTTTGCTTTTGCTTTTTCCAACTAGGGAAGATATCTGATAAATATCCAGTTCTTCACATAAGGCTTCTCATATGTCAGATTCCTTTCCTGTCTTACTGGTTTTTTTTTAGTGTGATCACTTTTAAACTTGTGTTGCAAAACCAGTTTTTCTATCAGAAGCCTGTGTGCTTATGATGTGCTTTATTTTTTATCCTACTTCACTGCTGGAGTTCAAGCATCACATGAACAAAACCTGGTTGTAGGAAGATGATACAGCACCAGCGTCAGCTTCTTGTATCTTCTTGAAGTATTTTGTAATTCAGAATTAAATGGTTTTTGTTTGACTTTTCCTCTGTTGCCCTACCTGTTAAGGATCCCAGAGTTTCTAGAAAATTCAGTATTATTATCACACTTGAATAACAGTCAGTGGGGAACAGGCCAGATCTCCCCATCTGTGGAAGGGAAGAAGGCATCACAGCAGTGGCTTTAGTCATTTCTGTGACAGTGTTCTCAGACATGGTTAATTATTGGGTGGTCCTGTTCGGAACCAGGGGTTGTACTCTGATCCTTGTGGGTCCCTTCCAGCTTGAGGTATGCTGTGATTCTTCTAGACTTGCATGAAAAGCATTGAGTGTGGCATGCTACCACGCGGAGAAGCTACTCTTTGTTACATAGATGTTTTATGCACCAAGATCCTTATCCCAAGAAATCCTGAGCAGCTGGAATCTAGGTTTAGTCTCCTTGAAGCATTGTGGAGAACATCAACATAGATGTTTCCTTGGAAAGAGAGTTGCTTACGATATGTGGTGAATGGATGGCACGGTGCCATTCCTGTTGAAATCAGTTGTCATTGTAGTTACCCCCGTGTTAATGATATGATGGGAATTCACCCCAATTAAAAAGCTGCAGAGTTCTGTGAGAGGCTCTACTTCCAGAAAAGAAGATATTTCTATCTTTTAATCTTGGTATCAGGTATTTAGGTAAATAAACTTTTATAGTGTTTGCCTACATTAGATAGCCAATTGTCTATGTTAAAAAAAAAAAGGTGTTTGAGAAAATCCCCATGTTTAATTATTATTATTTTTTAAAATAATATAAATGCTTAAACTATGCAGCAGTCAGATTTTGATCTCAGTTTTCATTGTGGTGACTGTACCCATGGAGATATTTCTGACTTGCACCATTTCCATCAAGTTCAGTTGGTTTTTCCTTCTCTGTCAGCACAGATACAGAAAAGCTGTTATAAAATGATGCCTTTAATCCTGCACCATTTTTATCTGCTGATTAGAATCGGGGTAATTTCAGCCCGTGCTGAAGGAGTTAATCTTCCTGATGGAGATGTGAAAAGTAGGAGCCATTTTAAATCTCAATACCACATGCTGCCTTAGGGATCACACTGTGCTAAAACCCAAGATAAAAAGGCCTGACAAAGATTATTGACGGTTTACCTTTTAATGAGCAGCTTGGATTGATTTTTATTTCCCTCTGGGGCTGCTTGCTTTGCCCTGTTTCCACCCGTGATGTCATGATTAACAAAAACAACAACAACAACAAAATTAAGGCTTCATATCTGAATAAGCGCAGAGAAATAAAGAGTAGCCATAGCATTAAAAAGAAATCTGTGCCAAATCCTGCTGAACCTCCTAGGAAAAGCCAGAGCACTCGAGTCAATGTGTTGGTACTTCTTCTTTAGAGGAGATGCACCTCTCCTAAGCAGGGGAAAAAAAACAAAAACAAAAACACCTCAATCCTTCATTTACATTATGCAGAATTATGTATTATTTATAATGTACATCAACAGAAACAAAATTACAAGAAATCTAAATAAAGGCAAAATGCCTTCAAATGCACATCTTTTAATATTATTGTTGAGAAGAACAATGATTTCTCTTATTTTACCAAACCCCCACTTCTCTAAAGCCAGCTCTGAACGAACTGCCTCTGGCTACGTTCCCATAATTTAGTTCAAATCCTTAAGCTTCAAAAGAGAGCAGCTCTACAGACACAAAACTATCATCCAGAAAGCTCTTAAGCTCTGACATCATCTATTCTGTTCAAGTCCTTGCATACAGACCTTGCCAGAAAATGGAAATCCCTTTTTCACACGGGAGAAAGGGCATGTGCTTAAAAATAAAAATAAAATAAAAAATAAAAGCCCATCCTGCATCAGGATGAAACCTTTTCACTGGGGGGGGGGGAAAAGAAAAGGAGAAAAATATGTTTTTCCCAGGCGTGACTTTCCAGAATGAAACCTTGTTTTTGAAGAACAGGATTGAGCAGAGCCAAAGCCTTCCAGGCAGGCAGATGGGAAGCCGTCATCACAGAACCGTTCTGCAAAGTGGAAACCTTCCATGGAAACCTCCATTTCCAAGAGCAGGAAGTGTTCGGAGCTAGCTTGGGCAACGTGTGGTCAGTAGGTTGGTTTTTTGAGCCAGGTGGAGTGACTCACAGAGTGACCGATGCGCTTGTGTGACCACTCAAAGCTAGAGGGGCTGGAAGGCCAGTTTATGTGAATTGAAGGAGCCCGATGAGAGAGAAGAGGTGGAGGTGGAGATAGATATGTTCCTCAGAGCTATGTTGGTTGAAAGGGTAGTTGTTGTTATGGTGGTTTAGAGCAGTGCTTGTGCAGAGCTAGACACTATGTAGTATCATTCCTTAACGCCCTTTGCCTGATGCAGGAGAGATGCTGCTGGGTGGAGAGGGAGAGAAAGCAAATGTGAAATGGGAAACTGCAGGTTAAATTGCTTTAAGTGTCACTAAAATCCTCAAAGTGTTTTATTTTCCCTTTAGAAGAAGAGTATGTTGAATAACTGCGGGCTATTCTCAGCAGTGTAAAATTTCAGTGTAGATTTCAATTCTTTAAACCACATTCTTACCTATCAAATTGGCAGGCTTGAGGAGTAGTTATTCTGCTGCAACTTCAAATCACCGCTTCAAAAATTGATCTGGGCTTAGGTATGTCTTTGCGTGTCCATGCTTATTAGCTTCATGTTGTGATTAACTTAATGGGCTATGGAATTTTACATGTACTCTATGCAAATGCAACTGAAAAACCAATTATTGAAAAGTGAAAAATGAACTCTAGGAGACAGTCATTAGACTATAAGAATCCCCAGTTCCTTTAGAAACTGTATTTGGGTAATACGTGGTTTTAATGCTGAATTTCAAACCCAGGAAAAGCAATTGGCAATTACATTTTTTTTTTTTAAGGCAGTATGAAAACATTTTGACAGCTCTGCCTGCATGGGCTACTAAGACCCACTGGGCTTTACGAGTTGGAAAATTAGTCACGGCTTCAATAAAATGTTGTAGTCCACTTAGTACCCTATTTTCAGCCTTCTTAGATGTACGAGCATCAGGGAATTTAGGATGGGTGGCTGGTGTGTAATCTGTCGTAGCTGAGCTGGGTCCAGCCGCAGCATCCATCTGCAGAGCTGCTCCCCTGGCTGCTGCTTTGCGGGATTGTCATCCAGTGAGTGTGTCTGGTGCTGGTAGATGGCAATGAAAATGCTCAGCCAGTCGGGTAATTTATGTGCCGGAGCCCATGTGGGCAGCCTGTGGCAGCATCTCTTGAGACAAGGAGTACATTAACACTGCTGTCCTCCTGCTAGGAGGTTATGGCCCAGATGGCACTGCTCGCTGGAAAATGATGCTGATGATGTTCACCCCTCTGCAATATCTCCGGTTTTGAAATATTTCCTATTCACGTGCCAAAGGTGCTGCAGGTGGCTGTGGTTTTCTTTGCGGCCCTCGCAGGTTGGTAGCCCCAGATCTGGTTTACAGCCTGTTCCATGGGAGCTGCTGGAGGCCTGGCTCACACACTGCCAGCTCAAGTGAGTGAGAATGCAGTGATGCCCTGACCCTACAGCGCATTGCTGACCCAAGGGAGGGATGTCAATGCAAACATTTCCCTGGAGGTGTTCAAGGCCAGGTCGGATGGGGCCTTGGGCAACCAGCTCTAGAGCCTACTCTGCTGGGTGACAATCCTGCCTGCAGCACAGGGGTTGGAACTAGATGACCTTTGAGGTCCCTTCCAACCCAAGCCATTCTATGGTTCTGTCTATGATTCTGTGATTCAAGCGTTAGCGTTCTGTGATGCTTCCTCAGAGGGTGGAACTCAGGTGGTTGTCTGTAGGGGATGGAGCCACAGTAAAGCCAAAAAACTGGCACAGGCCCTTAGTGGGGGGAGTAGTCAGTCCTTAGCTGCGTGCAGGCCAGTGCCCTTGTGCCATCTTCCTTTCTAGCTGGTGAACTCCAATGGAATACATTTAAAATACCTTCTGTGTAAATTAACAGGGAGAGGAAGAATAGTCAAAGTATAGGGAAAGCATGTACCGGGAGTAAAACATGGTGATAAGGGAGATTATGAAGCAAAGAGAATAAATATCATCTGGAAAGCAGGTGTGGAGACCGAGGGGATTGTGCATAAAAGATAGATGTAAATAATAAGGCATTTGTCAAATCCTTGAATGTAAAATGTCATGGCTTCAAGAACTTGTAAAGGTTATTTACTAACTGAGGCCGCAATGAAGCAGTGTTTAAGTACACTGATGGACGGCAGACGTGTGCATATATGCTTTGCTGGATAGGACTGGTTTGATTACACAGTGCCTAAATAAAATAGTAATTCTCTGTTGCCAGAGAAATGGAAGATAAATGCCATAAGAAATCAATGTAAATTCATCAGCTTTTAAAGGAAAGCAGAAATGAAGAAAGGGTTTTTAAAAAAAAAAAAAAAATCACATCAGAAATGCTTTGAAATGCGTTCAATTCTTTACTAGAAAACTTCAGAGCAAGAATTAACAAAAAAAGACTCAGGATTGAGGAAGACCTTAGAACTGCATTGTTTTAGCTGAAGAAGGCACTGAGGAGTTTCTGAAGACCCTGCAGGAATGCGTTTACAAACAGGTTCTGGAAGAGTCTGCTTTATATCCAACTTTGGAGCAGGAGAGCCCGAGGAGTTCTCTAAGAGCCTAAATAAGATGCAGAATGAAAAGCTCTTTTAAATCCGGGTAATAAGTATTCATTCAAAATTACACAGTTGCATGCAGCATCTAATGAATTCTTCTAGGAACCGATGTCAGTAGCTGGAGAGAGAACTTAAAATGTACTGGGAGTGTGATGAAGAGGTCTTCTGGCCTCACAGCATTCACAGGCTCCTCCTTCCCTGTTAGCTGAGGAGGGCAGGAGTCTTTGGGCTCTAATTCAGAGGCTAGGACTTCACTGGGGGGACCTAATGTAATTTTGAGATGTCAGCGTAGAAACCACAGAAGGCATTGTAATGCTTTGTATGTTAATAACCTGGAAAAGGGAATTTGCAGCAGGTTATATATGTATGTTCAGTGATACAGAAGTGGGAAACAAAGGCTTAGAGCAAAGGAGCCAAGCTACCTTTAGTACTTCTGAATACATCACATAAATGAAGAGTACAGGCAGATAACAAGCTGCACAATTTATGGTAAAGCAAGATAAGCCTATGGACAGATAAAGTATAAAATATACAAAGATGCAGGAAAAGAACCTCCATGTCTGTAAACTGACAAGATGGTAAAGAATCAGATGAGAAAGGCAGCTGGATGATGTTGCCTTCATCACAAACGTTATCATCTGCGCATTACAGTATGTTAAAGCAAACAGTATGTTAAAGCACATGCATCAGAGTGACATTTGAATCAGGTGGAATAATCTGACACCGAACAGAGGACCGGGGACTACCTCTGCAGCCACACACAAATAGCTGTACTTGGCTGCCTTCAGCTCTCTGCCTAGGCAGCATACAGCAGAAGGCAGCCAAGTTTTATCTTCTGAACTCCTGAACCATTTATATGTACTGTCCTCATGTTTACGTACACTCTATTGTTAGACATTGGTTTGAGCATGTTCATTAAAATGAACCAATTTGTTGTAATGGTGTTTGGTTACATGCGCACAGCTGCCATAGTCTCGCAGAGGGAGATAGTATCAAGAAGAAATGCTGTAATTACGCTCAAGACCTCTAGAATGAGATTCCTGCACTCGCTAAATGTAAATTCATCCCCCTGATAGTTTCTCTCAGCTATTTATCCTCTGAGAATCTATTAGCTGTTGCTATTTCTGTGCAAGTAGTAGGATGACTGTTTATAAAGAGCAGCGTAGATAAATCAATAACATTTGCAAATCTGATGAGCTAGGACATGCTGCAGGTTGCTGCGACTGGGCTGCCATGTAGCATAAAAACAATTTGCTTTCCTCAGGATCTATTCACAAGTGCAAGGATAACATGACTTTTTTTTTGCTGCTCTTCTCAGGTGACTTTCTTCTTGTCTTTCTGGTTAATCAGCAGCATAAGATGGTATAACTTTGAGCAGATTGAATTCTGCTCCTAAGTCTTCTCCACCTCTGTCCTTCTCTTCTGACAGATGACAAGGAGGCAGAGTCCTGGGCATGCAGTGGAGGTGATTGTTGGGTTTCTCTTTGCTGGACATCTGTGTGGCTTGTGGCTTACTTACTGTGTGCTTCAGATCCTGAAAAACCAGTTGCTTTTGTAGATCAGTGATGGGAAGCAACTGCGGACTCATCTGCATCTTGCCTTCCTTTCTTACAAGGTGGAAGACATAGGTTGCTTGGGTGCCTCCTTCAAAGAGATTGTCCTGCTTCCTTTGTGCAGGTCTGTTTTGCTAGCTATCGTGACAGAGCTGTGCAATGAGCAGGGTTTACATCTTCCCTATGTTCCCCTTGCTACAAGAAATACATCAAGGCCCTGGAGCGTGCTTGGAGAAGGGCAACAGAGCTGGTGAGGGATCTGGAGCACAGGCCTTAGAGGAGCAGCTAAAGGAGCTGGGATTGTTCCTTCTGGAGAAGAGAAGGCTCAGGGGAGACAGTATTGCTCTCTACAACTCCCTGAAAGGAGGTTGTGGTCAGTTGAGGGTTGGCCTCTTCTCCTGTGGAGCTAGTGATAGGATAAGAGTGAATGGCCTCAAGTTGCACCAGGGAGGTTCAGGTTGGATATTAGGAAATATTTCTTATCTGAAAGAGTGGTCAGGCACTAGAAATGGCTTCCCAGAGAAGTGGTTGAGTCACCGTCCCTGGAGTTGTTCAAGAAACGTTTAGATGTTGTCCTTAGTGACATGGTTTAGTGGGGAAATATTGGTGGTAGGCGGATGGTTGGACTGGATAATCTTGGAAGTGTTTTGCAACCTTAATGATTCTGTGATCTCTGAAGTGAAATCAATCCCATTCAATTTTAAGCACATAGACTAAATGATCAGACCTGTAAATCTTATTTCTGTAGGCAGCAATCTTCCATTTTTTTTTGGATGCCTGACTCTGGGTTTGTGGGAAAAGGCTGCTCATTGAAACAAAGATGGTGTGTGGATCTGATGTGACCCATGTTGTACGTGATGCTTTCAAATCTAAATCCAGTAGTTGTGGGATGTTTGAGACTTTAGCTGTATTGTGCTGAGGATGAAGAGCACAGCAGCTGGTTCCTAAATCCTTTGTACATGTGACATAGCACATCTGAAATAACCACAGAATAATGTGCTCTGTAGCTCCCCTTTGTCACATACTTGGGTTTTAATGACAGCTCCCAATCTCAGTGTATTGTAGGTGTTTGGTGGGTTAGAGCAGCAGTGGCTGTGTGCACTGCACTAGTTGCATTCGCCTCTGTGGCAGCAGCAAGGGAGAGAGGTCTTTAGAACATTCACTAGAACATTAATGATTAGTTCCAAGCTGTGGAAGTTGAAGCTGATCCAGCCTAGAACATCTCCAATATTTATAGTGTTTAGCTGCAGGATTTTCCAATTTATGCATTTCTCTAGCCCAAGTAGGGTTATGAAGTGTTGAAACAAACTCTCAAACACTTATGTTGCCTTAGGAGGAACAATCAGTGCAATACACAAAAAGGTTTTAATCTATGCACTTTAAATAGTGGTTCGATAGTCCCTGAAGACGTCCCGTTTAATTTGGAGTTAATTCCACCTTCATTGCTCCATGGATGCACTTGAGGTGCTCTGTGGTGTTTAATTTGGGTTCTTTTGAATGCCAGATGCAGGGAATTAGAGTAATTATAGTGTGTAACTCAGCTTTTAAAGGCTGTTTCCTTTTTAGAGAGTAGACAGAGTATATAAATTGTTCTAAACATTTTAGTGAGTATTGATGTTCTGGAAGATTATCCAGCTGCAAATAGATTAGATAGAGAAACACAAAGACCTTGCAAAGATAATATCACCGTTTCTAGCTATGCTCCTAAGGAAAAAAATCCAAAGCCCTGTCTGAGAAAGGAGGAAAAAAAAAAAAAGGTGTGCATCTACAGATGTATAGTGTACTTTGGGGAAAAATACAGCCACCATGATGGCAGAAGTCATCATGTGGCACTACCTATTGTGCATTAGCTTTGCTGTAGGGTCTAGGAAACCTACTTGTGGACTTGCAGCCTGCTGTGATGAATACTCTCCAGGTGGAAACATAATGCATGTGTCCATTATCAAGGAACTGTTTTATGCTACTTCCTATGAGCTGGTGGTAATGCGTGGGGAGGAGGCTGCCATATGCATATGCAAAAGGAAAAAAAAACAACCAAACCACTCCTCCAAAATCCAACAAACAACCACCCTTTTTCTTCTGGAAACTGACCTTTGGTTTTGTGCTTACAAAAGCTCTGTGTTAGTTTTCCTCTGTGCTAGTGGCTACTGTGGATGTTACCCCACTGTTTCCATGTGCTAGCTCCTGTGTCTACCCTGAAGTTGTGCTATGTCTGAAGACAAGGGCTATAATGTGGTACTGCAGCTCCTGGCACCAATGATCTTGAACTAGCTCTTAAAAATCCAAGAAAAGAGGAAAAAAACCCCAAATAAACTCAAACAAACTACCACTGACTATCAGGGTTGATAAACTCTTGGGCCGTTCTGCAACTCAAGTGAGATGCAGAGCCTGGAGCTGTTGGCCAGGAGCAGCCCAAAGCTTTCTGCGCACTTAGCTCTCCCAGTGGGGAGCTAAAACAAAAGGAATGTATGTACTGCTAAACTTAAATTCCCTGTGAAAATGTGAAGCTGACACTCACGTATGACTTATTTCAGAGCACCATAATTCACTGGGGCCAAGCGTGGTCGTAGAGTCGCATCCCATGAGGCACAAGCTGTGCTGAGCACCATCTCTGATGGGGGCTTTCTAGGCAGTGGCAGCAGTGGGAATTGCATCTGACAGCTTAATATTTCAGTTTCAACTGGCCATACTTACAGTAATGAGGTTGTAATATGCTCTTTTTTTTTTAAACCCTGATTAATGAAACAAACATATGGTCTTGTAGTTTGCATCAGAAATTATTTTGGGTAGCAATCCTTAAATATTTTTTGGCAATAAAACAGCTTTCCCAAGAGAAAATGCAGAACTTCCCATAAAAGCACCACGCTGGCAAGTCTTTGTCACTGCTCTTCTACCCCCAGACAAGACATACCTCCTCCCTTTTTTCATTTGGCTGCAAGCCTGGGTGATATTACTACTGCTGGCCATGCCTGCTCAGCTTGCTGTCACCCGAAATAAAGGGTTGCACAGTAGGGTCTCTCTTCTTCCTTGTTGTGTGAAGAGCTTATGTGTTGAGGCAGTCAGTCTAGGTTTTATACATTCTATATTAATGTTTATTTTTTTCCCTTTTTGGAAACCAGCTATTCCTAAGGTCATCGTCGATGCAAAAGCAGGAGGCTGATTTTTGAAGCATTAGTTTTATACCTATTTAACTTGACTGAATAAACAACAAGCCATTTCCCAAACATGGATGCTCATAGTAAAGCATGCAGCTACTGCACATTGGAGCTTGAGACCATAGTGCCCGTGAGTGTTTATATGGTCGTCCTCATGGCCAGGGCTCTATGCAGTGCAATACGCAGCCTTCATTTTCTCTCCCTGCAGAAATGGGACATTCCAGTTAAGGAATACAGTAATGAGTCTGTGGTCTGTGTCTGTATGTCCTTAAGGCAGGTTCCACATATGCTGCTTCCTCATTAGCATGTGAAGCTCTGCCAAGGGGAGCGAGTGCGTGCCTGGGATCCTGAGTTCTGCATAGTGGCTGATTTCTCCTTCTCTTTCTTGCACACAAAATCATTTCTGTAGCAACTCTGATGTGGACCATGCTGTTTGATGCATGAGGTGATGGATGGGTTTGTGTTCTGTTGTAGCTGAAGGGGCTGTTTTCTTAAAAAAAACAAAAAAAAAAAAAAAAAATCAGGTGAAGAAAACAAAACTTGATGATCTCAAATAACATCTTTGGCAGCGTTTCTGGAGCTGCAGGTACATCATCTAAACCTTGAATGAGTCTTTGTAAGGGAAAACAAATCTAGCTTGAGTGATCTTCCAGCCAACCTTATTTTCCCTTGATGGAATTCCCTTGCTGGGAATTTTGCAGTATTTTCAATGTAAAAGGTGTGCTTTGAAAGTGAGACCTCTGACCCTGCTCTGTAATGCAGTGATTCCTGGCAGCTGTGTTTTGCTGAAAGCTTTTGCTTTTAAAGGAGGGGAAAAAAACAAGCAAGGATACTCTGCGGAGTCAAAACCAGGAAGATTTCCTTCTGTTTAGTGTGTTCTCACAGAGGTCAGAATAATTCAGGACCCAAAAATCAGGGGGTAGAGCTGGAACTTCTGCCTTGTGCCCAGGGCTCGTAGTGAGCAAAGCAGACCCCTGGTTCAGAAATCGATGCTTTATTTTACACTGAGGGCTCAGCATACCAAAGGCAAGCTGGGAGTCAGGAAGGTGTACAGAGCACAGTTGGGCATCGTCCTGTGCTGCCCTGCAGCTGGGCTCTCTCCTTCCTTGATAGGGGTGATGTCAAAATGTCACCTGTAAAGCCACTGTAAGGGGCTGCCGTGCTCGGTGCTGGGGTGATGGACAAATCCCTTGGGAAGAGCAGGGAGCTCTTCCAGGCTCCTGCAGTGGGAATGATGGATGCTCCAGGCTTTCCTGCTAACAGAGCGTTGGTTATGCCCTCAGCTTGCGGTGCTAATGAGGAGAAAAAGCTACAAAGCACAGCCAGGTTAGCTGATGGCTTTGCCGGGAGTTAGAAGGCCATAGAGACAAGTCAGGTATCAAAGTTTCTTTGATTTTTTTTTCTAGCTCATGCAAATGACAAAAGGATTTTTCTTTGCTAATAATTGACTTCAGGTTTGGTTTTCTTTCAAGCAAGGAACATGCCTTTTCGTTCTCTTTGAGGGATAATAAGGCAGCAATGGAATTGCTTGGTCTACGGCAGCAGGGTGAGAAAACCCCAATATCGGTGTTTCCATCTTTTAGCTGATGCTGCTTGTCTTCGAGTAAGAAGCTTTCTCATAAATCCACATGTTTTTGTTTTGAACCCATTCTGCGGAAACACTAAATGATAAATTGGATGTAACAATAAAAAAGTCATCTCTTCCTCTGAAGTGATTCGTTTATCACGGGATGTGCTATTGTTACAGAAAATTACTCTAAGTGCCCATCGATTTCACACAGCTGTATGTGAGGACTTATTCTGGAACAGCCTGGTTTTTCCTTAGCTTCCAAGGATGGCCCCAGCAGTGTGTGACATGTGCAACCCCAATGATACAGTGCTCTGGGGGAAAGTAGGATCCCAAATTCAGCCAGCTGTTTGATGATTCAAATCCTGGCTCATACATAACAGCTGTGAGATTAGCTCTCAGAGGCTGTTTTGGGGATTTTAAATAGTGTATGTGAGCAATCTGAGAATTGCCTATTTGATAGTTCCTAAGGGGAACTAAGGAGGTTCCCTTCCCCTAAGGTGGAGGGGACCTTTATTGGGAATGTAAGTTGCAGCAGGCTCATAAAAGCAGTGTATCTCAGGTATTTGTAGAATGCCTACCAGCACAATGAGGGATGATAGAACGGCTGGACCTGACATCATCTGGTTTGGGCTTTTTCTTGCATGAAGTATCTTGGATATTTAGGGAAAAATGAGACTGGAGATGGGAAAGGTGGCGAAAAAACCCTCCCACAGTGCTGCCAAGTGCCTAGGCATTAAGTTCATCGTGTACAATGGTTGCGAGAACAGGCCTGATTGAGATTATTAACATCTCTCAAAATGAAAAAAGCCTCTTCCATCATTCACAGCTCCCGAAATATCACTAATTAGCATCTGAGGAATACAGACTGCGTGGGAAGTTCGACATTCACCAGCCTGTTCAGCTGGGAGCCGTCTGAGGAGCCGCTCTTCCATGCCGGACATCTGCAAGATAACCAGAAAAAAAAGAAGAAAGAAAGAGAGAGACACAGTTAATTAACCACCAACAACAACATTACCGTACAGCAACCGGGAGAGTTAATCACTGCCACTAAATCTTACTCTGTTTACCATCAATTAATATTTAGTCTCCTGGACTTGGAGCTCTTTTATTCGTGTTCCTCGTGTCATGCAGAGCTGCCACAAATCTGGGAGCTGCGGCTGGTGATGGTTTGCATCAGAATGCCCCATGGGCCGTGGTGCTCAGCCTTCAGGGTGCTGCTCTACTAAAGAGATAATAGGACAGATTGGAGAGCTCCGGCTGAGTAATTAAATGCAAACACAAGATAATACTCCCAGTCCCTTTCAGAGAACTCAGAGACCTTCTCTTAAGTCAGTTCAACCTTGACCTGTGTAAGTGCTTGTATAAAAGATTAGAGGTGACTTGTAAAAACAATGCAAGTCCATTCTCTCTCTTTAAACTTAATTTTTTATGGGTGTGTGGAGATATTTCTCACTGGGCATGATGTAATTCTGTGTATCGTGGCTGGAGGATCCAAAGCCGTTTTCATTTTTCATGCAGAAATGCTTCTGTAACCTTACCTATGCGTTATTTGTCATCTTAAAGTCACTACATTTTCCCAGTCATCTTCAACCCAGTGTCTCTGTCCAGTTTCCCAGTCATTCCATTGACCCCCTGGTGGTGGTTAGGTCACCTCAAGGTTGGTTTGGTCTGTGTACAAGGATGGTCTCCTTTGAACTCCCAGTATCTTAGAAAACTTGCTGATTCTGCTCACTGTTGGCAAAGGGGATAGAGGCTAAAATGCCAAAACAGTGTGTTTGGGAATTGGGAACCTAACCGGATCTGGTTAACCCAAGCTGATCATTGCTAGAGGGTTGTGGTCATGGGATCTATGTACAGATGGGGGCTGGTGACAAGTGGGGTCCCTCAGGTCCCCTTAAGAATTTTGTATTTGCAAATGATGTGGGGTATTAAAGTCATATGTCCAAGGAAAACAGATAAGGGAAAGACTTCTTGCCCATTTTGTGTAGCACACCAGCAAGAGGCAAGTATACCACAAACTGCATTTCTGGTAAAGGGACCTCTAGCTAGAGACCTCTAGCAATGGAATTACAGGCTTTATAACTTTGTTGTTGGCATGCACATAAAAGTCCATCCAGTCCTGGGGTGTCAGAACTACAGGTCCTGTGCACCTTGAATCGCAACTGCTATGGAGGTGTACCTGGACACCATATGAGTGGCACATCTGGTGGATCGTAGTGGTGCTGTGCTCTGCAGATTGGCTTTCAGCCAATGGGATGAGGCTGTGCTTCAGGAGGCTCTCAGCATCTCCGGGCTGTGGGATCCCAAAGGGTCCCTTCCTGGAGAGGTCAACACCACTGAAACCAGTCTGCAAGGGCAGTGAAACCAGGCGCTGTGCCCAGGCCACTGGAAACCAGCAGCTCCATGCCCTGCTAATCTGGGAAGCACAATTCTATCCTACTTGTTAGGATGGGAATTAATTTGGGAAAAGACTTCATTAAAATCATTTGAACCTCTTCTGAGGTCACAAAGAGCAGAATGTTGTGGGAAATACTGCGGGACTTGTGGGTTCTTAAGACAGGATGGCATTTTTGTTTTGCTGTTTAGTTCTGATTGTACTTCTCATTCTGAAGGGCTGAGCTGTGTGTTTAGCATTTGCTGAGCAGTGTGAAAACTTGTGATGTATGTGACTACATGTCTTGAGGAAAAATAGCGCAGTGGACATCATAAATTACCTCTTTTCAGTTATATTTCTGAAGCTCTCGGAACAACTGAGACTTGATCTTTTCTGACTGGAATTGAACCTTATGAATTGCAGATTACTATTATTTTTTTATCAGAACAAAAAAGGTTTCCATTTTCAGGACACTTGCATAGCTTTCTCGCAGCTATTTCCTAATCTGTAGCCGTTGTCGCCCCTCAGACTGTTTAATTGGATGTTGCCAGCAAATACACAGAATTATAGTGTTACCCACCATTGTACCACATTACAAAGCTGAGTTCATCCAAGTGTCCGATGTTTTTTCTCAGTAAGTTTGTCCCTGCAGAATTCTCTTTAAAGTTACATTTGTCCTTGGCAGCGTGAGTGTAACAAAAGCAGTAGAAAAGACCAGATGTAGTGTTATGGAGCTTCTTTGTTCTTCCCTTCATGATAAAGCTCAAAAATCCTACATAGTTTAACAAAACTCTAGTATCTGGTCCTAATTGCTGTAAGTAAAGCACGTGTGATCTAAATGTTAATCAGATTTCTGCATTTAATGAGGGAAAAAGCAGCTATTATATGAGAGATGTTCAAGAGCAGGAGCTGCTAGTTCGTGTTCCAATCAGGTGATTGTGCATTTGAATAGTATTTCCATTTAAATAGCTTTATCGCCCCGCTGATTCCTAAGCACTGAGTCAAAACAAAAACTAACAGCTAAATTGATATTATTACTAAGGAGGAATGAATAATAGGCAGTAAATCCATACCTGCTGGGAATCGTCAATGTGCTCACGGACTGTGGAGGTGTCAGGGTTTGCACCAACTTTATGAAACTGTTATATTTACAGAGGTGCATTGCGGGGTTGTAATTCTGTCCTACTGAGTTCAAGTTGTGTTTCCATTAAATTCTCCCTCTGCTCATTTTACTGTTGATTCTCATGAAAATGCTTGGTCATGCAGTGGGCTCCCGTCCCAATTCCCAGCGCTGGGAAGAGCCAACCCTTTCAAGCAGATGCAATGAAATTCGCAGAGGTCCTGCAGGACACGCACTCATTTCCCCAAATCCCATTTGCAGTTAGAGCATTTCCTGGGACAACAGTGTGACTCTATTGCTTTGGCCACCCTGGAACCACCGTATCTCCTAATGCTCCTGAAAGGATTATACATAATCTTATCCTGTGAATGCAACAGCTGTAAGCCCAGATAAATTGCATTTCTCTAGGGAGCGTGAGTTGGGACTCATTTTAACTGCAACCCAGTGGAATTGCATCATCTATAACCTTAAATGGTATTTGTCTGACTGTGATTGGGGTTGATTCAATGGAAGAGCGACCTTAGGATGTACTGGCCTCTCTCTGTGTGTATAAAACAGGCTGGTACATGATGATGCTGAAACCGAGCCACAAGCGCTGATGTATTTGCAGTGGGACTGCTCTTCAAATGATGGTCACTGGGAGACTGTCATGAAATGCACGTTTTATTTTAAATTTGGCTGTTCTCCTAGCACGTGCAACTGTCATGCGAGGTTGGGTACAGATACAATTAGACCTTATGAACGTTCAGAAACACTTGTTCTTTCAGGCTACGCTTTGCAGATGGCAAAAGCCAGATGAGGTTATATCATGGTCACCAAGGCGTGCCTCCTGCACAGCTTGGGCCAGAGGATGTCACTCACCATCCTCCCACCAGGCTCAGCACTTGGTGCCCCAGCCTTCAGAAGTGCACTCAGACTTCCCTGGAGTGATGGAGAACGCCCTTCTTACTGAAAATAGAATGGGGGAAACCTGCTTCTTTGGGAAACCAAATGGGAACCCTTGGGTTACATCCAGTCGTCAAGTGTAGTGTCTTAAAAATAACGATCAAAGTGTCTCTTAGGTATTTTCAAGTTTTTTTTTTTTTCAGCAAGACTAATTTATTGCATTTTTCAGCTTTTTTTTATTTTCTAATCAAAAGTCACAGAAGGAAAAGTAATGGCTCTGCTTTGTTAGCAGTGTAACCTCCGAGCATTGGACGTGGGGACAATGCTTTTCGTAAATTCAGTAGGAAAGGGTGCCATGATTTCTGTAGGAGAAAGGCTGTGCCCCAGCACTGCAATATGCCCTATACAATGTAGATGGACAGCTGCTATCTGTCAGGCAGTCTTCTATGAAATGCCTTCTTGTCCTGTATATATGTATGTATTCATGGAAAGGTCCCAGTGCAGAGCATGTAGGTTCAATAGAATCTCAGTTTACAGATATGAAGGTGATGCTCAAAGAGGTTAAGTGCTTTGTATGAGGAAAAAGGTTCCCAAATTGGCTAAGTACTGATTCAATGTTTTTAATAAAAAAGAAAATCATCCTTCCTTTCTACTGTGCATATAATTATAATCGCGGATTGCCATTTGAATGTTGGTTCCTAATGAATAAGGTTCCGTTCTTGAAAATATGGTTGAAGGTTATCAAAGATTGAGCCTAGCACGTTCAGAAACTAATCAGAAAAGCATGTGTTGGTTGAATGAGAAATATATAGAATGATGGGGCAAATGTATTTTGAACAAGTGTGTAGGGCTGCTTTTGCCACTGGGTATTTGAATTTCCATTCGAGTTACCATTGGGCTTGGTAGGGAGATGCATTTAGTTTCAACATTACGACTTAACACCTGGAAATCAATTCTTATACACAGCTTCTTTCAAAATGTTAAGTGGAAAATATTTCTCTGACATCTACAGAAGCTGCACATTCAGCGATGAAGACTGGAAATGTTTGCTAGAGATGAAATCAATGGTAAATCTAGATGAGATCTGATTGCAGGTTTGAAATCTGGGCTAGGTGCTTTGTTATTCTCCCATTACTAATGATTGTATTAGAAAAGAAAGAAATCAATAGTGTGACCATACTGGGAAAGTGGAATAAAATGATTGAATGATTGGCGAAAAGGACTTCAGAATACAAGATCTGCAAGGATACTGTAAGATGGGCATCTCGGAGTGAGGAACAAATGAAGTGTTTGCATAACAACTCTGCAGAACTCCAAAGCTGGGGATTTTCTGCATGTCTTGCTCAGTTAATGTGGGAACACTAGAAGCTTCCCCTCTCTGGTGTCAGGCTTAGAAAAAGACAACCCCACAGATAGAGTCGATAGTGCTGAATTGCACTTAGTTTTATGTTGAAGTGACGGTTTCTGCGTGGTTTTAATGAGAGGCAGCCCTGGGCCAGAAACTTCATTCTGGGATGATTCTTGCACTCTGTGCTCTTTTGTGTTGTGTCGGTCTTAAACTGTTTTCATCACTGGCATCTGAGTGCCGTCCTGTAGAGCATTAGGCAGCAGGACCTGCATCTATCTTGTGGTGTTTATTCTGTCATCTCTCCCCAGGAAGAGGAGTGTGAGCAATGGAGTGTTTTACTTTAATAGTGTTTTTGTTTGGTTGGTTTTGTTATTGTGGAAGTTGATTTTTTTTTTTTCTGAAGCAGAAGAAAGAGTTTTTAATGCATCGATTGCTGCGTATTGACACTAAAGCAGGGAGAATGGAAAACAGTATCCTGCATTTGAAGTGGATGGGTATGAGTTCTCGCCCAAGCTCTGCAGTTTATTCCGCAGCCTTATGCTTGCCTTCTGCCTGGGTAGGCTTTAACTCATTGTGCAGAAAGTGTTCCCAAAGGATGGTCCGTGGGCACACAGTCTGCAAAGTCATTCTCTGTAACTTGCAGAAAGACTTTATAAATGAGATAGGGAGTTATGGGTCAGTTTTGGAAAACAGACACCAGCACAGAATTCCAGCTTCCGCCCAGGCTTGTGGGTGGTCTGTCAAATACCATGGATCAAGACCATGGGCTACTGTGATAGGCAAGGACAGAGTTGTCCAAGGATGGCAAATCCCTGAATATTCCTGGTCAGCATTTCACATCAGTGTCCTAAAAGGATGGAGCTGAAGGAAAGCTCTGCCCACAGGTGGTGAAGTGAGAGCCCATCGCCATGAAAGACCAAGGAAAATGGTACCTTGTGTCAGGAATAGAACGCATTGACCACTGTGGGTATGAATATTTGGCTGAAATGTATTTCTCCATGGTGTTGTGCTCTCTGGAGTGTGGTCTGGATCCAGCTATGCAGGCTGTTGCCTCATCTATAAAACTGTTCAGTTGTTTAGCCTCTTTCTACACTGCTGTTGGAGAGCAGACCTTTATATGCTATGAGAGCTGTGCAAGGTCAAAAAAAAAAACAGCTTCACAAATAATTTTAAACATTGTGGTGCTAAAATTAAACAATTCAAGGGGTGTCTAGGCACAAAAATGGGAGAAGAGTTGAAAGGAATAAAAGAAGAGAGCAGGAGGAAGTAAGCACATCTAATTAAGTTCATAGGTGCTGGTGAGGAAGGAAGAGGCTTGGGAATACATTGCTTGTTTATAAGTGTGCACTGCTCATCCACAAAATAAACGTGTCTGGGTTTTATATTATTAAGCAGTGGAGTTCATTGCAGCTGGATATGAAGTTGAGAGGACTAATTCATAGGATGGGGGGAAACACTAAAAATGAGTTATCGAGCGAAAAACAGCTTGATATTTGGTAGGGAGATGACTGGTCACTCTTACAAGAGCGTTAACAAACTCAACCCATAAAGTAGAAAATTACACAACTCGAGCATATGAGCTAAGAGAAATGATTTTGTTATTCATTTACTTGCACTTTGTAGAATGCCTCAAGGATGAACAGAGTAATAATGCTAAGATTACTGCTGAACACCAGGTGAACTCTTTAGCCCCGCACAAAACCACTAGCCAACCCAAATGGCTGGGTCAGTAGAAATTAGATCAGCTCTGAGCTCCAGATAATATCTGATTGTGGGTTGCTGGCTGGCTGGTTTATTTCTTGTTTCCTCATTATGACTGATCGCAGCCGCTGCAGAAATCAATAGTCTGGACTTGTCTGGGAACTGAGACAGTATTACGCAGTGTCCTGCGAGAGCTTTTTTGGAGGCTTTACAAATCCTGGTGCCAATCCTCCAAGGTGCCAGTACCTTCCAGCAGGGACTGAAGGGAGGAGATGCAAAGCTCTCAATCTTACCCAGTCAATTAGGCAAAATAGTTCTTGGTAGGTTTGTAAGCCAAATGGCATATACTTCGTCATGGCCCTGTAATTCTTCCTTGGATGTCAAACAGAGCACGTGCCGGTCCAGCTGGGTGGAGGAAAGTGCTCTTTTGTGAATCTGCATTAGGGACAGCAACCCAAAGCTTGCTGAAAAGTTCTTTTCAGTGTTGTAGGAAACAGAGAAAGAATCGGTCATGATTTTTACTGGGTTGGGGGGGTGGGAGGGGAAGGCAGCTAAAAGATTTGAGTCTGTGCTCTTTGTGTCTTTGTTCCGTTGTTCTGAGAGCAATAACGAAAAGTAAAGGATAAAGCCTTGCTATGGTTTTCCAGTAAACTTTGAAAATCCAAATTTAGATCTTAAAAAGTTGTTTATCCACCACATCTGCAGTTTTAGTATTTCTTTGTTCTTGTATCTTCTTTGATTTTTGTGTGGCATTTCTGAACAGCAGCAAAAATGTAAAATTCCGTTCAAATTAATAAGTAAAATCCACTCTAGAGGACGTGGCTTATCGTATATTAGTTGATCTCTAGCATATGTTTTAATGGCTTTTTAAATCAGGCTTTCAGTTTGTAATTCACAGATCTGCATACTCATAGATTTTTGGGCAGTGCTCACTGTATTTCAACATTCAACAACTTTTGGAGCATGCCCTGTGTGCCTTCAGACTGGGATGAATGGAGGCTTCGTTTGTTCCAAATGATTTTCCACCCTTTTTCCTATTGCTTATTATTTATTCTGCTTTAATTTATGAACAAGATTAAGTGGGTAAACAACATCAAAACTACTTATTGCTGCACAGTCCAGTAAGCACAACGATGCCAGTTTCATGTGCCGAGCAGTGCTGATTAGAGCTGTTATGCTAATATTCATTTGTTTGTTTTACCTTTACCACTTTGCTCGCATACTTCACAAATTAGGGCATTATCTTTTTTTTTTCCTTACAGTTTTTATCATCAAATGAAGGTAATTTACCATTTTTCCATTTGAATTGTAAAGCTAATTGAACTTAATGGCTTTAGAAAAATCAATAATTTCCTACTGTTATTGATATAATGAAGCACATGTAAGAGATTAGCCAATAAAGACACAAACCACTTAAGTGGAGAATTCAACTCCACGTTGAACTATTTAAATTCTCTGTGTGGACAATTGAGGGGAGAACCTTCTACGTGGGATAACAACAAGAATTTAGTACGTTAAAGTTATGATGCAAACAGTGCAAATCATAGGCTAGCCACCAAAGCATTTGAAAGCCATCCAGTTCTGCCCAGAAAATGCTTTCAGAGTTTATTCCTGCCTTCCTTTGGGTGTTGTGTCTCGCATGGTTTGCAAGCTCTGTCCCCTTGCATGCTGCTACCTGAGGCTAATGTTCTCTGTAGGAGAGCTGTGAACATCTGGTGGGGTTGTGCTTGTCCCATGCAGCTCCAAGGGAGCTACGCTTTCCAGATGCACTGTCCATATGCCATACAGCAGTATTTTCTCCGTGAGGGTTTGAACTGTTTTGATGGGAAAGGTGTTGTTAACTGCTGTTCAGGGGTGTACCCACATTGGAACGTGCCTTAGGCCAAAAGCATCCCATGAGAAGGGCCTGGCTGCTGCTGGGGGCTGTGGTGAGAAGGCTTTTGGGGAGGCAGGAGAAGAAAGAAGTGGAAAATGTCAAGGTTTCTTCCCCAGTTCAAAAGTGCGTGTTTTATTGGAAGCTACCAGTATGATCATTTAGATCAGAAAGGACCATCAAGATCACCAAGTTCAACCGCCAACCTGCCCTACCAAGTCCCACCAATAACCATGTCCTTTAGTGCCACATCTGTGCATTTTTTTAAAAAACCTCCAGGGACAGGGGTTCCACCGTCTCTGGGGACTGCCCATTCCCATGTTTGGGCAGCCCATTGCTGTGCTTGGCCACCCCCTCAGAGACAAAGTTCTTCCTTATGTCCCATTCTAAACCCAACTGCACGCTGCAGTTTGTGTCCTCATTCAGGCCACAGTTTAATGGCTCTGAGGAGAGCATAACAGAAACTCCAAACAAAACACTTTTAAACCTTTAAATCTGGTTCAAAGCCATTAAATCCCAAAATGACAAAGGAGACGTTAAGGTCCCTGATTTAGGGTTTAGTGTAGTAAAAAGGGAATGGTAAATATGAAAGTAATGACATTTAAATTACAGATTCATTAGAAAACAATTTTGTCACAGGATTTCACTGAGTTTAGGATACTCAGGGATCAATAGCCATTCCCTTTATTTAAGACACTTGTGATGTTTACTATGTCCTTTATTTATTCTTTTGGAAAGTTGTTGCTGTTTGTGAAGGTGTTCTTTCTGAAATATTAGTGGAATTAAATGCATTTTTTAATTACCCTGTAAAGCTGTACTTGTTTGGTACTTGGAACTTCTGCATTAATTCATATGATGAATGGATATTGAGTATATAGAATAGGAAACTTCAGCTGGATTTGCAAAACAGGAAAGATAGATTGGAGTTGTTTCATCTCCCAGTATTAGGGGATGAAGAAGAGTGTGGGCTACCTAATGGGCTTCTTTAACTCAAAAGAACTCCTAAAAACTGGAAAATTTCAAATTATCCTGCCCCAAAATTCTGGCATATAGGTGCCGTGGTGATGCTTCTGAGCGACATCTGGTTGTCCATGCTACCTCCAATTCATTCTGCATGCCCAGACAGTCCTCCCACAGGGTGTGGGATCAGAGAAGCTGCATCCCAGTATATTTAGGTCCAGATTGTACCGGAAAATAATCTCCATGAAGTAATCCAATTAAAGCCCCAGAGGCACTCAGGAGGACAGCTATAGAAACACTAATTCAGGAGACACCAGGTTTTATTGCAAACACCTGAAAGGTTCCAAGGAGTGTGAATCTATTTCTGGATATTGACAGTCCTCAAAGCTATGCTTAAATAAAATAAAATAAATGAGCTGTTAACAGTCAACAGTAATTGCCTGAATATTGCATGTGTTGACCATTTGATGTCTGGTAATTTTACCTCCAGGGTATACAGTGAAGGAGGTGATGTCCTGCCATGCAAAGTGCCTCTGTCTCAGATGGCAGCTAAGCTGGTCCAGTGCTGTCCATAACAGTCACAGGTTGATGCTTATGGGTGTGAAGAAAAAAAAATAAAAATGAAAAAGAGCAGGAGGAGCAAACCCCTCCCCTTGAATGCTGTGGAAATCGTGGCTATTACCTTCCCAGCATCCTCTCAGCTAATGGCCTGAAACAGGACCAATATTTGATTTCTACTTGCTGTATTTACTTTATAAATAGATACTTCATGGGTCTCATTCTTTACTGAGATTGAATTAGTGGGTTAAATAGACAGGAATATTTCTTACCGTGGCATACTGATCTCTTAGCATCTTGCACTGACCTGATAACAGGCTAGCAGCAGAGTAAACTTAATTATTTTTTAAGCAAGAGACCGACAATAGAGAACAGTGAATATTTCTGAAACCGAGATCTTCTTTTCTGTCATCAAAAAGCCTGGAAAATCTGAAAGGAGCGTGAATCCAAGGCGTATATCACTGCAATTACTGAAGGGTTTTCAGAGTGGCTTATCACCTCCCAGGCCTATTTACCTGATAAACTAAAGCCTTGTGCTTCAGAAGCCCCCGCTCCCCTTCCCAGCACTGGAGCCACCTCTTAGTGAGGATGAATGGAGCATTAGGGCAGCAGCAGGAGGGATGTCCCTTTGACCCTTTTGTTGCAATTTGCACATCAAAAAAAAAAGAAAATCTCAATTTCATTATAAGCAATCACTGTATTTTAAAAAAGAAAAGCTTGTAAAGATGTCTGGGTGCTCTGTCTCCCCTATTCTGCTCTCTGAACTCAGCTTCTCTGGGAATAAAGGGGATGGAGGCTCTGATGGGTGCGTGGGTTGGGAAGATGCATTGAGTTAAAAGGACTAAGGCTGATCTTTGCCAGCCACCAGGGCACGAGATTGAGAACTAATTTCAGACGGCCTTTACCAGCCTTGCTGCAAACAGCAGTAAGCTACAAAAGCAATAAATTCCCTTTGTAGCTGTTGCTCGCTACCCAGTGTAGCACCAAAAAGCCGTTTCTTCCAAGCAGGATTTGTGCAGTGCTGTGATTTCCCTGTGCATCCTTCAGAGCCCACCATCCTGCCCACCAATGGGGCCTCAGTGCCTGAACCTGATCCCAAAACATCCTATGGATGCTGCGTGCAAATGGAGCAAGTGATTCCGATTGGTTTGCTCTGTTTTGTAAATGTAGTGCTCTGTGACTGCCCAGGGGCACTTCTAACACATGCTCCTTGATATCTGGCATTCTTCAAAACAGCAAGTAAAGAGATTGCTTGTAGTATGTGTGCATTGGTTGTACCCTGCCCCTCCTGCTGTGCACACCCTGAAGCTTGCCCTGTTTGAGGGGATTTGGGTCTCTAATGAAAGGTTCTTCTTTTATAGGGGGGTGTGGGAGACAGGGACGAATGGCAGGATGCAAATTCTCAGTCCTGTAAGCTGAAAAGCCCCATTGCATTCCCAGGAATTTGGTTACAGCAAAGTCTATCATTCAGGAGGTTTGCGTGCAGGTAGCATTACTTCTCTCCCTCCTTAGATCATCTCTGCAGTGCCCTGCTTCCTGCAGCTCCCAACTCATAGTGAGGAGAACCTCATGGTGCTCTGTGTGCAGTGGGGATGGGCACAGCCTTCTGCTGTCCCTTTCCCACACAACCTCACATTCTATGACTTGTGCCCACTCACCGTGGTGTGTCCAGGCTGCGGTGTTGCTGGGATGGAGCTGTACCCGCTGGGCTCTGGAGCTCACCGCCAGGCTTTGGGCACAGCTTTTAACACTCATTCCTCCTGCTGAAAGGGAATGAGTGCTCTCACAGTTCACTGCAAGAATTAAAATTCACGTTAGCTTTCTTTAAGCTCGGAAGGCTCTGTTGTCAGCGCCTCCAGAGGTCCTGGTTTAGCTACTTCTTACTGTTACTTCGTTAAATGAACCATAAGTAGAGATATTCCTTTTAATGTTGATGTGCAAGGCTTAGAATTAAATGTCTCTGCTGGTTGCTGGGTACTTTCTGTGACTGCCAACCTCATGAACTCTTTAAACTTATGCTAATGAGCCCGGCTTGTTCCCATTCCTTCTGTATAATCCATGAAGGAAGAAAAGTCAATCTTAGTCTTACTGCCTAATGGCCTCTATACGTTGTAGTTAGCACGAAAACACTGTGAAGTGACGGAGATCAAGAGTTAAATGCATGAATTAAGCAGAGTCCCTCCAAACACTCCATTAGGAGAGAAACTGTCTCTAGGGAGACAAAACAAGATTTCTCTTTATATATACATTATGAGAGTCGCCCACTGATCCTCCAGGCATTTTGAAACATTAGTGGCACCCTAGTGGTGTGGACAAAATATAATTTATCAGTATTAGTACAAGTTCCTACCTGCAATATTGCTGGGATACAGATGTGCTGCAGCATAATAGGGTTGGAAGGAGTTGTGCTTGTGGTACAGACCGGTGTTTTCTATCCTGTTGTCTGACTGCTCAGCGCCGGTAGAAGTCTAAAAGCTTTATTAATTGTAATTGCATTTATTTCAGCAAGCACTGTACTGCTTTTTATGTTTAACGTTGCTTTTGAGCACGGCAAAAGGCTGCCTGCGCTACAGCTTTGTGATGCTATTCCTACCTCTGTTGTGATTGATCACGGTGTCTTACGCAGTCATTGTGTAAAAGGAAAAGATTTGCAAGAGCTTCTCTCTTGCCTCGGGTCCCTTCAGCTCCATTTGCCAAAATCAGCTTCTTACCTGAGGTGCTTGAGCAGGATGTGGGCTGGTCTTCTCTGCTGCTTTGGACGTGATCATCTGATCTCTGGCTAAAGCCAGTCAGTTTCTCTGCACTTAGCATGCTGTGATCTTTTTCCTCCTCCTCCTCCTCCTCCTCTCACTTCAGGCATTTTTCCCATCACTGCCCATTGCTCTCTCTAGATGAGCTGCTCCTGTCTCCCTGCTTCATCTCCAGTGCAGGCTGTGAGCTGCTGCTGGTCCGTGGTGGGAAGCCGCACCACCTCCAGCCCATCCCAGATCACTTCCCCATCTCTGCACCTACCACATCCATGGCAACTGCACTTCTGCAGCAATCTCTTGATTCCTCTTGCCGTAAGGAAACGTGAAAAGTTTATTTTAGCATGTTTTATATATTGATGAGTGCAATTATGCGCCTTGGAATTTTCTAGACACTGAAACATGGTGCCCAGGAGATTGGCTTCAGTGTTTGTGCCCTTCCAAATTTAGTGTGTGCAAAGAGATAGCAGATAAGGATCTGGGACAGAAGGGAAAAGTTGCTTGTTTGTAGGAACTGTGTTTTATCTCTTGGGTTATTTGGACTGTATCTTGTTAGCATCCCTCAATAGGTACCACGTCAACTTTCAAGAGGGGCTCTACCATTGGCCGTGCTCTTCAGTAGTGTTTGGTGCCGGTACCAAACTTGTGCTGGCCTCTTTGGAGTGAAAACCCTCAAAGAATAAAAGTACAGAGTGGTTAACACTGGCAAGTATCTCTTTTTCAAAGAAATCTGGAAGTACGTGTCAGATCAGCCACAGTAATTTGGGCAGACATTTGTTTCTGTCACTCTTTCATGTTCCCCAGAAGCATTTTCAGAATTGTCTTCTGTCTTCCACAGAACATTTTTTGGATGTTTTAGCTCCTCTAATACATTATTTAGAAGAGATCTCTTTATTTATAGCCAGAGACCCATTTCATGTTCATTGTCTTCCTTTATACACCTTAACATGGGTGAAGTTTTTCAGAAGTTGGGTGTAGATGTTTATGATGGAGATGATAAATTGGCTTCAGGAATTACATGCTGTGGTTGCCTGTGGTGGCTTTCCAACCAGGAAAAGAATCCTTCCCTAGGTGCTATTTTTATCAGCAATTCCTTACCACAGGATCTAAAGTGATTATTAGAGGGAATGGACCAGGAAAAGCTAAATTGAGTGTGCATACCTTTTCTGCCAGGTACCACTCGTTGGCCTGAGTCCATCCAACTCTAACATCAGCTTTGTGAAGTTCTGGACTGCAGGAAGACACCATGTCTGATGCATTGCCCCTGAGGTTTCCTATAGGGCACAAGGCCTTTCTTTAAGCACTAGGATACCTGATGCCAGGAGGTCAGCTTCCGGATCCCCATTGCTTTTACCCTGAAGATGGGCACACGGGTAGATGCGTGTAGGGTGTCACTTCTGGCACTCACTCACACTGTGACACTGCAAACGCATTTGTTCTGTGAGACATGGGCCCTGACTTAGTTTTGCAGGATTGCCATGTTTCTGGGTTTTGCTCTGCTATTAGTTCTTCATGTTCCGCTCTCCCCCATCTTATGTTGGTTTGATGCAGGCTTCATAATGGAAACATAATTGCTTAGGGAAATATGATGCCTATCAACTGTCCAATCATGGCTATCAGTTTATGGAATTAAACTAAGACTCTATCATTATGAAGGCTCCATGAAGAAAATACGCTTCATAAAATTCATCTTGCAGAGCATAACTCATTTTGTCCATAGTGTTCAGGAACTTGTTCTTTCTTCCTCATGATGTGCTGAATAATAACAGTTAGCACTTGCATCTGCAAATCAATACACGGGCTTCAGCTCACTACCGTGGTGAAAGTTGTGTTATTGTATTAAACAGTAACTATTACCTTTCATGCCTATAAGTGATCATCATGTTCTGTATTTCTGTCAAATTTGACAACGATCACCTCTTGGAGCTTTAACAAAAGGCAAAAATTCCCATGGTGCCTCTGGCAATTGCACATTAGTCTACACGGCAGCAGAAGATTACTTGCTGATTCCTGTTTGCTGATTCCATTATGTATGCTCCAGTATGTAACATTTTGTTAATCCTTTAAAACAGCATAGCTGGAAATATTCTTTCAAAACCATGCTATTTTGGTTCTACAAATGCAAACAAATAAGAAAAAGCCCCAGCAAAGTCTTGCAACCACAGGGGGTTTGAGATGAATGCAGTCAGGAAACTTATCGTTCTGGTTGCTGGGCCGTGTGCTCCGTGGTGAGCTGTTCCCTTCTGAGGGCATTCATTTTCCTTCCATCACTTTGAAGGGATATGCTTGCAGTCCGGCCCTGCAAGAGTAATAGAGGTGATGAAGACAGCTTGGTGTTTTATTGTGCTCTAAAATAATTCCATTAAGATCTAGTCTCTTTTCCTGAGATGAATTTCTGTTTCTCTTTGCTGGGTTTGCAATCACTCAACTGCAGGCTTTATCCGTCCCTGTCCTGACAGCAGCCTGCATTGTATCTTGGCCCTGTTAAAGTCAGGTTTCAGCCTCTTCTTAGGTGCAGCAGGGTTGGACTTCATCCTTGCTTGCAGAAGCACTGTGTAGTACCACACTCTGTGCAAAGGGTTTGTGGGAGAGTGCTGGGATGGTGATGCTCCCCCATGGCAGGTTGTGTCTCAGAGCAGAGCGTTAGCAGGTCCAACCCCTGTTATCATGGGTATTGTTCCTATCAGCCGCAGAACCTCATCCCATCCCTGCGTAGCTTGCAGTCTAATAGGCAAGATGGGGACTGCAAGGCGCAGAGCAATATTACTCCTCACTGGCAGATGGGGAAAAGAAGAGCTGAGAGATTCAGCCCAGGGTTGCCCAGGATGTCTGTGGCAGGATCAGGGACTGAATTCAGCTCTCCGGGGTCTTCGTCCATTGCCTTCATCACAAAACCTGCCCTCTCCTCCCTGCTTTTCTATTATTTAATCAGCTGAGAAAAAAAAAATGCAAATTGATTTAATTAAAGGAGAGAGCAAATTTCTAATTTCAGCCTGGCTTCATCCTATGGTTATGGAAATTTTTGAAGAATGGATAATAAACATCTGTAATTTCTTTTTCTCGGCAGATGTGTTTGCATTTACACAGCTGTGCAAAAATGATATTTATGTATGTTGTGATGTATAATTTTAGCCTAGAAACAGATCTCATGTTGGACTATGGAGAGGTGTCATTTTCTGGCTCGTGAAATACTCCTATTTCTGGCAAGAAGTCAGCCATTCTTCTTCCTGCAGACATGTTTTCTTCCTTAAAAGTGTCTGTAAAAATTATTTTATACTTGATGAAGCAAATCCTCCAAAGGCTTCATTATTCCAATAGTAGCATCATCTGATTGAATATTTCAATCATAACGTCCTTTGGAGAATTGCAGCAGTTTACACTTGGGATTTTGGCGGCTTGTATTCGTGTGTGTTCCCAAGGTTTTGAGGAATGATTGTGGGAAATACGGATAATTTCAGATGCACAGAGTTCATTTGGGAGGTAGATGTTAATGTTTACTCTGGCTATTGATTGGGACGCATTAGATTGCTTCCTTCCAATGTGAAAGAACAAACGTGGCCGCCTCCAGCTCAGCAAAACAGCTAAGCATGTGCTTATTTTAAAAGCACATAAGCACTGCTGAGCAATGTTCGTACCATACACTACTAGTAAGCTGCAAAGGTTCATGTGATAAAGTGTCACTTGCCACATCTTACTGCTGGGGGCACAATCAAGACAATGCATGCTTAGTGGTGCCAGGAAGGCTTAGGATTGTTAGTTTTTTTGTGCATGGTAGCAGCCTTGTTGAGCTCCTGCAAGGATGCTGGTTTTAGAGCCTTCAGAAGGATGATCATAGAACCATAGAATGATGACAGCCTTCAGTAGCCCACGGCCTCCTCTCTCTGCCCTGCATCCTCTGCAGAGCGAATGGGAGATTTTGGCACCCACCTGTGCAGAGCAGATCCCCAGGCTTACGTTGTTGTGTCTGAGCTGCCATGTGGCTGAAGACGACTTGTTAAGGTTGTTCTGCTTATTTCAGACTCACGTTAGGTTTTATGGACTTTAATGAACAGCAAGTAATAAATTTGCTGAAGAAATTGGGTTAGCCTGTGATTAACATTCAGAGTGATGCAGATGAGTGTACCAATGATGGGAACATGTGCTCACATCATGATGAAATGCAGATGAGAGGCCCTGGAGCAAGCCCAAGGATGTGGGCCAGCGCAGTTTCATCTCTGTCAGCTTTAATCTGATCTAAAGTGAGCATGCTACCGGCCTGCGAAAGGAATCTCAAACCCTGGAAAGGCCTAAATCCAACTTTTGTTTTCTAATAGAGGCTATTAAAACATTTTCTTTACAATCAAAGCTCTACAACATAAAAGAGCGAGAGCACTGTATCTAAAAACAATATTTCTAGCAGTGGGGAAGAGAGGGGAAAGTGGCTGGTAGATGCCTCTTGATTGGGTTTAGCTTTTGTAGCACGCTGCTTTAGTGAGCAGGCATTTTTGTCAATTGAAACCCAGCTGAGCCTCATCGTCTCGTGGCATCGCCCTTGTAGAGAACAGAGGAAAACGCCAACCCCCTGTTTTAAATGAAGTGCAAAGTAACGCTAGAAAGGAAAGGAATAAATCAATTGTAAGTGGTAATCTATGAAGTTGGACAGAAAATGATGAGAAATGAAGCAACTGGTCATAGGAAATTGACCTTGAAAATGGTGTTTATCTTTCGGCCACGGTGGCAAGGCTGGGCTGCTCATAGAGCTTTGTGCCTGGGGGGCAGGGTTGAGGGGGGGAATGGAAATGGGTATTTATTTTCTTTGGGTCTCAGCTGGGTTTGGGGGAGTTTCTTTCAAGATCCTGTGCTCTGACAGGCTCATCACCAGTGTGACAGCACCTGGCATGTTGGAGTTGTCCCTTTGTGCCAGTCTCTTATTTTGCTGCCTTGAAAGATTGTGTATATATGGGACCACTATTGCCAAGGAGAATGGCTGTGACCATGTAATGGATGCATATGCAAAGAGAGGTGTTATTTTTACCTGACTTTAATTTCCATACAAATAACCACGTTAAAGCAAGCAAAAGGACAAATGAGTAATGTAAGTCACCTCAGCTATTTTAAACTATAACACCTACTTATACCAGCAGAATGGTTATTGCAGCATTATATACATCTTTATTTACAGTAAAGGAACGTAAGGGGGTGGGATACAGAATATACTCAGTTTTAATTGAAACACATCCAGCAGAAATCAACTGACAGGCTGAGATTTCAGCACTTTGTATCTCCCAGCTGGGACAGAGGATCCCCAGCCCTACAGCCCAACAGAAATGGGCTCATTCTGCTTTGGTCAGTGTTGGCTGTGTCTGTGACCCAGCTGTCTGCAGCTGGCCATGCTGTGCCCACTCCTGCTGTCAGGCACATGGGTGTTTCCATGTCCCCAGCTGAGAAATGGGGGTGCAAGTTAGAGAGACAGTGGGCGAAATAACCCACTAATAACAAATACTGTTGTGCCATTCATGCAAAATCCGACGTTTTCACTTTGCTGGAACACTGCAGATTTTGGCTGGTGTCAGTTTAAATCTGCACCATGTGAGCGGGCTATCTGGTTTGCTCAGCTGGTAACGGGATGGGTGACCCCCTTTGCCAATCCAGATTCTGCCTAAGTCAGACAGCAAATAGGCGCAGAAAGGTCAGTGGGACACACGGATGTAAGAGAAACCAGGCAGAAGCCCTGAGCTCCCTGTATTTTGTGTGCTGTACATTTTGACTTGTGGACAGCATCTGCCTTGGCTCTGCGTATGGGAGGACTTAATTCCCAGGTGGGGCTGTGTGAGGTCTGGAAGCGCTCCAGCACGTAGCCCAAGGCATCGCCCTTGGTTGTGTGCGGTTCCTGCTCTGTTTGGAGCAGGCTGGGGTCCAAAGGAGCAATGTGGGAAGCGGGGAGCCCGACTTGCAGCAGCCCTCAATGGGGAACCCGCCTCGATCGAGGGCTGGTGACATCGGGCTGGCTGCGTTACCGCTTGCGCTCAATGGAAAATGACAAATAATAAATCCAGGCGATGTTATCAGACTGTGCAAAAATTAAGTGTTTGGAAGTAAAGCCTCCTCCAGATATTTAAAATTCAGCAAGCTTTTTTTTGTCCCGGGTCTTGAGATGTTAATGACTTTGACTAATTGTCAACACCACCAATTACTATGACTGATACCTTATCATTTCCCACAATGAGCAATGCTAATTAAAATTGATTGTGCTGCTGTTCTGGCACAGCAGCAAGTTTCCTTTTCATTTTTTGTTTAAACATGAGCTTATTGTGCCGATTTGGTGAATTAAATAAGGAAAGCTCATTATTCTGATGTTTATTTTTGAGCGGGGGTTTTAAGCCACTTTGGAAGCCTTTTACAAGCGTCAAAGAAACAGAAGAGCTTGAATAAATTGTGTTTTTGGAGTACCAAAACATACACCTAATAATAATATTTAGCACTCTTACACTACAATGCTTTCTACGTGATCGCGTTTCTGTACAAACGGAACTATACTCCTATTATCTCTGTAAGGTGGGTAAACACTATTACTTCTGTTTCACAGATATTGAAGCTGAGACACAGGAGCTTTGATTCTCTAATAGCACTGCACTTCAAGCTATTCAATTAGATTACAGATAGCTGTCTTCCAGGAATCAAGAGACTGGTTATGTTGTAATTTCCAAGGCTGGCTTCTTTGGATTTTGTACTGACTTAGCCTTTTATTTCATGCTCATTTTTTGAACGTGTGATATTTATTCTTTCTCCCAAGGACAGGATCAGCTCTTCGTTGCTGCTGGCCTGTCCTGTGCTGCCTTCTGCCCATCAGTTTTGCTTACCCACACACAGGGTGCAGCTGCGGGCAAGGACTGGGTTTGTCCTCCTCCATCATGGTATTTACTTCATCGGTTGGATCTCCCCACATGAAGAAGGGTTGTTCTGTATTGCAGCAGAGGTGTCACAGGGATGGCTGGTTACAGCATGGGATGGAACCTTGCAAGTTTTTACGTATCTTCTGTGGGATGCTGCAGTTGTATTTTGAGTTCAGCTTTTTATTTTATGCAAACTTTTCCATGGGGAATGTTTATGGGATGGCTTATCAGTGGAAGATGTACTTGCTATCCTCTTCTTACATGGCTAATGGCAGTTACCAGCGCAAGTCTATGACCTTATCCTGCTGGAGAATGATTTAATTGGAGCAATTGATTCTCTCCATGATCAGTAAGTGATGAGTTAATGTGTCATGGATAGACATGCATGGAATTGCCTTAGATATTCCTTACTTCCTCCCATGCAGTCTAGAAAAAGCATCAACCACTTTATGTTCCTTTTTTAAAAAAATTGTATATCAATATGCAGAACTATTTTAAAATAAATTGTCCCTGAGGTCTTGACAGTATAGGAACTCAAGTTTGCCTCCGCAGTATCTTGTATGATCAGTTACAGAGCAGTACGTCAATCAAAATTGTTTATATTTATTGAGGAAAAAACTTGTAAATATCTGGTGTTTGAAAGCAAGATAAAAAATAGTTATATTGCAAAAATATCAATAGCAAAAATCATATTTTAAAGGTATTTTTGTCCTGAGCACCATTCTTCATTATTTTCGGTAACATGGGTTTCCTTTGAGCATTGATTGCTCTTCTGATTTCTCTCCTGATAAGAGCTAGGAGCAACCTTATAAATTTGAAGCACTCCTTATGCCATGACACTGTGATTGACTCCACTGCAAATCCTCTTTGCTGCAAGAAGAGGAGTGGTCCTTCCCTCCCCACCACTCACGGTTTGATTCTCCCATCCCATCAGGCGTGGTCAGAAAAGTAGTGCTAAGTTGAGCTGACCCTGCAGCGAGGCCTCCTGCTGGGTCTCTAAGGGAGCTCTCCTGAGTGTTTCACCTGGGTGAATTTTTTTATATTGGGAAAGTGCTAGGAAACAGGGCTGGAGAAGTGTGGAGTGTTCTCACTGGATGTAAGCACCCCTATTTTTTTTTTAGCAGTGAAAGAGCTGAGAAGAGTACTGGGTGTATTCAGCTGCCATGCTGATGCCATCCTCCTCTGAGGATGATACCCCGTTGCCATTATGGGGAGAAGCTGTGAAATAACATGCCAAGTATGTCTTCCTGAAGCACATTGGGTCTAATTCTCTTCTCATCTCTATTGTTGTCTCTCTGTGGACTGCTCTACACTGTAGAAAAGCAAAGAGGAATCATGGCTGACTGCCTTCCGCAGTGCAACGAGGCAGATGTGGGGACAGGAGTTTTTCCTTTCTCTTCTATATCCAAATGTCCCCTGGAGTTTTGTTGCGAAAAGTTGGTTATAAAAATTGAGAGGGTGAGGAGGGGTAGGGGGGGATACGTCATTTGGGTTGTGATTTGCTGTTAATTAAACTTCAGTGTGACACATCCTTTATGTCAGGGGATTCCTGATTCTCATCTCGGTGGCCTGGTAGAACGGAGGAGCATCTCCATTGAGATCAATGCTCATTATTATTTCCCTCATTATCATCATGATCCTCATCAGTATTTGTTCTACAACACTGGCTGTGGAACGGAAGCATAGGGAGAGATGACCCTTGCCTGTTCCTGTTGAAAATCTTTCATTTTTAACAGACACGAGGCTGGCAGGGAAAAGCAGCCGCGAATTCTTCACAGAGAATTAGGTGCAACTACATGGAAGTCAAAAATCAACCTTTCTTTCCACCGTAAATGACATGATGAGATCATGAGTTTTTATTATTCATGTCAGAGTACAAGCACTCATACACAGGTTAAAAGCTACGGCGCACAGGAGGATGTTAGGTGCTGTGAGACAGGTTTTGGGTGCATGAGCAAGGGTGGGGCTCAGCAGTGGATGGAAATGGAGTCTCCCCAAATAATAGGCACGACGGCAGGGGAGGGTGGTCAAATTTGACAGCTGTTCCCTAGAGAGAGCAGACGTAGCATGGGAGGTAAACCCTGCAGCCTTCACCTGTTTCTGTTTGGTACTGTAAATGGGAATGGGGGAACTGTTCTTCTTCATCCTCGGCAGCAAAGGGGTTACTGTGAGGAAAATGCTCACGTCAGTCTCAGTCCCAACGCGTGGCTTTAGGGTGGCACAGGGGGTGATGGGATCCCAGCAGCAGATCCTTGAGGTGCAGGTGGGCTGGCGTGGGGGTTGGTCTCAGAGGAGAACCAAAGGAAGCGAGGTGCAGCTCCTGCTCTGTGCCCCTCAAAAACCTCCCCAGCTCACTGTGGGGATGCCGCTGGCGTGAAATGCCAAGAAAGGGCAGATGCTGCCAGAAGCACCTGGGAAACAAATTCAGAAAGATTCTCCAGATGTGGAATGACATTTGATGGCAAATCCAGGGGCGGGAGACCCAACTGACATCCTGCTGATGTCAGGAGTGATAATGAATGGAGGGCTGGAGGGAAGCTGGGCTCACACCGTGACTGCAGGCGCGCCCTGGCAAGTCGGCCAGCTTCCAGACCTGCTTGTACGACATCTGGGGCAGCTGTGATGTGTGTCTGAGGACACCTGGACACAGCAATCGTGTCATGATCTGTGCACCTGGCTTTGCTGGTTAACCTCTTGTAAAGTTGGCAGCAAGGGCCTCGGAAAGAAGCTGTTCCTTTGACGTAGGAACCTGGACCTTTCTGCCTAAAATCAGTTCTTTTGGACGTCGTGAACAAAAAAGGCTCTTGGCAACCTGACAGCTCATTCCTTCTGGTTTGTGGTTATATGGAGGGGTGTGATTTTTGAGGCTCATTCAGGCAAGCGGCTAATAATCCCACGACCAACCTTTCTGTGCCAGGACTTTCTCTAGCCTGGGGTCAGGGAGCAAATGGAGCTGTTACTGTTTCTTGCACAGAAAATGTGGGTTACGAACAGCTTCACCTTGATACATGCTGTCTGCAGGAAAGCTGCAGCTATCTCTTTGGGGAAGACCACAGCTCAGAATGTGACAACTACTGAAAGCTTTGGGGGTTCCTGTGCAAGATCAAAACTAGTCAGGATCAGCCTTGCCTTCCAGCTTGATGAAAGAGGTGTTAATCCTGCCGCTCATAAAGAATTTAAGATTATAAATGTATGAACCGCAGCCTGGAAGATTAGAAGAACACTTAAATAAATGATAGAGTCTGGATTGACAGGAAGGGCGTCATGCTGGGAGCAACTTTGCCCTCTTCTGGGCCCGCCAGTTTCCAGCCATGAGCTCCCAGCTACAGTGAAGCATTGTGGTGATGATAGCTGCCAGCATCCAGTGGTTCCCTTTATGTCTCTGCCTGTGGACCATGCCCAGAGACCCTTGTTGTGTCATTTAGGTGGTGTGTGATGCACGTAGCTCTCTGTGGGATGCTGGTTTGACAGCAAGCTTCAAAATAAACCATTGGGCAGACAGGGAGGTGCCAGGCAGGGGCAGAAATTAAGTAACTGATTGAGGGGGGGGGATACTGGGCTTGTGTGTCCTGATAGAAAAGAGGCAGTTTTGGTGTGTTTTCGTGGCAATTCCAAAACACCAGGTGTGCCATGTGCTGTGTGTGTGGTAGTGGTTACCTTCCCATGTGAGACTGTGGTAAGCTGCAAGCATTTCTTAAGGCAATGCTTTTTGTTAAGCCCTTGTGCAAGGGATTAGCTGTATTTCTGAGTGTCTAAGTATAGGTAGGATCAGTTTAGAAAACAAAGAGCAGTACACATTTTTTTCAGGAAATAACCAGAATGCCACTTCTTTTTTTGAAAGAAGAAAAAAAATAGCGTTGCAACTGATAGAATTGGTGGCACTCTAAGAAAACAAACCCAGTTTTTTCTTTCCTCATCTCTCCAAGCTGCGGTGCTGAGGATCTGCTCAGTTTCACCCTCCTGCCTCTCAGGAGCGAGCCCTCAGCGCTGCCCGCTTCCAGCCCCCATGGCCGGAGGGTGCTGCAGGAGATGTGCTGGTTGCACTGAGTATTTGATGGGTCAGCCTTTGCAGGAGAACTCCTGTCATATCAAAAGGGTTGTCGTGTGTAGGAAGAGGTTTGGGGCCGTTCTGGACCTGGAGTGGGTGGCAAGCTGCCTCCTCTCATGTGAGCGTTCTAACCCGGCGTGTTTGCCTAGCACGTGGATTAATGGACCATGGCTCAGCCATGCCAGAAACTGCCCATGACCATAGCAGTCACGTTTGATGCCTTCTGGCCCCAAGCCAGAGCAGTGTCCCCTCTGGGGGGGATCTCAGCTTCTCTTTGCAGCGAGCTATGTCTGAGGCTTTTCATGCATTCTCCCCAGCAGCCATTTTAAATGCACAAAATATTTTCCTCCCGTGGAAAACCCTTTCACAGGGATGGGTATATGTTAGCATATTTGGTTGAAAGGCAGCACGCATCTGCACGTGCTGAGCAGCTTCTGGCACACGGCACTGGGTGTCGGGCCGGCTGCAAGGCTTGTATGCTGTAATTTGCCACTCTTAAGCCCTGCACAGCTAACAAGCACAGTCCTTCCCCTCAGACACAGACACTCATCACAACAGATAGGAAACAGCCACTGCTAGCCAGACTCATGAAAATAGTGTATTTCGTGCAAGGCAGATAACAGGATGGTGCATATTTTTTTTATTATTTACTCTGAATTCATACAAAATAAAACAGTGTGCTTTTATCTGCTAAAAGATATGGATCCGTCTCCCAACCTTTCTCATAAAATAGGAATTTGCATTGTTTCGTTGGTTTGTCTGTGCCTTGCACGTGCTGGCATTCACAGTGCGTTCTGCATGACTGCTGTCCTGTTGCCTTCTCTTCCTTCCACCGGACTGACCTCTCTTTCTTCCCCTTCCTACGGGTGATGAGGAATATCTGCTCGATGGATAGAAAGAACAAAAATGCCTTCTTGTGACACCAGAAAGAAAACGATCCAGTGAGTTATAGACCACTGAGCCTTTCATTTGTACCTGGTAAACTGGTTGAAATGATAAGAAAAAAGAAAACATTTGGAAGATGCTGATAAGATCAGGCTTATCCAGTAGAAAGGTACTGTAGGATGTGGTTGGAAGTGATAGGAAAAGCCTAGACATGATGACCCAGCAGGTCACTTACAGGCTTTCACTCTTAATCTCTTAGAAGTCTTTGAACTTGTCAATAAGAAACGAAGAGAGAGGAACTGGTTTATCTCACTTATTTATGATATTGAAAGGTCCTTTGCAAAGCCTCTTGTAGAAATCAGTCGAAAATACAAGGCAGGTAGGTGAAAGGGAGAAAGTATAGCTGTGAATCAAAAAGTGAAACAAAAATAGATTTAACTGGGTAATTTTCGCCATGGCAGAGGGTTAAACCAGGGGTTCCTTGTGCGTTCCCAAGTCCTGTACCAGGTCTTTGGTCTGGGATGGAGAACAGGTGGAAAAGTAACCAGTGGGCAGCAAAAAAACAGCGAGGTGGTCAAGACCAGGGAAGACAAAGAGGAAGATCAGAATGACCTGACCAAGCTGGTACATGTGACAGAGTATCCAAAAAATGTTCAATGTTAAGGGATGGCATTACCCCCAAATTGTGATTTCTGCTTCAATTTGCTGTAGTCAAACCAGAAACAAAACACAGTCTGCAGTCCCCGTGGGAGAAGATCTTGTTGGGGCTGCTAATGGGATAAGTTATGACCTGTTTCTTTCACTGATAACCTCCCCATGAGGGTCTGTGTTTCAAGAAAAACTGTACCGGTGGCTTCAGGCTCCGATTAATGATCCTTTAGCAGAAGTACAGAAGGGTGAAGCAAACACACACATGACATTATCTAAAAACAGCAGTGGTGATCTGTGTCAGGGTAGCCCTACCAGTGAGGGAACCCAAATTAAGAGGCTTCGCATGCCAGCGTGAATAATTTCCCAAATTGCCACCGGGATTTAAGTTAGATTTTCTCACTCCTTTTAGGCTCTGCATCTTATTTCTTTATCACAGCCACGTCCATGTCTTTGTCCTCCACAGAAATTTTGAATAGGAACTAAAAAAAAACAAACAAAAAACAAAAACACCACAAAGCATATGGTCTGTTTGCTTTGCTGCTGCTCTGACTGTTCCCTGTGCCATGGATTTGAAAGACCTCTGCACCTCCCCAACGCTGCAGCCTCCTGGCTTCCTCTCCCCTTTCCCCTTCCCCATTTTCCAGCCAGGTAAGAGCCACTAGGTGTCCCTTTCAAAGCAGAGTAGGACGCCTAGGCTGTTGGTAATTAGCAGGGAGAGCCTTTTAAGGAATTGAAATGTTGCATTCTTATGATTTGGGAAACAAAAGCCGAATAAGAACTGCAACATTTAACTATGGAATCCCACTTTATTTTTCTCTAATGCAGGCTAAGCTGCCTTACAGCAATCTTTTAAATGTAATGATTGAGACTATTATAGGAAATACTATACGAAGCAGCATTTTTTTTTTTTGCAGCCTAAATAATAAGTAGGGCAAGGTTTTAAATGAGGCTAGAGTAATGAATGCTGTACAATAATTTTGATGATAAATTTCCCCGGAGGATAAAGTGGAAGAACAGAAGCAGGCTGTATTTAATCATGCAAAGTTAAAGGAATGCAGACCAACAAATGTTTAGAGATGTACAGATTTTCTAACCTTTTCTGAGACTCTCTTGACCCTTTTTACATGAGAATGTCAGAAATGTGTATAATAACATGGAGGAGGAGCTGATCACATAGGGTCAAGTGTGTTTATGACACGAGGCACAGAAATTCCTGCTTCCTTGCATGCTGGAGGGCTCAGACAATTAGGGCACTTGCTTTTCACAGCTGTTTCATTTCTCAGTGAACCTGAAAAGCTTGCTTTGGGCAGAGATACACCTGGTTGCTCTGCATGGACTCCCATGCTCGTGCTATGGCTGGGCAGTCTTTCTTTATGGCACAGATTGGGATGTTTCAGTTTATGCATCTCAAAATGAAGGTGTTTCTTGTGTTCTTTAGCTCAACCTGTAGCAGTGTTCACTCTGCAGAGGAAAAAGATTTCTGCCTCTCTGATCAATACTTAAAGCATATATTGATTTCCGGTTTAGGTGTTAACTTTGCAGCTCTTAGAAGTGCTCTTGGTATCAATTTTCACCTTGCCTGACGTTCATTATGTGCCGAACACTATGAAGGTAGGCGAGCTAGGATCTGCTCTGGCAAGGCAACTCATTCTAGTGACTTCAGGACTGAGACGTGCAGAGATTTACTTGTCTTGTGTAAGCACTCCACTACGTGAAATATCTGCATTTAAGGCAATGGCCTGAGAAGTGCCTTTATTCTGGCGTGGCTCTCGCTTCTTCTAGCGTTTCTTCATCTGCCTCGTCTGTCCCTGAAATGATATCATAAACTAATTGACAGAGCTGTTTATTACATTCATGTTGTTGTCTCGTCATAATTCACAGAAAATGAGCCAGAGGTCTGCAGCTCAGGTTGCTGGATGGCTGGGCTTTATTTAAGCAGTAAGACACACATGACAAGCGGAGCATTCCTATGTGATTATGCCTCCAGTAGCGTTAGGAGGCACAAGGTCAAAAGGCTCGGTGACTTTAACTACCTGAGAAGTGCCATGTAATCCCCTGCAAATGGGCTGTCTACAATGTCTTATTGCTGTACAGAGAGGGAATTATTTATTTTTAGAGGCAGGCAGATGAATTACCCCTGTAATTGGCACGGGTATGACATCACTGCCTGCCAATCAGAAATCCTCTTTCTCTTGGGTTTTAGCACCTTCATTTCAAGCTCGGGCCATCTGACAAAAAAAAAAAAAAAAGAAATGGTTAAAATGGTGTTTCATCCTCTGTGTGCCCTGAGCCCCATCTGCTTGCTCCAGCGTGGGGAGCACCAGTAGTGCGTGCGTTGCGCTGTGGATGGCTCCGCGTAGCACCACCAGGCACTGAGCAGTGACTGCCATGTCTTTGAGCTGGTGGCACTGATGGCACCGCCGGACTTCTTGTGCCTGAACATCTGCAGGGAGGACAGGGCAGGACTGAAGCAGGGCCTGGAAGGCATCCAGCCTCGAAGGCTTTTTTAGGGGGGCAGACAGATCTCTAATAAGCTGTAACCTTGACACGCGTTCCTTAAGCTTATTGCAACTGAAAGTTTGTGCCTGAGCAAAAGCATCCTGAGTGCTGTTAAAACTCAGGAACGTGAGCAATCAAGGAAGCATGGGGAGGGCAGACAGCAAGGTAAGCACTTCAGCCTGGCTGTGATTCCAAAATCAATGCGTAGCCATCAAATTCTTCCAGCCTAGCACCATCTTTTCCTTTTTTTTTTTTTTTATTGACAAACATAACCCCAAAATAATAAAATACACGCCGATTTACAATTATTGTTGATAACATAAGCACACGTGGCTTGCAGCTTTGCTAGCTTGAGCAGACAAGGAGTAGATCTGGAGGAGGATGCTGTTTATTGTGGGGCTACGGGAAGGGCTGCAGGCAGTTGCTGCCATTTTGCTGCTGCTGGTGGATGGTGCTGCAGTGCTCAGCCCCTTCAGCTTTGGCAGAGATCTCAGGGAGGGTCAGGGTTTGCTGCAGCATCTTCACTGGGGCCATGAAGAGTCGCTGTTCAGCCATGGAGGGTTTTGGGGGCAAGGCAAGAGGAATCATCATCCTGTCAGAGGGCAAAAATTTAACAAATAGTTTTAAGAGCTTAAAATAAATCTGTCTTCATAACCCGACTGCAGTGCTTTTTTCCTTTGGTGTGTTACAGAGGTAATGATACCTCTACAGTGAACTCAATTAACCTTCTGTAGCGTTCCGTGTGACAGGGAACCCTAAATCTTCTTTTTTATGAGTGTACGTGCAAGATTTGAAGCCACTTTGAACTTTGCATTAATAAATGCCATTTCCTAATTGGTGCCCATTTGTTTGTGTTGTTTTTTTTTTTTTTTACAGTGAGAAAGACATGGTGGCTGTGAGCGGAATCTAGCGTTCATGGTTGGAAAGAGCTTTCCGCATAGAAGTGAGGTAATTTTACTTCTTTTTTAATTATTAACCATGCAAATCTGTTGCTCGTGTCGATGCCATTTGGGAGTTTCTGTTGCTTAATGATGTTATGGGGTGATCTTAAGAAATCGAGCCCTGCCTTTCCATATGGCTGGGTATAAATGGACACTGCTCATGAGAACCAGGCAACTCTCCTCTGCCTGAGAAATGATGGACATTGAGAGCCCTTTGGAAATACCACAGAAAAAGGGCCAGGTAGGAAAAGTGGTGTATTTAGGTGTTTACAGCTCAGTTTTCCTATAGACCATTCTTCTGTTCCATGATGCATCCTAGTAGGTGTGCATTGCATCAGCAGTCGAGTGTACATTCCTGCTTTGCCTCTGAGATCTTCGACTGAACGCATCCTGCACAGAGCAAAATGTTTTGTCTGGGAGGGAGAATGTCAGCAAGAAATGAGAAAACAAGAGAAATGGATGATCCCCCGTAATGCATACCCTATAATATAATCATTGTTGTTTGATAAAAGAGACAATTCCAGCACCTCTCAGTGCCCTGCTAGGTATGTTTGGATTTATTATTCAAAAAGGCACAATCAGATCTCTTCATTCAGTTGACAAATGGGAGCTATTCAATTCAGTATCTGCCTCTTATTTATAGCGTGTGGTGGGGTGATTTATACGCTAGCTGCAGATCTTCCAAAACAGTTTTAATTAGCAGCATTGGCTATTAGAGTGAGAGTCCCGAAGCTTCTCGGTCACATGCGTCCTTTTAATGCTGAATAGAAATCGTACTTTTTGCCAGGCAGTGCTTCTCTCTTTTCTTGTACTGCCAGCACAGGAATGTACCTGTGCTGCAGCAGCTGGGGGGATGCGCTCATGCATGCAGCTCTGAGGTCGAGGGAGGTAATGCTATTTGTTGCAGTGCCTTAGGGAAACAGGGCAGTCCACGGGGCACTGCCACCGACAGCACACAGGGGTTTGCGAGCATCACCGGTGACTTGTGTTCTGAGAACAAAGGAAGCACAGAAGATGCCCCAGCCCAGCTGCTGGGGCTGCCTGCATGGGCGATGCTGCATCCCGTGCTGGAATTTGGTGCTTGGAAGATGATGGAGGCAGGAGCCCTCGTCTGAGCACGTCCTGTGGTCGGAGCAGCCGCTGTGTCAGTTTTCCTCTGTGTGTTGTCTGATGATATAAGTGAGCGTTTCCCTCCGCTGTTCCCTTATCCTCAGAGCTGCTCTGGCTTGTGGTCTAATTGGTACCCAGAGGTAGGAGCAGCGTGAGGCGTGCGGAGGTGAGCTAGGGAAGGCACGAGCCGGAGTCTCTATTATTTTCACGCATCTGGTAAGAATGTAATCCCTTTGAGACCTCTCCCTATCTGTCAAACCTGAGATGAGCCAACAGGTTCAGAAGTTATTTGGGGAAGCAATGACTGACAGAACAATTGCTCTGCTCTTGTGGTTTTTTTTTTGTTTTTTTTTTTTCCTGGGAAACCAGACTAGAAAAGCACACAAAACATATAGAGCACTTTTGGCATTTCATGTGCTGCACGTAGCATGCAGAGTGGTCTGTTGTTACACTTGCACTGATTCCTTTCTGACATGAGCAATGCAGTCATCCTGTCTTGGGATCAAATAAGCCTTTGTACTACTTGTCACCACTACTCTGTCTGCATGTGTGTAAACTTGGTGTTTGCAACATCCCCAGTGCAAGTGCTGTTGCAGGTGGGCAGTTCTGCTCAGTCTCATTGGATTTTCTTCAGAAGCTCAGTGCCAGGCAACGATACTTACTCTGGAGACCGAGTAAACCATAGAAAAATATGAAGTTTGAAGGAGATAAGGCTGAGAGAAGATCCTTGCTGTTTTGCCGGCACTGTGTGGTAGTTAGGAGACCAACAGGAAACAAGGAAATAGGAGGTGAGGACATAAATCCCTCTACAGAAGGGTTTCAGGAGAAGCTTGAAAAGAGTGTGGTCAGGAGGAAGAACATGGAGCAGTAGGTGAACGGCAATGGATCCTGCAGCTGATGGGCTCTGCAGCCAGGACAGGAACGCGGCCTCAAGTAATTCACAGGTCAGCTTGCTGTGCAGTGAAAAAGTCAAGGCCCTCTGGATGAACACAAGCTAGATTTTTATTTTTTTTTAATCTGGGAGTGTCCTATTTAGGTATTTTTATTTCATTTTCTGAGCGTATTGATGAAGCGCGTTGTTTAAGGAAGCTTTCACGTTATTGATATGTTTGGTCTTGTCCTTGAGCCAAATGAGTAGTAGTTGTTAAGCTGTCTTTGGATATTGCACTAAGTGCTTTTCTGCTGCAGTCCTCATGGAGTGTAGGACTGAATTTGATGGTGTTACCTCCTGGTGATCAGAAAGCGAGGAGCTTTCAGTGCATCTGTACTGTAGAATTGGCTTTGATGGATATTAGCCTATATGCATTTCATCGTGTTTAAATTCAGTCTTAAATTAGTGAGATTTTTTTCTTAAAATCCCTCTTTCCCCAGCACTTTGAAAACGTTTTTTAGACGTGAATTGGGAAGAAAAAGGAGAGAGAACAGTTCTGTTCATAAACACTTAAATATTAAATAATGCATCAGTCAGCGGTACAGCCTGAACTCTGCCTGGGAAAGGTACTTTGAAATTACCAAAATATTAACATTGTAATTATTGAGCATGGATAATGGTCATGAATTATGGATCAGTCAGGTTAGCACAGTCGCAGCCGCCTGATGGAGAGAGGCACGATGGCGAGGTGAGGGAAGATGACTGAGGGCTTCAATATTTCCATACTCTCCTCTCTATGAAGGAGGTTGCTTGGAGCTGTGAGAGCCCGCCGAGTGTTGGTCCCTGTGCCTCTGGGGCCTTCCCATGTGCCAGCCCAGCTGGAAAACCAATTTTACTTTTCCTTCTTTACTTTGTACAGGAGGGTTGCAACATGTGTTTGACTTCTTTTGGAGTAAACTTTTGAGATTTGATGACCTTTGTTGGTCAGGGAGGGTTTTGGGGGTTGTTTTTTTTTTTTTTTGAGGCCTGTGGGAAGAACTAATTGTATGTATGCCATTTACTTTAAAAAGTCTCTTAGTGAATTTGGGATTTCCCGGTTGCCCTGGAAAGGTCAGAAGGGGGAGGCGGGAGCTGGGAGCAGCTTGGGGGGCAGAGCTGTGGGAGGAAGCATCTCAGAGCAGTTTCAGATGGAGGGAGAAACCCATAGGAATGCATAGCACTGGGGGACAGAGGCTACATTTGAGAGACTGGCCTCAAGCAATGCGGCAGTCACGTTTGGAGCATCTAAGGAAACAGCGTGCTGACTGACAGCATGCTATTGTATCACGCTCGCTTTTCCTTGCAGCATTTTGTTGTTGCAAAAGCAGGTTTTTGTACTTTCAACAACAAGTCCCTTGGCCCTAGAATAATCTTGAGTCATATGGGGCTCTGAAGGGGCTGGTGGAGACCCCACAGGGAGGGAGGGAGAGGGCTCTGGCATGCAGGTCTGCTTTATGTCACAGCTAAATACACTGGGTGGGGGATTTCATAGCATGGCAAACCCCTGTGGGGATCTTCTCTCCTCCCAGCCTCTACAGCAATGATTGTGGGGACCTCGTTGCTCTGAGTTCAACCCGCAGAGGAAAAAGAGTTCAGTGAGGAAAGGGCAGATGTCAGAAGGCAGAGACAGTGGATGTCACTGATGTCCTAAAGGCTGCAGTGTTTTGCTATAAAGAGTCCCTACCGAGGAGGGTCTTTCTCTGAATTTTTGCATGTTTTAGCCAATCCCTTTAATGCTGGTTTAATGCCTTTTGCTGTATTCAGGAGTGGTTTTCACCTATGAGCCCTGGCATGCTGCATCTCAATGAAGATAATGCGGGTAGATGTCTCACAAATTAGTTTCAGTGCAGTGAAGTCTTTCGTTTCCTACTGTGCAGCTCTATTGTTCACCCCACTTAGTGTCTTCAGATGATGCAGAGGAGCCTGTTCTCAAACTTACTTCCAGATTTATATCAAGTCTTGGAGTATAATTGCATTACTTGTTACAGAGAAGCATGTTTGGAGACTTGGAGTCACAGAGGTGCCTTGCGTGGCAGATATGAGTTTGCACAACGTTTTTAATGTTTATAACATCTTGAGCACCGTTAACCCTTCCTTGCTGCATGGGTGCTTCACTTAGGGTGTGACTTCAGACTTCACTTTGGGGTTTGACTTCAGCTTGGGTGCTGCTAGGGCTTGTCTTGTGGTGGCAGAGCATGGCCAATGCTCCTTCTCTCAGTGATTAAGGAACAGAGCTTTCTCTTTAACAAGTTCATCCCTCAAAAATTAATGGAGAAGTTATGGGCTAGAAACACTTCTGTCCAATTCAGAACACACAGAAAGTCTGAATATGAATGATTTAAAGACTTACAGGAAAGCATAAAGATGTAGAGGTGAATTTACTGCTTTGTTCAGTGCCACAGATGTGTGAAGGCTCTTCAGCATGAATTAAAGAAAGGTTCCAGTCATGAGATATTCAGTTTAATTCAGACCTTAGTACAGTCAGGGAGAAGTCAGTCATGTATTTTTACAACCAAATAGAATTTCCCATGCTGGATCGCAGCTATGATGGGTCTGGTCCTGTTCCTGTCTGGACAGAGTTGTGAGATATGGGATAACAGGAGTCTTTGGAAGGGTTCACCTGGAGCAAGCTCTGTCTGCTGGCAGTTGGCTCATATCCCAACCCTGACCGTGAGAGCTGATAGTGAAAAAGTCCTGTTGGATGCGAGCGAGGTTGTTCTTCTGCCCTTCATCAGCCACCAGGTGTTAATGAATCACCAGTCACCTTGCTCGTGTCCACCAGCAGCGAGGTGTGTGTTTGCCAGCATCATTCATCCCCTCAATTGCATCTTATTCATCCCCTCTACAGCTGAAGATGGTACCAGTTCTCCTTTGCAGCTGGCGTCTGAGGCTTTTGGCTTCTTTTTCCTTTCATCTTTCTGAGGTTGAGTGTGCCTGCGTTTTGGTCAAGGTTGGATACGCTTCCTGCCTCAATGCTTGAAGTGTCATTTCTTGTTCCAGTCCCTCTAGGTCTTCGCTTTGACTTTCCAACCACTTCTTTTTACAAACCTGCCACTTGCCTGGAGCTTTCATTCCTCCTGGTAAATGCGGAGGAAATAGAGGTGACTGAGGAGAAGCTATTTCTGTGTTGGGTTTGTTTTAGGCTTCTGAGGGCTTTCTTCCTTGCTTACCTTTTTATCAGTTTAAGAATTTCCAGAAGTGGCTCTGAAATAACCCCATTATGCAGCCAGTGATTCGCATGGGCCTCATTTACCAGCAGCTGGTGTACAGAAAGCCCTGGAAAGTGGGGCAGTCCAGGGTGGGAGTGCCACTGAGCCAACCACCTCCGTGTCATTCGGTGAGCAGATGCAGTGGGGATGAGCAATAGGGGAAAAGCTGGGAGAGGCAAAGATCTGGCAAACAGGCATCATATAGCTTTGTAAAAAATGATGGAAAGTTCAGCTCTGGGGGCTCAAAAGAGAGCACAGAAATGTCAGAAATTCCCCAGGTGGGTGTTACATTGGGCAAGTGACCGGATTGCTTTGCTTCCCTTTCTAGAAGGGAAAGGTGATGCTCTTCCTTGTCTGCTTGTCAGAGGAGCATGCTGCACTGGGAGCAGAGTGTGGCTTTTAAAAGCCTGGAGAGACAAAACTCAGGATTTAGCCAAAGAAATTGTTCAGAAGCTTTGGGGTTTGGCCATTGTGACAATGGGGTGAGGACTGCAGGAGTTCTTAGTAGCTGCTGCCTCGGTTGCTGTTAAAGATATGGAAATGTTTGGCACCGCTTTACTCAGAGGAACATCAGAAATGTCAGTTGGCAGCAGTCTTGGAACGGGAATGTGCAGGGTGGGAATGATTTTGTTTATTTATAGTAAAATCCATAAGGAATAAAGGGGAAATTGTTATCTCTGACTTACTCTGTGGGTTTGCAAGTGCGTGATTGATGGCACATTAATATATTTAAGCTCTCTGCTTCGACAGTATCACTGGGGAATCTGGCTGAGAAGTATTTGCCTGTATAATCCCAAGTTTTATGCAGGCAAAGCACATTGGATCCGCTGCCATCATGAGGAGTGGGGTCCTGTGCCTGCAGGAAAGGGTCTGGTTGTGCAGCACGTCTCTGTTCTGGGGAGATGGGGGAAGATGCTTCAGCTTTGAATTCAGCACAGCGTTGAGCTTAAAATGTATAAAGAGGCCAAAAATCCATCCCCACGGGCTTGGGATTTTTATTTTTATGATTTTTCACTCTCGTTCCTGGCCCAGCTGGCAGCGTGGCGGTGCGTAACCTTTCCTGTAGGTGAGCAGGCTGCAGGCAGACAGATGTTGCAGCGTCGTTGGCTGCAGATCCTGCATTCCGTGCCCACACGCTGTGCCCAGATGGTCCTTTGTAGAAACTGCCTCCTAACGCCCGTCCCACCTGTTGACACGTACAGTCTGTCTCGGAAGAATAGCCGAGTTGCTGGGGAGAGGAAGACAAAAAGATGCAGCAGCACTTCTGGCTGTGAAACAAGGCAAGCTGTGTTGTAGCGCATGGCAAGGAAGCCAAAAATTACGGATCTCTCCAAAGCAGAAGGCTTTATATAAATAATACATTCTGGTAATTTACCAGATTGCATATGGAAATACACAGGATTTTCTTTCTTTCTTCTTCTTCTTTTTTTTTTTAAAGAAAGGAAACTTCTGTCCTGAGGAAAAAACAAGTCAACGCCACATTGGCTTGGGTTCTCTTCCTGCACACTCAGCTTTAGGTGGAGAATAAAAAAGGGCAAAGAGAACAAATTGATTCTGGAAGCCACCTCTGATAAGTCTGGCTTCAGTCCTTCCTTCCAGTGAGGAATGGTGAGCGGATGCTGCATGGCCTGCTGATTTCCAGCAGTGCAAACTCCTTCACTGTAAAGTGCTTGTTACTGTTTTTTAAGAGGCTGTAAGGTGCAGTAACAAAGCTGAGTGCTGACTGAAGCTGACAGTCAGGTTGTTTCGGTTTGCGTTGGTTTAGAGCTGTACGTACATCAGGGAGATTGTTAGCTGATACATCACACAGACCTTTGCAGCTGTTTGTGGAATAATAGCATTTCATGCAAAATATTTTGCAGGCAGGCACTTTCCAAGCCTCAGAAAGTGTTTTACCAGATCTTCTGCAGAGGAAGTTGTCATTCAGTAGCATGGTTTATTTATTCTGTTTGGTTATTTGGTTTATTAAACATGTTTTATTTATAGAGCATGCTTTCTAGAGAGCCATTTTTGGGACAATATGTGGGATGGTGTGTTTGCAGATGTTGGGCTGCCATTTGCATGCACTCCGGTGGAGACCAAGGTGTGCTCCATCCTCTTCCTTAGGACAGGATGGGAGCTTAGAAGTGGGCAGAAGGACAGAGCTGCCCTCCCTCTAAAACACAACTGCCAGAGCTGAAAGTCATGGTGATGTCAGCCGTGACAAGCTCACCAGCCTCTGCTGGGGGATAACTGGGTCATATGCAGTGACATGGCTCACTGGGTTTGTAAGGATGGGAGGAGCGGGGCATAGGAAGCACTCAGCATCACCTGGAGAGATGGGTTTAGTGGCTGGAACAACTAACTCCAGCCATCATCCTTTTGAGCATAAGCACGGAAGGATCTCGCCAGTAACCTCGTGTCATAAAAAAAAGTGTGAATTCGTGTGTATGTGAATTTTTGCACCATCTGTTCCCTTTCCTGCAGCACTGAGTGAGATTTTCTCCTCCTTTGCTCAGTTCCGAGCAGGTATGTGTGATAGCAATGTCTGCTACGACATAGTATACAGATTGCACATTTTTTTTCCATTAGAACATGTCAACATACAGTCATAGGTATATCAGTGCAATGGAGGTAGAAATCTGTTACGATGATAAAAAAAAAAAACCTCCTGCCTTTATCTCTTCTGATCATCCTCTTAATTAAATTGAAATTCCAAAGACGTATTCATAGAATCGCAGGCTCACAGAATCATGAAGGTTGGGAAGACCACCAAGAACATCCAGTCCAACCGTCAACCCATGACCTCTCTAGACCATGTCCCTCAATGCCACATCCACACTTTTCTTGAACACCTCCAGGGATGGTGACTCCACCACCTCCCTGGGCAGCCCATACCGATTCCTCACCATGGTTTGAGGCACCAGAGGCCATCAGCAGCCCTCGTGGCTTCAGGAGGGTCTGGTTTGTTCTGCAGCCAGGGCTCCGTGCACTTTGTAAGCCTTGCTCGACCACTTCTCATCTTCCAGTTGCATTGCTTTCCCAGTCACTGCAGCTATGAACAGAAGCCCAAATGCCGCTTTATGTGATCATTGATCCAATCAGGATGCAAACGAGGTCCTAAAAGTATATATATAGAAGGGAAAAAATATACATGTATAAATGAAAACCTTTCAAATTAGAAATTTTTTGTTGTTCAGGCAGTCACAGTTTATTAAAATCAGCTGTAAATTTTGTATGACAGCATAATTCTGAGTTTCATGTCTTGGTGTTTGGAATAATTTTAATTAAGCCATGGATTTACAGTTTATTCCACCAGTAATACAATCTGCTTAGATTATGCACATTTTCTATAGTTTTTCTGTTTATTACTGTATTCCTTTAGCTGAGCGAATTTATAAAACGAGTACTTTTTTGATTCAAATTGTAAATGAAGAACAATGATCAACTGCAAAATGCTTGCAGAGAAAATAAAATCAGTTGCAGCGCTGTAGGTATTTTATAACACAGTCTTTAAACTAAAAGCAATTACGTTTATAGCAGGTTCTTGGCACAATCTTACACATTTTCATGTTTTGAGGTGCCAAGAGATGAGGATCTGATTCAACAGTGCATTCAAACATGTCTAAGCTGAACGGTGCAGTCAGTTCTCACCACATTCCTTGGGCTCATGTTTCAGAAATGGCTGGAGCCCACGCTGATGTGCTGCCTGGGTTGCCCTGCTGTTCTGTGCGTCCTCAGTGCTTCCAGTGGGGGACCACAGATTGGGGTGTGATGGGGACAGGCTTTGCCCCTCCCCTTTTGCATCCTCCTGTCCCCAGGTAGGGGCTGGCAGCTGAGCATTGGTACGATGCAGACAGCTGGGAATGCATGCCATGGTTTGAGCTCATTTGGTGACACATCAGCACCGGTTTGAGCACCAATTACTGTGTTTCAGACAGCAAATCTAGAGGATAAAAAAAAGATGAACATTTAATATGTTCCAGTTCTTGAAGGGAGCTTACAGGCAGGAGGGGGACTGACTTTTTACACCTTCTGATAGTGATAGGACGAGGCAGAATGGCTTTAAACTAAAAGAGGGGAGATTTAGATTAGGTGTTAGGAAAAAATGTTTTACGCTGAGGGTGGCAAGGCACTGGAACAGGTTGCCTGGAGAGGTTGTGGATGCCCCATCTCTGGAGGCATTCAAGGCCAGGCTGGATGGGGCCCTGGGCAGCCTGATCTGGTGGTTGGCAACCCTGCCCACGGCAAGCGGTTTGAGCTGGACAATTTTTAAGGTCCCCTCCAACCTAAGCCACTCTGTGATTCTATGATTATGAAGGCGAATGGCTTATACATAAATCAAACTGCTTCATTAAGGGAGAAACTCAGTCAGCTAAATACAGAGGTGAGACAGGTTAACTCCGCAGTCGTGCCACCAGCTCTCGTGTCACCTCTGATGGGACCTCAGCGTGAGTCATGGTTACGGCTGTTGCTGTCCTCACTCTTCTGGCAGGGATGGCATTTCTTGTGTCACCTTTTGCGACGCTGACAGCAGTCTAAATGTTAGGAGAAATTCTCAATCCCTGCTTTTGATGAAGGTGCAATTAAAAACTTCTTTCAGCGTGTCCGCGACGTGCGGCTGCACTCTTTGCAGTCATAGCCCTCCCTGTACTCCTCTCGGTGTGTGATTTGTAGCAGCTAATTCCCAGAGGGGGATGACGGGGGGCTCATGGGACTGGCAAGCCATCCCCATTCCTGTCAGCATGTTCATAGCTGCCAGCTTATCCTTCCCCTCCCCAGTGCTCTGGGAGCCGGTGAGTAATGGTGGTGATGACGAGACGTGGCACAGCTGAAAAAAAGCACAGGGAGGTTTTGGCCAGCACAAAGTGTGATCGTTTTGGGGTTTTTTTTAATGTCTTTGGAGCTTATAAAATGGATGAAGGTGTAGCAAAGTTTTTAAGTAACCGTGGTGAAGGGTTCACGTCTTCTTCCAACCCCATAGAGACCTGCTCTCTGCTGTGGTCTGTTCCCACACCTTGAGCAGAAACGGAGTGGGCAGAGAAAGGCAGCTCAAACATCACTCCATCATGTGTCGTTTCTGACTATTTGGAATAGTGAATGTATGTGTTGGTCTCCCAATACTTCCCCCAGGCCAGGGGCCTGTGGCATTGCAGCTGCTGTGCTTTTATTTCCCTCCTCCCTCCCTTACACTGCTGAAAGCCACAGCCAGGATGTCCAGGTGCTGTTGCTGCCATACACTTTTGCATACAGCTCTTCTGCGAGGATGGAGTTGCCCCCAAGTGTATACTCTGGAGATGACGCAGCCCAGGACCACAGCCAAGTCCTGCAGATTCAGGATTTTGGGCTCCTGCAGCTCCCAGCACTAAATACTCCTATTCTCATTCATGCAGCCAAATCCATCCTGGTCCTCTGCCTTTGGGTTGGTCACAGCACACTGCTGCTTTTACACACCAATATGTTGCCACAGAGCTCCTAAAATCAGCCATCAAAACAGACAGTGGAACCATGTCACTGTTCTATTAGTTCATATTTTTATAAAGCGGCAGGAATTCAGAATATAGCTCCTTTAATGTCTCATTCAAGCAGACAGTAACATTGAAATGTATTTCATTTGATGCCCAAGAGACGCACGCTAGCTTTTATAGTGACAATAGAAATCTACTTGTATTCCTAACTCCTCATACGAAACATTGCTAGCTTAATTCAAAATAATGGCATTTGGGATTTCTGAATGGTGCTCCCATCATGCCTGTCCTGGAGGAACGTCAGTGCCATGCGAAGGCGGTGGTGCTGTCATTGTGGTTGTATTGCCAACAGTTGTATTGGCAGTGGTCCTATTGCCAAAATCAGCTCTGGAGTGAGACGTGTGCACCTTCTGGTTGGTACCATGGGGAGGGGACGAGCCATGGGTCCTGAGAGGGGGGACGTGCTCTGGGAGTGGTCACTACCCCCTCCTCTCCCATTTCCATGAGGAGATGTTGTCACCCGCCGCAAGTCAGGGAATGTTGTGAGTTAGGCTGGCGAGGATGCTTAGTAACAAGCAATAAAGTTAGTTGTCCATTGAGTATGCTCTATTCATCCAACAGACTGAGTTTATTTGTTACATTTCTTGAAACGGTGGTGAATTACCCCACAGTAGCGAAGCCTTGGGCACAGGTGACCTTGTAGTCAATCTTGGCTGTTTCATTTTGCGAAGGGTTAAAGGGAGACTCGTTTCATTTTTATAGGAGAACTCCGAGGTCTCTGTATTAGCTCTATAAGAAGTGGCAAGATTCTGCTATTACATTAAATATAAGACCTGCTATGTGTTAAAATAAAGTGGAAGGCTGTGTTAAATTGGCACAAGGCAGAAATTACCCTCATATTCTGAAAGTGGCACTGATACCGCACAGAAAATAGTCTATTTAGAGATCGTTCTGCTGATATTTTTCTGCACTGTATCTTTTTCTTGGAGGAAAACAAGCTCTTGGTGGCTGAGGAGTTCATTTTCTCCTGCTGCTGCTTTTTCCATTGAAGTCATCATAATCCTCCATTTGTGACATCAGAGTTCCTCGCTGGTGAGATAATTATGATTTCACAAACTGAAGATTATGACCTTCAAATGAGGAAGGCACAGCAGGGAGGACCAATTCCTAAGCAACAGCCATCAGATATTTGTGAAATATTTGCAAAAATGTCCTTGCAGTTAAAAAAAAAAAAAAAAGAAGAGGGAAAGAGGGCAGGAGGGAAACATCCAAAAAATATTATCAGCAGAATGATTTGCCAGCCAGCTTTATTTTTTTCTTTTTTTTCAAGAGTTTTCCATTTGGTGCCTATGATTCTCTAACCTGTCTCATTTAGCCTTAATGAACACCAGACATTTTTTTAGCGTGCCATATGTGCTGTGGTCCTTAAGAAAAACAAAATGCATCCAAATAACTTCTCTTTTGTGTTCCGGCTCTACCCAATCGTAATTTACATTTTGCACAGTCTGATGCCCATCTGCAATGTCTTTACTATCAGAAAAGGTAATAAGAAAGGGAAGGAAAAAATACAGGAGCATGTTAATGACTGACACAAGATAACCTGGCTGGGAGAAAATGATTTTTGTCCCTGTGTGAATAAACAACACTAAAATGGGTCCTGCGCTGTGTTCTAGCTCCTGTATCACGAGTCTCCAGCAGTGTCCATCTGTCCAGAGAGCTGATGGGCCCATGGGCTACGTTTGGGTGGGGGGCATAGCTGCTCTTGTTGGTAAGAGGTGGATGAGGGGCCCAGGGCTGGGGCATGAGGAGCGGCCACACGTCTGGAAGGTGAGCGTGGCCTCTTGGCTTGGAGTTCTGGCCATGTGGGGGAATTGTGCCTTGGCTGGATCCATCTTTGTACTTACAAGGTATTGACCAACCCCAAACTCTCCCTTCTCCAGCTCTTGCTTCATCCTGAAGAGGTGGAGGGCGTTTAAATGGCATCTCTCTGTTTCCTCATCACCTGTAAGGGCTAATATTCTGCTTTTGTAGCCCAAGTCAGGTAGTGGCATGTATCCCTTGTCTGCAGTGGTACCCATTCAGAAACGTTTCATTTTGCTGCTGGGAGCTGATGGGGCTGTTGCAGCCCCGTAAGATCTGCAGTTACTTCATCCCAGATTTTATAGATTCAGAATTTACAAATTGGCTGTGGCAGTCGGAACAGCACTTATAGCATTTTCCAGCTTTTGTGGAAGAGTGGCCATGGATTTATGACTTACAGACTCTGTAAATTTAGCAGGTGATTTAAGTGGCCAAAAAAAAAAAAAAATACAAAACCCAACCAACCTACCAAACCACCATTTTTTATTTGTATGACACATTGAAGAGAAATTCTTGGTATTAATATTAACCTCCAGTGCGGCCCTGAGTACAAGCAGAGGTGGGAGGCAGGGGACAGCCTTGACTGGCTGTTTGGTTAAGGGTGAACAGGGACAGCCTTGACATCGGGTTTCATGTCAAGGCCTCCTCCAGGTGGCCAAAGCCACCTTTAACTCTGTCCTCCTTCCTCTAAAATAGGGGAGTGCTGTTTGCACGCAGCTCTGAGATGCAGTGCAGGAGGCACTCCCGGTAGGGTTGGCGTATTGCGGTTATTGGAGAGCCATCGCAGCTCATGGAACTTGAGCTTGGCCATCTGCGTGCTGGAGCCTCAGGTCCCCCAAGTGTTTCATGAGGTCTGTTCTGAGAGGCAGAGGAAGAAAGCTGTCTCCAGGGGTGAGATGGAGCCAATTCGCAGTCCAGAGACCCAACTCCCATCCAAATCCTGCAGCCCCACTCGAATCCGCGGTGAACTGCTTGTGATCGAGATACGCGCTAATAACTATTCGTATAAAATATTTAGCGACTAATTTCTCGTTACAGATGCTTTGGGGAACACTGTAAGTTGCTTGCAGACAATTGACAAATTAAAAAGAAAGAAAAGAGAAAGTATTGAATGCATTATTCAGTGCACATGATTTGACCAGCTTTAGGAAATGCAACGTTAAAAACACAAGGACCCCGCCGAGCATCTGCAGAATGAAGCAACAGCAGCAGCATGCCAGATACTGCAGGAGAGAGCATGTATATTGCAAAACAGAATTCACTTAAAATTACAGCTTGAAAACTTTGTGGTTTGGGTGAGAACTGAATGCAGAACGTTTCCCTCCCGGAGCCCTCCCCCTGTGATTTGCACCACTCAGAGCAATGGAGCATGATTATTTTTTTTTTTCTAGTTAATGAATAAAAACACAGTTCCCTCTTCAATTTCAGTTTTGCTGAATGTGGGTCTGTGGCAACGAACTGAAAAAAAAAAAAAGCAGTGGAATAAATAAGTACAGACAAATACATGGAGGAGTTCAATTCTCATTTTCCCCGATTGGAACTGCCTTTTAACAACTACATCTTCTGACTGACAGCATATTAATACTAATTACATTAGATATATGCAACATAACTAATGCGCTGGTACTTTCAATTATCTTCCCTTGTCTTCATCCGTTCCCCTGTTCTCCCACCCTCCCTTTCCATGCCCTGTGAGTGCCACCTTGGGCTGCAGCTGGAGGCACATGGGTCAGGTTGTCCATGAGCACAAGCCTTTCATTTCTCCCCAGTCCCTGGCATGTGTTTGAGTGCTCCTGGGTGCACACTGGGCGCAGCAAGAAGGGTGCTGGAAGCCCCAGCTGCAATGCTGGATGGGGGGAATTTCCTTTGGACGTCTCATCCCATCCAAGGATGGCATGGCATGGGTGTAAACCCAGTGCTAGTCCCACTGAACATGCAGTAAGTGTTTTGGTGACCTGGGACTGGAGCAACACTGATGTACCCTTTCCTAACGATGAGCGCTGCACAGTGACTCTGTGCCCAGGCCTTTTTCTTGTACAAAGTCACAGCCACTTCCCCAGGTCCTTATTTAGACCAAAGTCCCCAACACTTGTCTCGCCTTTGTTTTTGTCTGGTGTTTTTTCGTGTCTAATGAACTGCCAATCGCTTATGCAAATGAGGGTATAAGAGACATTTAAAGGTTATTTATAATTCCTTAAAATATTATGGAATCAATCATTCTGGTTTTCATGGTTCCCCCTCTTTAGTGTTGTTTAGCTCTCTAACTTTTTACATTTTATTGCCGCAGCAGTTTATGTAAGAAGACAAGTAAGTTTTTTTTTTTATATATATATAAGCTTAGATTGCTAAAGAGTCTATGGCAGTTGACATGGAAATCAAAGATGCTTTGATGAGGCTTTGCTGATCTGTAAATGTTTGTCAATGAATGACATACATGTGTCTTAAAAGATCAATTTAAAAAGCAGGCAGTAGTATCCTATAGCAGTTACACTTTAAAGAAAGGGCCTGAGATGAACGTTCACGTGAATAAGGTGTATTTAAAAGAATTTGAAAAATGATCATTGACTACTCTATGCAGAAAGTGAGTGGAGAGACCCTTCAGTGTTCACTAAGTATTTACACCGAGCTCTTACACAGTGGCTGTGGCTTGGCTGTAGTATCCTGTGAAGACTAAAAGTTAGACTGGAGCCATGGTCAGGCACAAAATAAAATGCCTGTCCAGTTAAAACAAACAAACAACAACAACAAAGAAAACTGGATAGAATTGGACTTGCCAGTGATTTCCAATAGCAGATCCTCATGCAGCGATTGGTAGGGCTTGCTCCTTGCACCAGTGACGGCAAGTGGTGAGTCAGGCTTTGCCCAGCATGCTTTGTGCTTGCTGTCTTTGAGGTGTCCTGAGCAGTGCTGGAAGGCCATGTGTGTAGACAGGGTCTCAGCATCCCTACAGATTTATTTTGAAGATGTTTTCCAGAGGATCATGTTACTGTTTTGCTTTTACTGGTGGCCATAAGAAAGCATTGATGGATCCATGGGGTGTTTGAGGTGCTGCAGATAATGAAAGGTGGCCCTGCTTGTGTTCCTTCTGTCCCCACACTCCAGCACCTTGTGCTTGCAGGTCTTCTTAGCAAGAAAGGAATCCAGCTGGATTCTGAGCAGTGACAAACCTCACACCTGTCCTCTGCAGAAAAGACCAATAACTTGTGATTGCTGGTTTAAATGAAGCTTTGGTTCTGTGGGCACAGAGGAGGCTGACGGTGTTTTCTCCAGGTTGGGTGTATAGCTCTTGAGCTTTTATCCTGAACTTAATTGATAGGCAGAGCTGTGCTTTTCCCATGAGCTAAGATACTAGTTAAACGCAATAGTAGTTCTGCCCCAAAGAAGAAAGGTTAAAATTGAGCCTCCATTTTTATTTTGTTTAATGCGTGGAGCTGGACGCTAATTAAAGAGGAATCTTTTCTAGTCTCGGTGTTTTGAGCTCATTAAGCTTTTAGAGTGGTTTCCAGAGCGTGAGACCCAGCCTGAACAGAGGAGTACAGTTCAGTGCTGGGGTCCTCGTTAGCTCTCCTTCCACTTTCAGCCTCAAAAAGCAAACCTGATGTTTTCAATAGCAAGCCCGCTCGCGTGGAGCTTCTGCCTTCTTCTGCACCTCCCACAGCTTCGGATCAAAGCGCTCATGGAAACCCAGGGTGCAGGAGATTGGCTCCAAAACTCCGCCGCAGCGGGGAGGTGTGTCAGGAGGGTCTCACCACCGGTCCAGCAGCAATGCTGGGTCTCCCATTTTTGTGTCTTGCCCTGCTCTGTTAATTCACCCGCTTCCTTTCATCTCTCGAAGTAAACGAGCGGCTATTCTAGCAATCTCGCGGCAAATCTGTAACATTTATTGGAAAAAGAGCTCAGAAGATTACCTAGGTGTCCAGCTGTGATAATACTACCTACCTCACGAAATGCCGTAGGTGACTTTGGAGATATAAAGCAAATTGAGGATTACATTAACTTCCTTCTGATTTGCTAAAATTATTAATCTGCTATCACCAACTCTCACGGAGTGAAGGGTTATTGCTTTGTTAAGGATAACTGCATAACTATGTCTGATATGCATGCTAAGTGCTGCCTTCCAGTCAATAGAACCCATTATGATTGTATCTGTAGCAGAGGTTGGTAGGTCTCTTTTGTTTTTGACTGGTGCTTTCTTTATCATAGTAGCCTGCGTTCATTTTCAGCCTAAACAGCCGGTTCTGCACACAGTGTAATTTTGTAATAAAACAGCTTTACCTCAAAGCTTCCTGACTTTATTTTTGATTTTTTTTGATATTTTTTTTCTCCTCGCTGCATGGCAGATCTGTGTTACGGCATCCACAGCGAGTCAGCAGCTGAACTGACAGCACAGTCCCTCTTCCCAACATTTTCTAGTCTAGAAACTTGTTAGTAACTGTAGAAACCTAATGCTCTCTGTTTGCAAATTGATGATTTTAGTGGTATATCCATTTTATATAGCGCCGATGTCAGTGCTGGAAGGTGGTCTGGTTTCCTCTGCTGCAGACAGGGCCTTTTTGGAAGGGCACTGCTGGTTCAGTTTGCTCTATTTTAAGGGAAACCATTTCCAGGGAAGTACTCAAGCAGCTTCATTGCATTTGTTTCCATCACTTCAGTGTTGGTTTCTGACTTTTCCCAGCAGCCTGTGGTCCCAGGGCCCGTGTGAAGACATGCAAGGTTTGTCATTAGCAAGAGGGAAGAAGCCATGTTTCATGCTCCTTGCAGTTCAGAGTGGCATGTTGGTCTGCACCCACCTCTGACATCTGCTTTGTCCCAGTGAGGTCTGGCAGAAGACCTGCTAGAGCCCTTACAAAAGTGTCTTGCAGCAGGAACATGCCAGCTGGAAAATTTAAGAGCTGTAAGATGTAACAATAGCAGAGCTCTCATAATGAGTTTAACAAATAATTAGCTGTAGTACTTCTTTGTTTCATAAAAGGGCGATAGTTGATGAACTTGCTATGCCACAATTAGGAGCTCATTAGCAAGCAAAACTCAAGGTTAACAAATACCTCAAGGGGAGGTTTGCAGGAGTACTTCATGAAATACTGAAAGCAGAGAAATGAGAGTCAGGAAATGGAACTTTTCTTCCCAGGTGGGCTGTATGTTTTCTGTGGTAGAATATGATCCCAAGAGCTCAGGACTGAAGCTTGCCTTATTTTCCACGGTTTGTGTTCACAAATGTTACGCTTCGCTGTGTCAATGAAAATGGTACTATGTCCTATATTTATTCTTATTTTGCCAAGCTGCAGAGATCTGTATTTTTAGGAACACAAACACGTTCCTTTTGATATTGCAAGAGGACTGCTTCTCAGAGTTTTGTCTTTGGTTTTAGTCCTATTTCATTTTCAGCCTCTTTGGGGAAATAGTAATCCTAAAAAAGCTGGCAAAAAGCATTTCCTTGACTGCTCACAAAACCACAGGTGATACCTTCCATGAAGTGATATGAAGTGATTTACTCCATCAGGAAAGTGTTTCTAGGAAATTTTTGACGCTTTATCAATGCCTGTTTGAAGATGTCATTTTCTGCGGTTAACTCTGCCTTGCCTCCCTAACTCTCTCTAACATATAAAACCATAGGACAAAGAAAGGTGTTTTTACCCTTGTCCTGAGAAGAACCTGTTAGAAAATGCTAATGGGCTTCTAACAAATGAGAAGGCTGGTTATCATGGGGGAGAATTAATCTTTGACATGAGTAAGAGTACCTATGCCAAATTACACGCTACAATATCCATCTGCTTGCGGTTAGCCAGCAATATAGATTTATGGTGACATTTTGGAGAAGAAGTAAGAAAGCATATGATCAACTGTTTTGGTTCATTAACCCTTTATTGGTAAAACATGGTGCTCAGTGATGTTACAGGTGTACAAAAAGACAACCATTCTGCTGAAATTGGAACAGTCGTTGCATTTACAAGGCTGTGGAGGGCAGCCCCAAGGACAAGCTCGCAGTGCAATGGGGTACTGCTTTGTTCCTTAACCATGAGGTCATTCTTCTGGTTGTTACTCAAGGTGCTCAGCCAGTAGTAGCTCTAGGAGCTGGTCGGAGATGTTGGGGTACGTCTAGACCCCTTGGACACAGCATGGGGCCAGCCTCACCCTTCCTAGTGGGCAGAACAGCCTCATCCTTCCCAAAGCTCCCTCCCACAGATGGGCTGTCCTGCTTCTTCAGAGCCAGATCTGGGGCAGGTGAAGCCAGCACCACCAGGGCAATGGGTTCCTGTATATTTCTAGTTTTATTTCATAGGTCTGGTTGCAGTTGTCATAGGCCATTCATCAGAGACATGTTTGTATGCTGGGAAATTCATCTGTGCTATTTCTTCCTTTTCTCATAAGTATTCATTTTTAATCCATTCTGGTGGGCTGTTCCGTGGATATGGCCACATGGGCTATTGATCGATTTGCAGTTAAGCATCTCAGAGTCAAGATGTTAAAGCCTTCTAAGCCAGCACTCTTTTCACATGCGAGAACCATTGGAAATGGAATGGGTTGCCCAAGGAGGTTCTGGATGCCCTATCCCTGGAGGCATTCAAGGCTAGGCTGGATGTGGCTCTGGGCAGCGTGGCACCCTGCACACAGCAGAGGGGTTGAAACTAGATGATCATTATGGTCCTTTTCAACCCAGGCCATTCTATGATTCTATGAAATGCACTTTAGGTTATGACACTGGCTTGGCTTAATTTAATTTACTGTTTGCTTGACCAATTATTCAGAATACCAGGTGTAGGAGACAATAGATTCAGTTGAAATATTACTTCACAGGCATGTTAAACTTATAGAATATGCTCTCCATATGTGAAGGGGTGGAATGTCCCCCATCTACACCCAAGAAGAAGAGAAACAGAAGAGAAGCAAACATCAGATGCCTATCCTTGCATGAAGTCGATGGGCTGAATTTCCTATGTGCTGGGGCAAGAACTACCTAGAATACTCATCTGGGCCTTTATTATTAAAGAAAGATTAAAAATTAAACTTTCAGTAATGCAAGAACTTGAACTTCAAACTCCCAGGTGCTAGTGGAATGCTAATATGATCTTGGCAGTACCTGATAAAGTCAATCCGTCTCCCATTCCCTTGTTAATTTTTAATCATTTCTATAGAGAAGAGGAGCTGTGGTAGGTGAGAGAAGGCGAAGCCTGCCTTACCATAGGCGCTACTTCTCAGTATGGAATGGGGAGCATCATGAACTAATCTTCTATTTTATTTATATTCTAAATTATACCCTGTGTTTATTTATCCAAGGTTTGGTATGTAGGTGGAGTCTCTGAACTTACGTCCAAGGGTAATAGTACAGAAAAATATCTGCTGGTGTGTACATGTTCTCAGAATACTGTCAAGGATCATTGTTAATGGGAACAAGATTTGCAGTGCTAACTGGGAAAAAGGATTAATGTGATCGAGGACAAAAACACTCTTAGTTCCAATTTTGGAGTGATTCAGTGGTATACCTTGAGGTATTTCTCTCATAAATTATATCAGTATTTTTTAACTTCAAAAGCATTATTTTAAGGAGAACATTATATTTGTGTTTTTCTTTCGTCCAATATTTCTGTTGTTCTGCATCAGCACTTACAAAGCATGGAAAGATGTAAAGATTAATGCCCTGTGTCTGCACAGCAGTTAACATTTGCTGAATTTTATCATCGTTGTAAAGGGAGGGAACACAGAGGTTTTAAAGCACATCTCCACTACATGGACAGCTCTGAATGATGGTGCTGACATGATGACAAGCCCAGCCTGAAACTATGTTTGAGCAAGGGCCACGTAGCAAAAAGAAGCCAAGGCCTTCCTATGTTTGCTCTGCCACCATCTCCCTTATAGTTGCCTACGGTAGCTGACTTTTAGTGCAATGCTTACCTGGAAAAATGATGAATTCCAAGGTTTTCAGCAAGGCAGGGTGTGCAGGAGAATTTTGTCTGGTCTCTTCAACCATACCAGGTCTGCGTGCCTTGTAGGGGAACCAGTTCTGCCTGGCAGTTTTGGAGGTGACAGCTCTGTGCAAGCAATTAGCAGAAACGCAAATCAACATGAGTATGTTTCTTAATACTTCATGCTTGGAGCTGTGCTAAACTTATCAGCTATGAATAAACAGCACCCACGTTTCCCTCCATGAAAGGACAGTGTGTCTGCTGCTATTTGGGATCTACCTGCTGCATTTGCTGTCTCAGTGCAGTCAACCCCAAGCGTTCAATAATGTGAGCAGGCCCTCAGAAATTGCTGAGATTAATAACTGTGGAGTGTTTTTCATTTCTGAGCCTTGGAGGTGTGCTTAGCTAATATCTTTAAGCTTTTCTTTGCAACTGAAAGGCTGGGAAATTACTCGTGGTTAATGAAAGTGAGATTCTCATGTAATCACCTTATTTCAGGAGTAAGGCTTTTAAATAAACTCCAAGAGGCTCATGATAAAATAGCAAGAACTGGCAACAATGAAATATGATCTTAAACCATTCTCTCTTAATTAGTTTTTATTTGCAGTATTGACAGCTAATCTCCTCTATTACACGTGCGTGACTTGCAGTGAATGGCATAGCAGAGGATATGTGTAGCTGAAGACATAATTTGGTCTTCTCCACATGAGATCTTCAAAGCACCCAGTTTTTTTTTTTTCTTTGGTAGAATAAAGGTGTCTTTATATAAGATGTGTGGGCAAAAGTCTGTAGTTCTAGAACTGACCCGGATTTCTCCTGGTTAAGAGATCAAGAGAGAATTATGGGATCGGTGACTACAAGCAGCCCAGTGACCATGGCTGAAAATGGGCAGGGGGTGGGATAAATGTGTCTGTCTTTCAGCATATCCAAATTTTAAAACCAACAGAATATGTATGTGTGTGTATGTCTATCTATATATGTATATTAGTTTCAACAAGGTGACATTTGATGATGTTCACTAATTCAAGAGAGACTGATATATGCATGTTTAATCTTCACTAATGATGGCTCCAGGGCAAGAAATGAAAATAAGTTCAGTTAATAATATGTGTATATATTATTAACACCTTTACTGATGAAGGTGGTTCTCTTCCTGGTGGGCAGATGTACAAGCAATTTGTAGAAGATCCAGATGACTCAAGGGCTGTCAGAACCTCTCTCTAACTTCCCTAATGTAGAGAGTAGGAATATTTCGACAGTAACAATTCTCAGCTGATCAACTGTCATTCCAAACTGGTGTGAAAACTGTAAATAAATACAATAAGCAGCCCAATCCCATCTGGCTCATGGTGCTCTATAAACACAAAATGATATGTATTACTGTTACTATTATGCCCTAATTGTGGCTGGCTTTTCTTCCTGCCATACAGATATTAAGAAGGATGCAATCCTCGAATTCCATCTACGTGCTAACAGAAAAAAACTTATTGTGAATATTAATGTGTTTGGTCTAATCATTCTGCTATTTTTTGTGTAATTTACTCAGTCAGGGATTTGGAATTCCCTCCTAGCTCTTACAGATTCAAGCATTTATGCAAAATCCTCCAGTCCCTGAGATTTACTGTGGATTACCTACAAATATTTGAATACATTAGTGCAGTCCTTTAAGTGCATTCCCCTTATTTACATACAGAACAAATAACAAGCAACTTGACTGACAGCAGGATAATTCCATCAAGGAGCTCGTGTCCTGAGAAACCACGGAAAGAAAGCGCTACGAGGCCCGTGCTTTTGGTGGAGCTTCATGCTGGAATTACAGCTCTATAACCTGCGTTTCAATCATTTTTAGCATTTAAAAAAAAACCAAAAACTTGACCACTAGAAGATGAGCAAACACTGGGTTCATATTATGGGGGCGAGGGAAGGCTTTTGCAGACTTCTATTGACTGCTATTGCTGATGGAGATCTGAAGAGCTCAATTCAAACCAACACACCTGGGCTCAGGACAGTCTGGGGGCTATTCCACGAGCCTCTGCTGCTGGCATTGATATATGGGGCTCCTGCACTTGCACTCAATTGCAGATTATTGTGGTAGATGGGTTGTGGATTGATGAAGACCAGCCTGGCCTTGGTTTCTGTTCCGAATCTTCCTCCCAGAAGGAAGGGATGCTCAGGAGAGAATAAAATCAAAAACTCAAAGACCTGCAGACTTACCTCCGTAGTGAGAGAGATGGGTTCCTGCCGATCCCAGAGGTAAAGCCCTAACAGTTTCCACGGAATAGTCAATTATCTGTTTCATTGCACAAGCCAATACCTTTTCTCAAAAAGATGTATTAGACTGTTTAGCCATTCAAGTGATCCATCTGGCTGAGCGTTCTTAGCTGCTCTTTAACTTGATTTATCAGGCCCAGAAGCTGTGTCCTTGATAGCTCCTGGGACTGGCTGGGGGCTGTCCATGCTTCCGTGTCATGGTTATAGGGTCTTATGACCTTCACTCACAAGCAGAAGCGCACTCTGTGCCATCATACTGCTTGGTCTTATTGCAGAATAGCATCAGTCTGTGCTGTGACAATGGGATTTAAAATTTGCCATTGCAGATGAGGCCAAAGGGCCACCAGATGCTTCCAAGCGCAACGCAAGGAAGCTGCTGGGCAGCAGATAAGGCACAGGCGTCTCCTCCAGTCCTAATGGAGCCTGGCTCAAACCCTGCGGCATGGGATTGTACATCCCCTTTAAATCTCTGTGTGTAAAATACACATTACAACTGCAGTATTCACACTATCCCCATTTCTGTTGGTTATCACCTCCAGCACAGTTAAAAGGTGATGGTGATGGAGTAACTCACTTTCCTGGGGTTCTCACTGAGCTTCTCCCTGCCCATCTTGCTTCAGCAGGGCACAGCTGTAGGATGCCCATATTTAGGAGCAGGACCCAGCCATGAGATGCCTGTATTTGTGAACAGGACCCAGCCACAGGATAACCATATTTAGGAGCATGTTTACATCCTCAAAGTGCATTTCAAGGCAGAAAACATTTACTGTAACGTAAGTACATTAAATCAATGGTGTGAGATTTTAATTACTGAAAACTTCAGGCTAAATCCTACGTATTTTCTTCTGGGCTATCTTCCAGCTTTACAGCACAAGTTCCTTAAATGTGAATTATTAAATTAAATTAAGCTTTCTTATTGTTCTTCCCCCTTTCTTTTCTTTAAGTGAGGACTGCAGCAAAGTTTATGTGCGAGTGCACTTTGGAGCAAGCGGAGTTATTTTGATATATTTAATTTAATCCGAACCAGATTGTCCGCTCAAACCCCCTTCATTAAATGAACTGTCTACGAGTGTGATTTACAGCGCGACGCGGCCGTGTGAATGTCTGTGTGTATTTAATAACTGCACAGTAATAGCTTATTGGCAGGAGTGGTAATTCGATTTTGGAGTTTTATCTTATTTTTGAATTTCTGGACCGTGAAATCCTGCTGTCTGACACACTTTTCCATTGGTTAATCTCCTGAGATGTGTGTACAGCGCAACTTTCCTCCTTACTGGAGACCCAGTGCCCTGCTGTGTATTTTTTCCTTGCTGCATGGCCAATGCAGCTATTCACCTCCACCCAGGCAAAGGTATGGACTCTGAACCATAGCACCAACTGGGTAATAGACCAAAGTATTGGCATTTAATGAGCTAAGAGCTCAGAGAAGATAAAGTCTTCTGGTATTGCAAAAGGGAAATAATTTTCAAGGATCATTTTCTGCGTAATCTGTTGTGTTCTGTATTTAACTTCCTGAGCTTTTCTATCGATTTAAAGTCAAAACTCTCTTAAGGAACAAAATCGGTAATTCTTATTCCACGCAGAGATACGTAAGCATGCTCCACTGCTAGTGTGAAGGTTCAGCACCCAGTCAGATTTACAGAAAGTATTGAGAGAGGTTCAGAACAAAGTGTTGATGCGCAGAGGGGCCGCCCCGTGCCTGGCTGATGTGGTTATGGGTAGGGCACCAGCAGTATTGTCTGATAGGGAATTAGTATTGAGCTACATTTATGTATCATCATAGCTGTGAAGAGTGATGTCTGGCAGCAAGTTCAGCTCCTACCCACCCACCCTGTCTTTTCTTCCTGCTGAAAAATGCACAGCGTGATGGAACAAAATATTTTGAGTACCCCTAATCAGCTATAATACCACCTTCAGAGTCAGTCATCAGTGTAACGGCTTCATAAAGGGTTCTGGGGTCCAAATAATAGCAAACCCCTCCTCTGATGTGACAACAGAGGCATCAGCTGTCATCTCCTCGCATCGGCAAGGCAGGTTTTTTAATTCACTTGTCATTATTTTAGTGTCTCTCTGCCTAGTGCAATGCTTTTGTCCCCATAAATACACGTCTGAGTCAACCCATTATTCATCCTGGCTCGGAGCTGAGATCCCTGCCTTTAAGGCTGGCTCTGCTGCTGAAATCACACTGATTGAAGATTTTAATTGTTTCAAATCATCTATAAGTTGTTTCCTTTAGGTGTTTGATCCCAGTTGTTGTCCGATATGGTTGGGCAGCAGAAATCTGATGCTGAAATAATTTATTTTTTTGAAAGAATATAGAACTTGGGTAATTCTTGAGCCTTTAAGCAGCTTGATGGTGAAGAGGGACGGTCACAAAGCAGTTACAAACAGGGCGGTAAGGTGATGCATGAAGCTACCTAAAACTAGGTTCCTTTATGGACAATTGCAGTCGAGAAATGAAAGTGGACAGCGAAGGGGACTCCTCTGTCCCTACAGCAGTGACAGCCAAAGTAAAGGGGCTGATACAAAGACTTTGGAAATCAGCAGATACCCTTTAGTTAACAGTGGATAACAGTTACTTCTGTTTTCATATATTTCATATGGGAAGAAAAAGAAAAGAAAACAAAGTGGGAGAGATTTGCTTTAGATTTTTAAGCAGTAGCCAGAATGGAGGGTCAGGGCTCAGGGAGTCACTGGAAACCTTTCAGTTAAAGAACATTGAAGGAACCTTTGAAAAAATTCTGAGTAGGAAATAAGGTTGAATAAGTGTGACTTTGCCTGCGTGTCTTGCAACAATTTTCACGTTGCTGTTTTGTTCAGATGCCTTTTAGTGCTTCAGATCATATTTAAACAATAATCCTCATAGGTATTCACAGCACACACATGCGTGATCTCGTTTTATGATTTAATGTGATCGAAATTATCTTTCATTGTCTCAAGCTGAAGTGCTTCTGCATTATTACTGCAAATCTTTTGATTGCTTGACTTATTTCTCCATTTTAATTTCACTGCAAGTGCTGAAATAGAAGTTCAGTACTTGGGATGCAGGAGGCTCCTACCTGGAGCAGCTCTGAAGTTCTGCAAAAACAACAGTGGCAGAAGGTATGTCAGGAAGGTGCTCTCAAAGGTGCATATTTGAGCTTTAAAATCAAAGCCTCTGCTTTCCTCTTTGTTTCCTTTCCCTCACCTTTCAACAGCTGCTCGTTGGGCTCAGGGAGGACCAGCAGCCTACAGAGACAGTGTGCAGAGGGTTCCACTCGGCCTCTTCAGCGTGGATTTTGGCATCCAAGGTGGAGGGGAAGGCCATCTGCACAATGTGTAGTCATGATAGTGTATGCTCAGCTGTGTTGGCCATTGCAGCCTGTGTTTACTTCTTCCCAACGCATCATCCAGCCCTTCAGAAACTGCTGACATAGTTCATTTAGTCCTCATCTTTGGGCTGGCAAATGTGCCTTTGTTGACACAGCTGGGAAACCTAGACATGTATCTGCATGCAGGTAGTAGGTAGCTGGTCCCAGCTCATACTTGGTATTTGTCCCCACACTGGGCAGCATCTCCTTCTTCTGGGATCCGGGCACAGATCTGTAACTGGTTACAAAATGAATCCACATAAAAAATAAATACATAAAAAAGGAGGAACAGAACAAACTAAATGCCCAGTGGATGGGTTTTGCTCTTGTGCTGTTGATATATGTGCTCTTTACTCACTCCAAAAGGCTGTTGTACATGCTTATGCTGTTGGTGCCAAAAGCCAAATCGTTCCTCCCCACTTCTCCATATCTCATCTATTTAGGCCTCTCAGATGTTCTTATCTTAATAGACTTTTGCCTTACAACCCAGAAATTGTACCGCAGGGCTCTTGCACAGCCTGGGCAACGCTTTAGTATGCATATTATGGTACTGCATTGTCATATGTTGCTATAAATAGCTCTTACAAAGAGTCCATATTTCTGCAGAGATTTGCCTGTCAGCTCCTAACAATGGTAGTCGCTCACAATGGGAAAATAGAATACCAGCTCCATCAACCTTTGACAGACTAATAGGGGTTATTTGACTTTCAATTTTTCATTATCGCATTTGGCAGCCGCAATCGTCCTGTTGAGGAATGCGAACTGATCCTCACCGCAACAGGAGAGCATGGAAGAAGCTCCTGTTCCTCCTTCAGTGCTTGCAACGCTGTGAGATATGGTTGCTGATAAGACAGGACATAAACCCAGCCTGTAACATTCAGAGATCCCAGCATTGGCCTTTTGTTCCTCTTGTCACAGATGGAGTAGAGCTGAATGCTCTTGGATTGCTGCCAGTCCCTCATACCTCCGAATCTGGGTGTAATGCAATGGGACATACACCACTGGCCAGGACTGTGGCATGATCTGAGGCACATCACTTTCTTTTTGGCCTTTGCAGCTCTTTGGTAGGTGCCTTTCGTTCACTTGTCATGGTGTGCTGTATGCTCTTGTAGAAATTGCTCCTGTGTGGAAGCGATGCTGTCACGAGGCGATTGCTCTGGGCTGTGCAAAAGGTGAATCACTCAATAAACATTTCAAATTTAGCTCAAATTTGCTGCTGGCAGAAAATTCCGCCTGGGAGTTGGAAGCACAAAAGCTCGCACTTTTTCTGTGCTGTGAAAGACATTTTTCTACACCAAGATAACTGTCTGGGTGTAAAATCAAGTAGCGATGAAGGACGATGATCTACTCGAGGTCACTGCTTTTACCACGAAGCAATTAGTCAGGACCAGCTTTACAGCCCTTTGCAGAACCAAACTGCCACCCAGCAGTTGGTTGTCAAATCTGGGACAGAGACTGAGCAAGGAAATATATCACAAATAGAGGTATCTTGCAAGCTTTGATTGTGCAGAGGAAAAAGGGGTTAAACTGAAAGCAAGCCATCTATTGAGTGTCTCCTGCATAAGTTAAGAGCTCTGATGTTTGTTGGTGATACCCAGAGCACAGATGCTCAGCAGCTTTTGAACAGAAAGATCTGAAAAGGTATTTTCAAGTAGATGGTGCTCCTCTAATTGCTTAATGATGAGCACCAGTGTTAGGAAGGTCTTCTTGCATGAATCTGCATAACTTAGCAAGGCTCAGAGCAGCTGCCCCAAGGACCTTCATCCATCATGGCACTCTAAACCCTAGTGCCTTTATATTGAAGGGCCATCCAACACATCTAAATGTAAATGCCTGCACAAGTCTGTTAGTTCAGAGCATGGCCTAGCACTGGCTTACCTTGACAAGTTACAAGGATTTATGCTTAAAAATCACACATTACAGAAAAACTGCTTTAGAGGGGAACCACAGTGTTAGGTGCTCAAAGGCTGTGCTTGTCTCCAGACAACAGGTGGGGTAGCTTAGTCCCAAAGATTAGAAAATGAAAATTTCTTTGTTTCCTTCTGACTGTGACACAGCAGCTGTAGGAATTAATTGAACTCATGAAATCTATTGATTTTCTGTAGCTTTTATTAAGAAAAAAGTGCTTTTGCACGCTGTGAAAGGTACGGCTATCGCTGAATTGCGTGCAATAAACCAACAAGGCTCCACTCCGTTGAGAAACCCGGAGATGCATTAGTCTCCTAATTCTATCTGTGAGCACATAGACTTTTATTGTGTTACTGAAGCTTCTGAGGTAGTCCTGCTGTGCCATCATCGTCATTTCAGGGAAGAACTCCTCCACTGGCCCCACAGAAAGTGGCTCAGCACGAGATGCTGGCCCACAGGAGGCAGCTGCTGGAGGACCTCAGGAAGGAGGTTTTTGCTTTTGCAGCTAAAATTTACTCCCTTTCAAGGCTGTGTGTGCTGCGTGATCAAATGTTGGAGGAATAAGGGTGATGCTCTTGTTCTTCATCTCCATATGAACTCCCATGAACACATCAGGAAAATGAATTATGGTTGAGAAGATTTTAAGGATTCCACCTGAGAATTTGAAGTGTTCCACAGGAAGTTTTTTATCCCTGACCTCCCTGCTGATAGGTCAGGGGAAGGAAAGCTGCTTTCACTGAAGCAACACTTAGTGAAGTCCTCTCCACTCGGGCCTCAGATTCCAGTGTATTTACAGCATCAGTAAATTACCTCTGCTTATAATGGGAATATAACCAAAGAGCTCACTCTGGGGCTCATTCTTCCATATTACTTCAGTTGGTATTTGGTAGATATATAGCAGTTTAAACAGACAGGTACACAAGCCTTAGTTTTCATCTTTAAGCACAATTACATTTACATACAACCCAAATTCTATTTTAACACCAGACCAAAATCCAAAGACAGTAATGTATGTTTTTCACCTGAAGTTATCAAATCTTAAAATACTGTGCTTATGTGTTTTGTCATCTGAAATGCAACGTCGTGGTGATGATGTCACTTAAACACTACTTGAAGGCACTCATCGTTCTTTCATTGATGATGTTCTGGGCTGTGTTATATCTCATGAACAAGTTGGTTGGTGACCCAGCCTGCAACAGGAGGGCTGGAACTGGATGATCTTTGAGTTCCCTTCCAACCCAGCCATTCTGTGATTCTATGGTTCTATGAAGATGGGTGAATAAATCCCGTACCCTAAGAGCTAAAAACGTCTTTAGTCTTTTAGTAGTTATGTGCATGACGATCTATAACGAGCAAATTCCTTCTCATTTTTGCATTAATTGGAAAGGATTTAAAAGCATAACAGCTAGATTTGGTTTCCCAGATCATCATGTGCACACCAGTTTTTGTCTTCTGCTTGTTGGTATTTGTTAGGTACCTTAGGTAAAGGCACCTAACAAAGGTAGGCAAATGCAAAGCACAAGAATACTTTGTTGCTTGGCCATGACATGATGAACCTTTTAAAAACTACTTCCACTCTGCATACTTGTCAGGCATGGAGAGGAGTTCCACAGGCAGTCTAGGTGTTGTGTAAAGAATTAATTCAGCTTTTTGTTTAAGGTGTTCCAGCTTGTATCTCCATTGGTCTTGGTCAAAGAGTGTTCTTTCATTTCTTTTAATTAATGTAAACTATAGGAAAGGCTTCTGTTGTATTCTATTCTGTTCCATTTCCATTTCCATTCTCGCTAAGATTAATGGCATTTCTTCTTGCAGTTCTCTAAAGAATCCTCTGAGTACAGACTTATCACTCTCATTACACGTAGTAAAGAAATGTGCATTTCTATGAGGAACAAGCAGACTTCACTTATGTTTTAATGCTCCTGAAGGGATATGGGGTGTGTGTGTGTATCCCCATCACAGGAAGCATCAGCCTTTCAGGACTGCAGTAATTGGAGTCTGTTTTTTAAACATTCCCTCTTGGAGTCATTTAAACATATGGAGCCTTTCCCATTTGTCACTCTGCTGTTGGCAGCAGTGCTGTTGCAGTTTTCAGAAGTTGCCCCTTTTCAGGCATGGCAGGTTGTGTCATAGTTGAAAAGCATGACAATGGTGCACAATTGTCTTGATTAGATGGATACCAGAGAGTCAAAGGCTTAATGAGGTGCTCTGGTGCGTAATCATCATCCCTAATGGGTACTTGCTTAGAGTGCATTATTCAGTTAGGATATATTGCGTTGTGCACTCCCTGCCTGTAAATAATATTTGCAGCATTGCACAATTTGTTGACCAGATGAAGGAGCTTCCAGTGAAAACCTTTAAAATCGTGTTTATTTTACATCAGAGCATGCATCTCTCCCTGCAGCACCAATGAACCAGAGGCATTTTCTGAGAGTACAGGGGCTCTTTCTGGTTTTTAGCTCCTGCTTTCCAAAACAGAGTTCTCCCAGCTGCAAAAGCACACCGTGTTCTTTGCTCCTAGGATCCAGTTTATCCTTAATCCTAATTAGGATTTAGGACACATTCAATATCTCTACTGTGGAGCACATCATGTTTGCTTGTGTTGATCTTATCAGGTTGCTTTGAATCAATACCTTCTTCACTTCATTATTTACCATTCTCCTAATCTTTGTCAGTCATTTGACATTTTTATCAAATAATGTTTTCGTATTTTCTTCTGGCTTGTTGATAAAAACGTTGTATAGCTCGGGGTCAATTACAGAGGGTCCTTGCAGAATCTCATTAGAAACACACACCACTCGGTGATTCCTGCACAGAGTGATTGAAAGGAAGTGAAATCAAATGAATTGATTAGCAAAGCGATATAGGAAACAGTGGCAATTAGGAAGCTGCCACATTATACCGTGCCACGGTGATAGATTTTAATGGCAAACCATTTGGTGGCGTTGTCTTTTAAAAATAATTTTGACTATCTCAATAGAGAAAACAACGTCGTGTTGTAATACACGTCCTCCGGGCTGCTATTTTTAAGGCATAATTTTTATGTCGAAGGAAACTTCAGTATTGACAAGGTGATCATTTTTAAAAGGTGGTGGTTCCTATGAGGTGCTTTTCTTTCTCTCCTTGCTTTCCCCCTGAGGAGCCATTGTGCCCATCTACCTGCAGCAGGAGGGGTACCTGGATGTGGTGCATCCCCACGTGCCCTGTTCTTCCATTGCAGTTTGCAGTGGGTGATGATGGTGAGTGACCTCCCTTGAAACAGAGCTGTCTCGGTGCTGCTTGCTGGTGGGGAAGCTCAGTGCATGCTGCTGGACGTGTGCTGAGCTCTTTGTGCGTGGAGGCCGGTGGGCTGCATCCAAGAGGGTCAACCTCACTGCATTTACATCCAAAACTTTGCCTGTTTCAGTCATGTAGATTACGGGATGTGATTTCTCACACTCTGTAACGTCAAGCCAAGCCCTACCAACAAAGCTCTGTCGCCTCAAGACTAATGAGGTTGTAAAACTCGATCCATAAAATCACAATAATAGTATTCCCTTGCATCGCAAGATTGCTGTGAGTACATATGTATATTCTGCACTCATGTGGTCTGGCGTTACTTGCTACACAGAGATCAAAACTTCATTTATTAACACAAAGAAGGGATATCCATATTGTACAAGGTTGCAGTTAAATCCCAAGGTTTCCCAGCTGTGCCTTGCTATGTAAATAGAGAAGAACTCTGATACAGTTTGTTTTATACAGAGAATGATGTAACATCAGTTATTGGTGAAAGCTTTATTTGTCTCTTCATGGTTTCTTTCATATGTTTCCATTTGTTTAATTAAATTACATTTGTTCTTTTCGGAGCCCTTTCTGTCCCTGCTTGTTGTGGACATTTATTAATAGTGTCACTTGGTTGATAGTCTGCTAATTTTAATCTTGTCTGGATTTGATGATCTATTTACACTTCAGAGACTTTTCCCTGGATTCAGAAGGACCTGCTCTTTCTTTGCACTGCCACGCAAGGCATGTGTCATGAGTATGAGTACTCATCGTCATGAGTACTGCATGTAGGTTCCGTCGTGGCACTAATTAACTGGGAAGCAGTGCAGCAGAGGAGGGCAAACCTTGCAGCCGAGCACAGTCCATTTGTATGCAGAATACTGCAGCCCACCCGTACAGGGGTCTGAAAGGGGAATTCCTTCCTCTGGCATTACCCACGGAGCAAAATCAGAGTAAGGCAAGCAAGGGCAGCCATCCGTAGTGCTGCATGTTGCTTTAGCTTGCTTTAGATTTTAAAGCACTGAGCTCTAATGCTGTGGGTTTTGGAAATCCCATGCTAATGCAGTGTAAGGACTTGGAGCCGCTCAGCCACTTCTGGACACATTCAGTGTAACAGCCTCACCTCAATGTTTGAATGAGTTCTGTCAGTTCTCAAGTGCCTTCTGTTTATCCAGGCATCACCTCTCAGTCTCTCCGCTTGCTGTGGTGTTAACGTGGTTCCATATGGTGGGTGCTTCCAGGAATTACTCTTAAAACTCTGTTGTTCTCCCTGACTCCTCTGTAGGGTCTAGGGGTTTGAGTACCTCATAGCCCAAGGTATTGTTGTCCAATTAATAAAAATGCAGTTGTCACACTGTGTGGGCGAACAGAGGGAGAAGAAAACAGATCTTTATAACCCTGTCTATTCAAAGAGGTAATATGTAATTAATAAGAAACGCCCTTGCTGCCTGGCTCCTACTGTCTCACAATGGAAGCACGGGGCGAGGATCACACACAGTCACCTTTCCTCATTTTCTCTAACGAGGGTGAAATTCTGCTGTCAGGCATATTTTCCAGTTTAAGTCATGATGTGCATCAGATTGTTATGCATGATTTTAATGCCTAATAAATTTTTCACCATCCCGTTTTGTTTCCCAGCTTGTACAAGTCGGGGTTTAAGCACAGTCCTGGTGGGTGGCAAGGTGCTGTGCATGCCCCTTGAACTCTATGTTATGAACAGGGACATTACCCCATGCCAGGTAATGGGGTGGAGGCAGCCTGTATCCTACAGTTCCCCTACCAGTGTGGGAGCTCACATCCCACAGGCATGTGGGGTCCTGAGCTGGACTTACGGGGCTGAAGCAGCCAAATTGGGACTCACTAAGTGCTCCTGGAGAGCTCCTTGGCTCTGCTCAGATCAACACAGACTGGTATGGGAGGGAGTTTCCAGATACACTTTCTTGTCCAGCAGGTAGTGCCAGCCTCCAGGGCTTTGAGCTTTCATGCTGTGGTCATTCAAATGCATTTGGTTTGCCATAAACAGGGTGACTTTCTCTTTCCAATTGATTCTATGGTTAGTTCTCATTTCACGTAGGCATTTCTGGGGTGCATTACAATGAGCATCAGCAGGACAAGGGAGGTTCTCCTCCCCTCTGCTTTGCTCTGGTGAGGCCACATCTGGAGCCCTGTTTCCAGTTCTGGGCTTCCCAGTTGAAGAAAGACAGGGAACTGCTGGAGAGAGTCCAGCGAAAGGCCACAGGGGGACTCTCCTTCTCTGGAGAGATCCAAACCCTCCTGGATGTGCAGAGGGATTGGACTTGGGGAGCTCCAGAGGTCCCTTCCAACCCCTGTGGTTCTGTGATCTGATGAGCTGTTGAATGTAAATGCATGTTCAAGTAGATATCTTGAATATCTACCAGTGCCTTAGCCAGGGCCACATTACTCTCGTCCAATTAATTTGAAATGAATTCTGATAGCAAAATGGATGACTTAAGACTTGCGGGCTCTCTATTAGCTGGCTTCTCCTTGAGTGGTGTAATGTTGTTTTTCGTCATGTGGAACAAAAGCTTTTGTGGTTATCAAACAGGTTTCCTTGTAGGAACAATCCATCTGCATTGGGTGTCTTGGCCGCAGTCCTTGCGGTGACTTCACTCTTGAGAAGGCAGTGACACAGAGATGATCTGAGGGAGCTCATCTACCTCCTGCATGGGGGGGTTAAGGGAAAACACCAAGAATATTAAGTATTTTGATTTTTATACAACATAAACTTTTTCAAAGGCACTTGGGAGTTTTGGGCTCCTTTTAACTCCCTGACTTGTGAAAATGTTAATTGAGTATCTCAGAGGGTGACTAATAAGTTTCTGGACGGTCGCATGTCGTTAAATTGCTTATCTTTGTTACAGATAAGGATCCATAATGCTAACAAGGGACAGACCACAGCTGATGTTTTCTCCTCCAGCGCTCTCAGCGTGGACATGCTGCTGTGTGCTGCCTCAGTGGCACGGCGCTATCAGATTGTTTATCTCGAGGGACCCGTCGGCGAGACAGACATTTTCCATTATTGCTTTCCTAGTGTTAAATTTGATTTGTTCTCTTACCCAGTTCTTGCTGCACAGACTAATCACGCCCTGATATATTGATATATTTCTCTCTCTCTCTTTTTTTTTTTTTTTTTTTTGGTTACGCCATTTTGGAAAGAGCACTCCTTGTGATCTGTCCAGCAACAGGATGGCACAGTGCCACTAAAAGGCTGCAGCCATTCAAACCACCTCTTATTTTCTTCTCCCTCTTTCTCTTCTGATTACTTGAAACATCAGCAAAAAAGTACAAAAGGCTGTTGCATTGGTAATGCCTGGAAATAAAAGTTCTGTTTATGCATCATACTCTGCATTGATTCTTGAGAGTTGTGTAGAATGAATCCAGTGGTGATGGAGGGTGTAGATTGGGGCCGTGGCAGAACTGGGGTGCCAGGCTAGCTCCTGGGCTCAGCAGCGGAACTGGAAATGCAGACGGAGTGAAAACAGTGGGAATGAAATGGGAAAGGTGTTGTGATAAGATGTACTGCTCAGTACAACAGGGAAAAAAGTACAACTGGCAAGTCAGCGTGCCTGTATCTGCGGCCGGTGCTCACAATCCACACGCTGCTATTGGAATAATCTGAATGACCCCAGTGGAATAAGGTCGCTCTTCCCATGACTTTCTCGTGATTGTATGCTACATGTGATTTTCTGAAATACAATTCCTTATCTCTACAAACGCATTTCTTAAAGTATCTTCCCTTATTATCTCATGTCCTTATTAGTTTCAATCAGTTTCTGGTCCCTTTGTTTTTTTCTGTACTGACATACTGTTTCCTTGCTGAGAAGCGTTAATCTTTTTTGAAAGATGGTAGTTAACACTGTGGGTGCTGCTGAAACTGCTAAAATACAAACTCAGAAAAGTGAACGTCCTAAATGCATAATGCAAAGCTTTTCGCATGGGTCATTTTTGTTTCTAAGGGCTCGGGATGGACCAGTGTGCAGCTTAGGGCAGCTCATGGAATGGTCACATCACTAACAGGACTTGGATCTAACAAGTCTTCTTTCTGTCAAACTAGAAAAGACACAAGCTATCATTTTTGACACGGGGGGGGGGGGGGGGTAATCAAATATTGAGGTCTTTTGTTTTCATTAACAAGAACAGAAGAATAAAAAATAGACAGCGGAATATTCCTTCTGATTTGCTTCAGGAGTAAGCGAGGCATAGCTGTTCATTCTTCTTCATTTTCTCTAAAAGATGAAAATCAGGAGCAGTGCCGTCCTCCCAGAGCATGCTCCAGTTTGTGGTGCTAGGAACATTTCTCTGTCAGCCTGAAGTGCCCATACAAAGCACTCTGTCTCTCTCTGTCTCTCTTTTATTTATATGAATGGTTTTGCAGCAGAAATAAGTGCTCAGGTGCTAACTTTTCCCCTCCACCCCCTTGAAGACAAGATGAACTGCTTGTCAGTGCATACAGACAATGGATGAGAAACAAGCAGAATTTGTTCCAGAGGTGTTTTCATTTACACATCCTCGGAGCCTGATGTGCAAGTGCCTTTAAAAACGCTGCAGACAAGCCGCCTTTTGTACTCTAAATGAAGACTGAAATCCTTTGCTTTCCAGGAGAGCCCTTTGAAAGGGCGAAATAACAATTATGCATTGATCCCGCTACAGGAGGGTGTTTGATGAAGATATCCCGATCCCATCCTAGGGGTGGAGAAACAGAGACAAGCAGAGAGGTTTTTGCAGGGCAGAGTGCCAGAGGGCAATGGCAGAGCAGAGAGCACGGCCCAGCCATCCCGAGCCACAGATGAGACAGCCACGTTCTGTACAGCAGCCTGCCCTACAATGTAGGAATTTATTCGGGGACTGCTGGGACGTATATTGCAATATGATAACCATTTGCATGGACAATTGTCCCACAGGCTGTCATTGAACGATCCTAAAGTATGGCTTGTCTGCTCAGCAGAGGAACTGTAAATGAACTCTTTTTTTTTTTTTTTTTCACATTCCTTTTGTTCCGGAGACATTTTTAAGTGGAGAAATCATCCTTATGATGTCAGCGGGGAAAGATTAACCCAGCACATTCTTTCTGAGGGTGAAAAAAACACTGAAAATTGCCTCAAGAAAATTACATACCATGTCCTGTTAAAGAGCCGTTGATGTTGGAATAGAAAAGCATTGAAATTTCAAACATATTGAACAGTTTTTTTTTTTTCCCGACATTTAAAGGAATGAGTGTACACTAATTATTTTCTCACTCAGATTGGCTTTTGTAGGTTTGGCCCAAAATTTCTCGCTTGTGTGAAAATTTAAGCACTGCGGAAACTTACCACTTTTTTTCTTTCCACAAGATATCCCGGACAATTTCTCATCTTGGTCACACGAATATTGCAGTGGCCAGAAGTTTCTAACAGAGCCAAAGTGTATTTCATATATGGCTTCGTGATTCATATCAACACCGCCTTGCACTCAGAAGCAAATCGGATGCATTGCATTAAAAGACTGACCAGAATAACCCATTATTGGTTTGGGCTATCTGGTGGGGGTTTTAAATCTACTATTCATGGGAAAGGGTGGGAGAAACCTTGGAATAAATGTATTTTAAATGTCTGCCACTGATGTTATTTTCTGATAAGCTGACCTTCATGCTAAGAAATGATGGAAGATTGGCAGCCCTTTGCTTTCTCTTGGACTGAAACAAATATCGCCAAGATAGAGCTTGGTACATTTGAAATGCATTTGACAAGAAAGTTGATGAAGAATGGAGTATTTTCTTTAAATTCCAAGCCCTTGCACCATGAAAAATATGCCTCCCTCTGTGAGGAGCAACAGCCTTTCCATAACTAGTAGCATGTAAGGAGGGATTATTGGATCTGCTCTTCATGGACCGAATTTACCAGGTTGGATTCTCACTGGTCTTGCTGACTCTGGAGCAGGAAAGGACAGACGCCAGTGGAGCACTTCCATTGCTTTAAAAGCTCCCGCTCCGCAGTTGAGATGCACCAACTGATGTCATGCATCCTTCTGTCTCTCTACAAAGCCACGTGAAACAGCTTTCTGGGCTGAAGTCTCTTGTACTTTGTGTTGCAGAAGGCGAGGAGCGTGAGCATGGCTGTCACTCCAGCTGCTTCCTTTGGACAAGGCAGTAACTTAAGCTGCACTGTGTGCAACCGATGTCTTTAGACCAGTCCCTGTTTAGACCCATAATTGCTGTGGATGTGATTCTTGTCTTCAAACCCTCTTTGGCAAGTTCTGTAGTAAAGCAAGATGCGCGAGTGTAACAATCTAGTTGTGAAGATAGCCAGTTTCTGCCTTTAATTGTGTTAGAACAACCCATCCATTGAGTTCAGCAAATGCAGGGTGAGCTCTGCCCCAGCACATTTTGATGTGGACTGCTGATTAGCCCACAATACATATTTCACTTTACAGCCAATAGCATCTTAACCTCACTTAAAAAGAATAATGACAAAACAGCCCAATTATCTGCTTCCAGAGAAAAAGTCCATTACTGAGGGGGAACCAAAATTACCCTTTTTATTCAAACAGCCCAGTTCTCTATTACATTTGCATTAAAAAGGGCCTGAGATTAGGTTGCCTTTGTGCTAGGCAGTGTACCAGCACATAACAAGAAATAGGTCCTGGCCCAAAGAGGTTACAGTGTAAATTAGTCAGAAGAGAAGAGAAAAGCAGTACTTTTTTTTTTTTTTTTTTTTCCCTAGGGGGAAATGAAGCATGGAATGAGTTGCATAGCAGAAGTGCATAGACTTAACTGTGAGTGGGATGGAAAAGTCCAGGTCCATGCTGCTGAAAGGAAAGCACATAGCCATTTGCTTATTATGCTTCTGGAAGCTGGACTCTGGCAGACTCAAGGCCAGGCTGGATGTCGCTCTGGGCAGCTTGGTCTAGTGGTTGGCAACCCTGCGCTCAGCAGGGGGGTTGGAACTAGATGATCTTTGAAGTCCCTTTCAACCCAGCCCATGCTATGATTCTGTGATTCTATGACTTGGGTGATACGGGGATGCAAGACTTATTTGAAGTTTGCTGAGGCTTCTATGTGGAGGTACCAGAATGTGGCACCCGCAGAGTTGCTTCTACCCCAGCCTCCCTTAATGGGAAGCTCCAAAACCTTGGGGCCCTGGGGGTGAGCCCAGCACCCCTGCACTGCTGTCTCTGGTCCTAGGACTGCCCGAGGCTGTGGGAACTGGAGGTGCTGATTCCCAAGCAGGACAGCTAATGAGCTTTTAGGAAACAAGAGCATTGAAGGTTAAAGCACCTAAGTGACAATAAATCAATGTTTTTCTGTGTGAATCTGTTTTGTCAGAAATTTCCTGATGAGGGCTGCTAAAAGCAGCACCTCTGTCTCTGCTTATCAAGGGAAGGTCCTAAGGGGTAGGCAATAGGGTGAAGGTAGAAAGAAGATGGTGCTGGCCTCCCAGCTGTGCCCTGCTCCCCTGTGCCAGGGCTTCTTCTGAGTCCTCTTGTGCTGGGCAGTTTGAAGGAGAGCTGCCTGCAGCTCTTGGCCCTTCCCTTCCCTTTCTCCTTCCCCTTTTCTTTCCTCTCCCCTTCTCCTCCACAGCTCTTTTAGCTTTTCTCTCCTTTCTGTTTTCTGGCTGAATTTTCCTGCCTTACATCAGCTTGCTCTTGCTGGGAGGATAATGAAGCCCTGAAGTAATCATTCATTTCAACACCTCCATATCTTTGTCTGTAGGTAGAGGTCATTTTTCTGACCCTCAAGAATGAATTCTACATCCTCATCAAATCTCACTTTTTTACTTCAAGTACAGCCGTTGCTCTCCTCTTTTGTTTTTGGCCGTTCATATTTTTTCCCCCGCAAAATCCATGGGTAGAATCTCGTCTCTATGAATTTATTGGCAAACAAGCCAACATCTCACCTCCCGTGTTAGGGAAGAGACCTTTCACCAGTGCTGCAGGATGAACTGCCCTCAGCCAAGAGCTCTGAAGAGCTTGGAGCACAGCCAGGTGGGGAAACAAGGTTGTTATTGGCATGATTTTAATCATGATAGACAATTAGCAAAGCTTAATTATATTGAGACAGAAAATCAGAGCAAGTGGCAGTAATGAATTTTCCTAGTAAATCTCCTGTGCTTCAAAATAAAACTAGCTGACCTATAAATACAATGAAATTAGAAGAGGTGCTTACCCGTACGGCTTAGCTCTGTGCCTCTTGCTGATGGTTCTGCTCTGAGTCCCTGCTTAAATATCTTTCTCTTGAGTAGTAATAATCCCAGGAACAGTATTGCATTTTAGCTATTTAGATGACAGCCTGTGTCATAAGTGGCAAGGGGAAGGTGCTTTTTTTTTCCTATAGCTGAACTTGGTAGTATTAGAAGTTAATAGGATTACAGAGGCATGGATTTTTAACATGCTGCTCTGAGCTAAAATAAATATAATTTAGAATTTAAGAAGTGGGTTATTTTTTGAGGTTGCGGAAATCTTGAGTGTTTCCAGAAGAATTTCTGGCTAAAATGAAAATACTGAATTGAGTGCTATCGGCCTTAGAAGATTTCAGGGAGGGTTTCTCTGTTGGTAGCCTATAGGTCTGGTGCTCAGTGGGGAGGGAAAGCATCTGGCTTAAATCAAGAGTGTAATTTAAATCATTAAAACTTTTCATAGCCATGCAATAACGGAGCTTATAAAACAAAGAAGCTTCTGGTGAAGGCCAAGGAGCCCCTGTGAGCGGTTTTATGTCGTACATCTGTACCTGGAAGCTGAGCTTTGGAGCAGTGTGAGTGGCTTTGCTCTTTACCTGGGGAGCAGAATGCATCGTAGAATCATAGAATGGCCTGGGTTGAAAAGGACCCCAAGGATCATCGAGTTCCAACCCCCCTGCTGAGTGCAGGGTTGCCAACCACTAGACCAGGCTGCCCAGAGCCATGTCCAGCCTGGCCTTGAATTTCTCCAGGGACAGGGCATCCACAGCCTCCTCGGGCAACCTGTTCCCTGTGCATCCCCTGACCACAGCCACCGAGAGTCCCACTGCTGTGAGCGGTGCTGAGCAAAGTGACCTCAGCATAGTCCGAGCTCAGCCCATGGCCAAGGACAGGGCTTCGCCCTGCTCATCACCCTGTGTGATTTTCTGGCAGTCGTGAGGAGGTGCTGGGTGCTTTTACCTCCACAGATCAACCTCGGATGCGGCTTTCCATGGCACGTCCTCTGCAATAAAGTCAGTACAAATTTACATTGAACTTTGGTACTCAGATCCAAGAAATCTCACATCCAGGGCTTTAGCATGGAGCTCTCCTCAATTTGCCTTTCCTCAGCCTCCCATCCAGACCGTTAAAGCAGATGTGACTGAAGATCTGCTCATGCAGAGATCCTAATTTTAACTGGCAAATCGTGTTTCTCCAAACAAAGAAGGAAACCTGAGAGAGCATCACTTCCCAAACCATTTCCAAAACCCAATTAGCTCACTGCAGCATCTGTAACTATTCCTGTTAGGCACTCAGAGCCTGAGCCAGGATGCGGAGCGGGATTCTTTTTTTGGGGAAGGCTGCAGTGTGAGCAGTGGCAAACAACTCATTGCCTGCGGAAAAATCCCTTAAAACTGAAAGAAGAATGCTTTAGCATTTCAAATAGCTAATGCTCTGAGATCAAGTGAAGCGCTTTGCTTTAGGAAGTGAAATGAATCTGTTTGACGGGATATTTTATTAATCGGTTTTAAGTTTTAGCGGTTGAGTTTTACATTTCCATTAATATTGTAGTATCATAGGAATTTGAGATAATATTATGGGGATTATTACACGCGAGTCACTAATAGCAGAGAAGATGTAAAAATTCATTACCGCCATTGAATTTTAGAGCGAAGTTAAGTCAACCCAGTTACGTGTGATTTGTGTGCAGAGCTGGATAAGGAGCTCGGGGCCTTTCATCTGCGCGTTGTTGTGTTACCAAGCCAGCAGGGTTTCTGTCCTGACAGCGTTCAACCAACTTCTGCTCCACGTTACACTGCTGTAAATCCTGCGGAGATACCTTGGATTGAAAATGGACTGGAAGCAGCATTGCCTTATGCAGTGCATTGCAAGTGTTTCCCATCCGGAATTAAGAACACAGAGAAAATGAACCAAGTGCCATTTTTATCATTTGCTTAGGGCAAAATCATGCAATTAGCAGAAGGGCAGGTTGATAGGCAAAAAGGAGCGGCTTGCATTGCTCTCTTTTCTGTGATCCCCTTTCAGGGGGTTGAATTTCTAGAACCAGAGTTAATGCTAAAAGTATGGAAGAAAGGGGCAAATGTGTATTTGGCTCTGGACACCATCCTTAGCTGGGATGTCACAGCCTCACTGACGTCCGTGCAGCCACGTCGCTATTCCACCAGCTGAACAACCACCCACCATTTGCTCCGGCTGCTGAATTCACCCCCTCTGAATTAAATAACTGTACGGGCACCGATTCTGTTTCTTTCTATCAAGTTTCCTTACTGCTACAAAGCGGTTATGATACAGTCGCAAAGAAAACATTTACTCACCAGGAAGCCCGCACCCTGCCCCTGCTGTTGTGCTGCTGTTGAAGTGCTTTTTCCCCTTGCAGACTCAATGATATGAGTGCTTGGAAACAACGTCCCCCCACGCGCTGCCTGCTGTAGATGTGCCTGCCTCCAGCTGGCTTTGTGCAGTGGGGAATTCTCAAGCAGCACAGAGGCGTCTGTGGCGGCAGGGAAGTGGGAATATGTTTTTTTGTTTGTTTTGTAATAAGCATCCTAAAATCTTTATGACCTTTTCTTTGTAGACTCTAGCACCTGTGTGGTTTGGACTGCTCGCTTAGGAGCCAGGCACTGATTTCGAAAGCCCGAGCTGACCTTTTTATTGGCTTCTCATCAATAAAAGGGGATAACCCATTCTCTCCTCAGGAGGTTAACAAACACTTGCAGGAAGCTCATTCTCCATAATGCTGAGTGCCTGTCTGCTAACCTGGATTTACACAAGTGCACGCAGGGGGAGTGCACCCTGCTACTTATACATGCTTAAAGTCATCCAGATTGCTGCTGCAGAAGAGAACTGACTGAGTGGGTGATCAGACCTACAGCTGTGCCAGCAGCTCAGCACTGGGGCTGGAGGAAGGACTGATGGGGCTGAGCGATGTCACTCAGCATCTCTTGGAACCTTGTGGCCAAGGCAGAGGCAATGGCCAGAAGTGTTTCTGCAGTGGTAGATTTTGTGCTACGCATTCCTCCAGGCTGCACTGAGAGCTCTAAGCTTCAATAAACCTTTCATCTGGGGGCAGAAGGGACTTCTTGTATCTGTAGTAGTTAAGGAAATGAATGCAAAAGCATCACTGGGGTTAGAGGAAGATCAATGGGTGGATGCAGTGGACCGTTTCTTCTTTTCTTCTGTTTTTGTCAATGGTTAGTATCTTTGATTCACATGGAAGAAACTTGCTGTGAAATACTGTTCCTGTAAGTGCCAGACTCCTGTCAGGCTGTGGTTAACACCTCAGGATTTCCATTTTTAGGGAAGAAAAGAACCCTGGCAAATGTAAGAACAGTAGCAAACCCATCTTATCCTCCAGTGCTTTAATGTTTACTGGGGGCTGTGGAATAGAGAGGTTTGTGGGTTAATTATGCATTACACAAAAAAGGGAATTTCCTTTCAAGTTTTTTTTGTTTGTTTTTTTTTTTGTCAGAATTCCACAGAACTGATTAAGGAAATGACTATATGCCTGCATTGTACCATTCATTTCCTGCCCTCCCATTTCCCCTCTAAACCGAACAGGCTCAATCATACCAACTCAACCATTTGAGAGCTGCCACCACGCGATGTCACCCCTTGGGAGCTGCATTGGGCTGACCCTAAGGGTGAGCACATCTCATCCCAGCTCGGGTCAGTGCCCACCACTGTATTCCACTGCACTGGGCCTTTCCCTCACCCCTGGGATGCGGTCCCCCACTGCCATCCCCCCGTTCTGCCAAAATAAACCCAGGTTAACACAGGTGGAATCATGCTGACCCACAGCAGACGGCGCAGGCACGGCCCGTGTGGGTCAGGGCTGCAAGCTGTGAAACCAGGCAGCTTATTTTTAGCATATTCCCAGCCCGACTTATCAGCGAAGCACTTTGAGGTAACAACTTTGGCGTGTTTGATGATTGTTCATTTTGAAAGATGTCATTTTAAGAGTTTCTGGAAGTTTCAGAGCAGCCCCCTGGGAGATCTGTTCCATGCCAAAATGTCATTTCAGATTCTGAACTACATACTCCCTCGTACTTTCGCTTTATAAATGTTTCACAGCACCTGCATTTTTTATCGTTGCACTTTTATGTGACCTATGAGTTCCTTGTAGCTAACCTCTGAGGGAAGTAAGTAATATATTTTTTTTTAAATTGGCTTTTTCCTCTGTCAGGAGATAAAACCTCCACCCAATTATTTCTCCCCCGTGCATAGATATTTGTATTAATATTTTAGCATGTTTATGGTGTCACTCATAGATCTGAGTTATAATTAAAACAAGTGGGCCCTAGAAAGTGAATACTTTGTTTTTCTTTTTTTCCCAGTAGTTGTAAGCAGGCTGTATGTCTCCAGTAGTAGATCAATCTCCCGGTATTTTCTGCAAGTCATCAAACTTCATCCTCAGGCTGTAACTGTGTGTGAAATCCTGCCTGATCGCTCTGCTGGCAGCACTGCTGCTCAGAGCAGAGAGCCAACATAAAACAACCTGAGCTAATACTGGCGTTGCCATCCCACATGCACTGAGCTCCACCGGATTGTTAACGGGGTTTCCTTTCAATGAACTGTCATCAAAGGGAAGGGCAGTGAATACTTTCAGCATTGGTTTAGTGGGGAAATATTGGCAGTAGGTGGAGGGTTGGACTGGATGATCTTGGAAGTCTTTTCCAACTTTGGCGGTTCTGTGATTCTGTGATTCCTACAAAGGCTTGTAGCATGGGTATGTAAGCATCAGGTGCCAACACATAGCTCTAAAAATAAAAATAATTATTAATAATGACACAAAATGAGACAAATAGCATGTAGATGTAGGTAACAACTTTCATCATGCAGATGAAGCAGCTCCTTCCCCAGCCCTGGCAGGGCTGTGGAGGGGGGTAAGGATGGGCTGAGGCTGGAGCTCCAAGCTGCCCTCCTGCAGCCTGTGTGGAGCAGGGCTTGGTCATGGGCACAGATTTGCACAGTTGCTTTTGATCTGTACCATCTAAAGCTCTTCCACTTTGTAAGAATAAATATTTATGGAGCTAAAGAGGAGGAGAATGAGAGATGAATGCTTGGACTGGAATGAGTGAGGGCACTGCCTCAAACCTGGGTTTCCCTTATCTTAGTCTCTTTCGTTGATTTGATCAGAAATTTCATCCAAGATCTATAAAATCTTTGCAAAAAAAAAAAAAAAAATGTCTTAGGCAAATTCACATTTTTAATGGACCGGCTCATGCTGGTCAGGGTGCAGTTACAAACCGGGAGGGAGTTTTCCCATTAATGTGCTGGTCACACGACGATGCTGAGGTCGTAAATTCTTGTTTTCAGGAGGTGTCTGTACTCTGCAGCTGGGAAGCTAAGCCTGTTCCTTCCACCTGCTTGGGTTTTGCATTTTGTTTTCTCCACAAATAACTTTTTGGGGATTTACTGGTTCCCAGAGTTCTGTCTTGGATCTTCTCTTCCTACCGAGCTGTGCATACAATGGTAATAATAAGATCTGATGGTTATGTCTTTTCTTAGAGCTACGAAGTCATGAACTCCAGGGTAGTATTTCCACCTCACAGCAAGCTTCAATGCAGTAGTGGTAATGCCTCTGGGCAGCCTTGGGCTGCTGTGTTAGGAGGAACGCTGGGTGCCCCCCACGGTGCTGATTTAAGCTCTAAAGTTAGAATTATTTTTAAGGACACAAGATGTAGAAAATCTCTAAGATTAACTGGATTCTTCTGTGCCCTCCCCACAGAGCTGACCCCAGGTACCATGTGTCCCACCAAACTTTTTCAGGTGGCACCGGCTAAAAGTGTCCAGAGGTGTCCCAAATAGCAAATAACTGGTTGCTTCAGATCAAAGATGAGTCCTGGAAGATATTTCTCCATAATTTAACTGTCAGGAGGAAGAGACTCTGGTCTCAGAGGGCCTGTGGAAGAATATGTTATTTTTTATGCTGAATATGTTATTTTTATGATGCTAATGGAAACTACAGCCCTGAACTGTCATCCTAGCTTCCATTTCCCTCCCCAGCTGGATGAGGGAGATGCATGCTCCTGCCCACCACTCCCTGCACCTCCATTCCCAGTTCCCCTCTGCACTCAGGATATTTCCATAACCAAGAATGCCGGATGATTTCCAAAATCATAGCATGGGGCCAGAATCACTGCTTGCAAGTAGGGCTCTCTGCTCCACTGCTTTCTGGACCATGCTGTCAATGGGAAAGGAATCAATTCCACAAACTGGTTGCCCTATAGCTATAAATGGAGAAAAAAAGCATTTGTGGTTTAAAGAAGCTTTTAACAAAGTCAAGGAAATCAAGAAAAATGTTTGTCAGTACCTGGAAGTAGACTCCCGAGTGGTAGTGAAGTGGATAGTGGTACACCAGAAAGGTATATTATTTCCAACAGCTTGCAAGGCTTTGTGTAAGGCTGCAGCAAGAGTCCTGACAGGAAAATGACAAAGTTGTCTTGATGATGTCTCTCCATCAAGAGCAGATCTGGAATAACAAAAGACAACAGGGCTTGTTCTGAGAGAGCAGGCTTGTTTACTTTAAGTTTAAGCACTGTCTTTTTAAACAGTGAACAAATTCTGCAGGACACAAGCACTGAGGGAAGTGAAAAATGATTGTTTCTTTTGAAAGATTAATTTAATTTGCATTCCATTTGAAAACTAAACGTTAAGCTGATACATATGTTTAAAATGCCATTGCCAGGACCCAAATCAGAGGCCGTACTTTACTATGTTTGTATGAAGTATTCATAATCTAACTGAGAAGTAATTAAGAATACGTAAATCAAGAAAACTAGTGAGAAATGGGCAGTAGGAATAGACAAAATTCATACGGAGTTTGCAGCAAATTTACGACTACAAGGAGAAGTTTGGGGAATTTGGGGCACTAAGTATATATGTTTCCCCAAATTTTACGCTTCCTGCAAACCCATTTATGGCCAAAGTTGGTCCAACTCACTTTGGCCTTTTTTTTCCTTCACTATTCAGAACGAAGTCTGCGTAATGCTAACAAGCCTCAGAACTTAGGAGCCAATTAACTGTGTACCTCATAAATGTGGCCAGAACGAATCCACCACTGGCCTTGACATGCTTGTTTTTGCAAACAGTCATGACTTTGTTGTGCATGGAGCTGCAAGTACCAAAGCTGCTGCTGGAAGAGTCTGTGATGTTGCCCACCCATGGGCTGTGGTGGGCCCTGACTGCTCTGACTCCACCCCTAGGGCCCTGTATTACCATTTCAGCTTTCTCACCATGCTTATATCTGACAGACTTCCCTACCCCATCTCCTTTTGTTTTTGTCTCACTAGGTTACCCAATAACGCTCTTTTTCCATGTTCAGAAAACGCACACTGGAATAATAGAGTTGTGGCTATCACAACACGTATTCCAGGAACCCTTTCAGCCAAAGGCTGTACTGGCTGTGTATGGGATTGATGGGTTCCCCAGGGCACAGGGCCTCCTGACCTGCTTTTCTGCCATATCTAATAGGACAAACTCCACTTGGTCTTTGGGTCCTGAAGCAACAAAGAAAACTTGTATGATTTTCCACAGTGCGTGGCCTGAAGGTTATGGGTTAAAAAAGAACAGTAGCATCAAATCCCTCAGTGCCAGCATTTAGAAAGCACGTGCACAGGTGAAGAACCTCAGCCCAGAACCTGTGCCTTTGATTTTATAGCAAATATTTGCGAATACGAGCTATGTAAAGACTTTCTTTCCAAATACTTAAAGGGAGATAGAATATCTAAAGTGATGATTAATATGTATGAAAACATGTAATAAATCCAGCGCTACAGATAAGGCTTTTTTTTTTTCCACTTGATCTTCTAATGGAGACATAAGTTAATAATTTCTGTTACTGAAATGTAAACATACTTAGCAAGCTCTTATTCAGAAGGCTTTATAGCTTCAAACTTAATGATTTTTGAAAATCTTGTAAGTACATTCAGATTCCATTCTTTACGAAGCACAGCTTCTCATATCCTAAGAAGAAACCTACAAAAACCACACAAATCACTTGTTCTGAAAGGATTCAGGTGGAAAAGCTGAGAAAAGAGTAGTATGGCTCCCTTACAACTGCAGGAAGTAATATCCATTTAATTTTCAAAGGCGAAAAAAAAATTGGCAGGCTTCACTAGAATACGTCATTTAGAAGCTATTATAGGGCTATCTCACCAAAAAGACTATTTTTAATTATGCTTTTGGGATAAGAAATATAAACAAGAAAACAGTTTGATCAGACTGGGAGGATTCCTCCACAGCTGATTCTGTTGTGAGAAGATCCAACGGGAACTCATTTTCCTGCTGTGTAAGTTATGTTTATTGTACATTATCCCCACGCTGTATCATGTACCTCGTATATTTTGCTTTATGGGACAAATCAGATAACAGTTTAAGGCTGAGTGGTAGCTGACTATATATATTCCTAGCTAGTTAAACTGCTGGTTGTCAATAGGCATCTTTCATGTGAAAGGCAATTTCAAGGAGACGAGATTCCATCTAAGAGAAGTACTTCAAGTACATTTTTATACTTGCTCACACGCAGTATTTCACAGCTATCTATGCAGAAGATAGATGTGAAAGATACAATTACTGAAAATCCCTCTGCTTGCTTGTGTCCTGTGATTTTTATTTTTGATTTTTGGCTCAGAGAAGGATTTCAAATGATTGCCCTTACACAAAAATGATAAAATGATATATATATATCTATTTGTTTTTGTAAAAGCAGTCTTGTCTATTCTTCATTTTCATGTTGCTGGGCAGCATTTTATAGTGCATGTGCAAATGTTTGTTTATAGCTGATACCCCACAAGCAGTGTGATAATTACCAATTTTTGCTGGATCAATTCCAGCAAGGAGATAATAATAGATTTTGGTTACTTATGGCTTGTAAATTGAAAATAATTCATTGAAAGTCAAAAATATAAATCCAATATCCTTATGGCTTTTCTGCACGTGTTTAATTGGATGTTGAGAAACCAACAAATGTATTTACAGAATAAAAAGGTTGTCTCATAAAGAGAAAATTGGCTGAAAGAACTTAATCTTTTAATCCATGCCTATAGTGACTTAGAAAACGTGAGGCTGTGATGTTTCAAGACTGATTTTGTTTACTCTGCTATATTGATATAAAATTATATTGATAGTATTAACTTCTGTGTTAAATGTTCTCCCTCCTGGCTGTTGGTGTACGTCATGTCTTTCCTTCTTTCTTTTCCTGTTCTTTGCACTAAGGGATGAAAACGGGGCAATGCCTGTTCCAGTTCTACTGTCTTGAGACACTTCTGTATGGGTTTTGTGTGCCTTCCAGAATAATAGTAGTAACAAACTTGCCACCAGATCTGTGATGGGAAGCTACTTCAAAATTATTAACTGCATGCTCCATTGGAGTTTCTCTGTGTGCTTCACCAGCACTGTCTCATCAAAGCTTATGGTGTGTCTTGAAGTGGCTGGAAGCTCTCCCATACCCAAGACAGAAATGGAGATACAGGGCAGTAAGAGACAGAGCTCCATTTTTAGGCTATGTCAAAGCTGCCCAAGTATGAAAAAAGAGGCAATGAATTCCAAGTGTGGCATTCTCCTGTTTCCTCAGAAAAAGGTTTTATAGAAACATAGCCAGTATCTATTTTTGTACTGTTGGAAGGTGTTAGCTACGCTGGTCCATCAGCAATATTTTGCAGCATGCATATCCAACACCACAGATACATTTTCCTCGTGAGCTTTTTCTATAACCCTGTGCTGCTCTCTGTTCTGTAATTGTACTGATCCATGGTGTACTGGTTATTTTCCCCAGCTGACCTTTGCTTTTCACTGACATTTGCAAAATGTGACTGAAAATAGATGTTACCCGCAAAATCTTTTCGCTGCTCTTCTGTTAAAAATAAAACAAAACCACAACTATTTTCTGAACCTGCAGAGTGAGAAGAAAAATGCAAAAAGTTCAGATGTTTCCTTTTACTACGCTACCTCCAAAGGCACTCAGAGGCATTGACCACTTGCTTAATTTTATGTGCTGATTTACACAAATCTATTCTAAGTAATGAGGAGCCCAGCTGGTACAAATCGTTACCAAATGCCTTTCATAGCCACCTTTAGCTGGAGAACATTTGTTCTATTTTAACAGAGAACAAATTGTTTCAAATCATCCTGGAGTCTCTCCAAAGTATTGAACACAATTTTATCAACTGTTTGGAAAGGAGGAATTAATTTACACCCTTCTCTACTGCCAGGTGTGTGCTCTGACAGGTTGTGGTACAGCAGATCCCAGTCTCTCAATGCCTCCCCAGCTTTTGGGTGGAGAAGACATTTCCTTGCTCGGTAAAGCAACCTTGGCAGCAAAAGCCGCTCAACAACCTATTTATTAGTATCTGTACTCCTCCCCTGCTGTTATATTAATATAATGAATTGTTCACAGGTGCTTCAAATGAGGTTTAGATGATCACTGGGAGCTTTGTTACTCAAACAAGCCAAATTGAAAGGAGCAGATGCAGTAGAAACAGTCCCCTAGCAAAAGTGTACAGTATGACTTAATGAAGGTCATTTTGCACATTTTGGCCTTGATGACCCTAAGAACAATAAGACTTTCATTATTTTACTGTTTCTAGACAGAAAGGTGATTGCTTCCTGCCCACTTGCCTTGATTTTTTTGGATGCCTTTATTACATCATTGGGAGCCCTTAATTGCATTTAATCCTACTCCCTTTTAGCTGAAATTAGATAGTTCCCTAAAGATTGTTGTTAAACTGTGCTCTAAGTCATGTTTGAGCTTTAATGTTCTTTTGTGCGGTGATGTTTAAATCACAGCGAGCATTCAAACATTAGCCTAGGTGAATGTAGAGTAAAATGGACATTCTTGGCTGGAAATGCAGACCACGTAAAAGAGAGGAGCTGGAGGTCATGCCAGATGTCTGGCCTGAATGCTTCCTACAGCTAATATTTGTACAGTCCAAAACTCGTGTTTTTCTGCTCTTCCCCAGCTTTGTGACAAACACAGAGAAACTAACAAAGTGCCGTTTTTCCGGAACAGCATGTGTATGCAATTAGCTTTGTGAATGCTGATTAACAGGTCTGCAAGGTCCCTTCAAAGGCTGTGTGCAAAGCCAAAGAGCTGCAGTGTCTGGAAGAGGAGCAGTGCGCCATAGAGGAGTGGTTCTGAATGGAAGGCATCATACTCGCATAGGCAGAGGCCTGTGTCCTTCCTGCTTGTCTTTGCACAGATTTCCCAGTGATTCCAGGGGAAAGCTCAATTATTCTCAAAGCCCCGATTTCCTTATAGGAGGGACAGGGAGAAAGATGCTTTCTCACCATGTTTTCTGTCTGTGTTTCATTTATGCCTTTTTGACACAAGGCTCTTCTTTTGCTTTATGTCATTCACTGCTCATCATAAAGGGATTCCAGTCCCAGCTGAAGCCTCTAGGGGCTATAATAATTGCAATAAATGTGAAGGCTACTGTACCCAAATAGCTGCTTAACACCCCCTCCCCCAAACAGAAGAGAAAAGTGGCTTTCATTCCCTTGCTTATGATGTTTAAAGGGAATGCACTAAGGTCATCGTGGGCATCAAAGGCCCATCTTTGCATCGCTTGACTGTCTACTTGCCAAGTCCTCTAACGCGTATGCTTTGATAGTTCAGTGACAGATATCACCAAGGAGAAAGGACAGCGTTTTAACCTTGAGTACACATTGCAGGAGAAAATTACATAGAAAAACCATGTACAACGCCTGTGCAATGAGCCGAAGAAAAGGATCTTCATTGGGCTTTTCGTCTAGAGGGGGCTTTGGAAGGAGCTGCCAAACGTGGTCGTTTTTTAAAGTGCAGTACAAGTGGGCAGTGATGGAAGTACCAAGAGGATACCATTCTTGCCTGGGAGTATTATTGATGAGAACTGAAATTATACTGTACAATGTGGGCATAATACCCTTTGCTCTTCGCAGAAGAGCCATAATTTTGTTCATTCTGCAGCAGTGTTCCTCCTTCCTTGCTCCAGCAGGATGTAGTGCATTCATGGAGTTCGGGATTAGATACATCCTAACTATTGAGTGGGTTTTAATGTGGAAGATGTGTATTTGGACGGTTTTCTGGCTTGTGCATCCCTAGACGTTGTTTGTAAAGCTTACCCTGGGCTCCTGAGGTAGGTCTCTCTTTCATACTTATTGGGCTTTATGGCAGAGTCCACAGAATGGAGCAGGAAGTAATTGTGGAATTCAACCGTGAAAACTACTATTGCTTGGTTTGCCCGTGACATCTGTTATATCCTGTTGTGCATGTGATGAGGGGTAGACTTTGTTTCATTTTGAAATCTGTTGGTGAGTTCGAATAATATCTAAAATGGTTGATGGTTCATCAAAACACATACAAAGCACTTGCTTCCTGAATCAGTGCCAAATGATCTTCTAAAGGTGTAGCGAATTAGTGTTCCACAGAGAGAGGGGTTCAATTTCCAGGCTGTCTTGGAGGCCAAGCAGAGAGTAGCTGTGTCAGCTGTGTCGGCAAAAATCCCCATGGATTAGAAAAAGATGATGTTAATAGAGTAGGAAAAGTGGGAAGGTGGATTTATGGCTACTTGGATAAAAATATTAGCAACTTCTACTTTTGTCTACTGGTACCGTTTAATTTCAGCGGATTTTCTCATGAGCTTAACTTTCTCCAATCCAAGTCATTGTTGTGTCCTCCTGGGAAATTCCATATCGCACATATATGCAGACAACACCATGCAGGACTGGAGCATACGAGACTACAGATCTGAAGGTAGCAGAAGGGCACGAGGCTGAGGAAGCTGTATGCTTCCCTTCTCTCATCCAATATGCACCCTTGCGTATGTGTTCCTGGTCATGCTGTGAGTTTCACAGCTCTTTCTTCCTCATCAACAGACCAGATGGATCTAGTCTAGCTTCCACCCACTCCTGAGCTGTATTATTTATTGACATTTCTCAGTCCCAAACACTTCTATTTCAGCAGACAAACTATTCAGTTGAATGCTATGGATTTTTAGTAATCCATTATGCATTTAATTGAATTTGGAAAGATTCTCTTCCTTGCAAAAGGCCACGTCTGCAATGTATTTGAAGTCCAGAACGAACATGTTACAAGCTCAAAAGCCTTGCTTATTAAACAACATGGATTTTAGTCTGCTCTGAAAGCTGACATACATCTTGGTGAGTTTGTTCAAGTTTACTGAGGAAATAAACTCCACTGTAAGGGAAGATATACATGAGAAATGAAGGAATCAGGAAGGAATGGGTTATTTGGTTCAACAGTAACTTGCATTTCTTCTCATTCTTTTCATAACTGTGATTCAATGTAACTTCTCTGGATACCGATGCTGCTGTTTCTGTCACTTTTGCTAGAGGCTGGCACGCAGATTCAAATCTTTGACACACAATATATGTAGAAGTAAGCCTTCCGAAAGTTGCAAGAGTACCTCCTTAGCATCTCAAGTTGGAATTTGACCCTCAGATCGAGTTAAAAAGGTGCCACGGTATTTTCTGATTTGTTGAATGTTACTCTGATTTGGAGAGATACCATCTTAAAGTCTGCTTTACTACAGAAATGCCAGAGAAACGATAAATCTGAAAAACTGCTGCCCCTTCTCTGTATATGCTGCGTGGTCACAAACTAAGCCTTAAGCATAGGTCTTTTTAAAATCCTCATTGTTAATGATCTTTTAAAATGTCATGTTTTTGTAGCAGTGGATGAACAAGTCTCCAAAACTGAGAGGTATAGGCTCTGTCATAATTTCCTATTGAATGTAAATAGGAAAAAAGTGATGTAGACATTTAGGAACATGAATTGTGCCACTAAGCAGTTTTCTGATACCAATAAATAATGTGCATTTGGGGTAAGTTGTTAAACCTCTGTGTCTTTTCTCAAGCTAATGTTATAATCTCTTTTAACAGAAGGATTGTATTTTGAGGCAAACAGTAAAAACCTCTTTAGAAATGAAGCCCTGATCTAGCTGACATCTGTAAATTTATAACAAAGACTAAATGCTTCAAATATCCTTCACTTCAATTGTGATTTTAAGATTTATATTATTGCACTGAGTTGCTAAGCTGGCACTTGCAATTTACATTTCTACCTGGAAAGCTTGAAGAGGAAAAAAAATATGAATACCAAACGTCAGAAAGCATGATTTGTCAAGTTTTGAAATGCATATGAAAACATCAACTTAGGCAGATATGTTGGGATGAGCTCTGGCGTGCTGCCCAGACCTTTTGCAAACCTGTACTGTGCAGAGTGCCTGGGGATGGGGAGCCCCAGGGGGCAGCCTTTTGCAGGACAAAGAACAAACTGACATCCCAGGGACTAGTTTTTATCTCTGCATTAACTCCTCAGTGTGTTGCAGGGCTACCAGAAGACCAGAGATCTTGAATTTGAACCGAAGGTGTTAGCCCTGCCGGTTGCTAACACTTTGTCCTCAGGTTTTTGGAGCCTGGCTCCACCTCTTCTGGTCCCACAGGTGAATTGCCTTCACCTGTGCTTCCAGGGCTGACTGGGTCTTTCCTCCACATGTTCAATCAGTGGTTCAGGCCATGACTCAACAGTTCCTATACACAGCCTCATGTCCCTTAGTTCCTTGGGTGCAACAGAGCTTGGAGCCTGTAGGGCCAGGGGGGTGTGGGGATGGCCCCATGGACTCAATCCCACTGCTGCTCAGCACAAAGGATGGTGGCCAGACAGTCTATAATTAGCAAAAGAGGGAATACATCTGTGTTTTGAAGTGCCAGTGTTGGCTCAGAAGTGGCAAAAGGAAATGTCCATGCTTTGGTACCCAGGAGCTGAAATGGATGCTCAGAACGTAGTGAGAGGCTAAAAGGAGAAGTCAGAAATGTAGGCACTAAAAGCAAATAAATGTACCAGCTTCTATTTAAACAATAGATTTCTAAGTGTTTTATTCTTAAAAGGAAAATGATTAAGAATTGATTTCATAGTTTCAAAGGTAGTTGTATGTAGTAGTGGGTTCAGCTGACTTGGAAATGGGCTAAGCAGCTTTCAAAGAAAATTGTTAGGAATCTCTTCTAGCACCAAACAGAAATAGCACATTAAATCTTATTTGAAAATGCCTTGTTCAGCTAACACTCATCATACCATGCTGAGGGCATTTTTCTGGATGAGTCCGAGGTTCAGAAAAATACCTATTGAATAACTAGTGCCTCTTACTTCAGCACTCGAGTTTTCCTCAGAGGTCTTCCATCCAATTACTGACCAGATCCAGTGATATTTAACTTATCAGATCTGACAAGAGCTGAACCCGGGGTAGAACGACTGCTTAAACATTTATTTGTGTCAATGACATGTTTAAAACTCTCTGCTCTGTCTAAATATTTAAAGGAAAATATAAAGAGGAAAATGTAATGTGACATAGGAGGAAATGAAAAACAACCGTACTCGTTGAGGACATTCACTACGCAGAATTGCTGTCTTTTGAATAGCTGTTATTTTGGCAGAAATTGAGGGGAACGCAGCCCTAAATATCATGTTTGTCTGTCTCTTTCTAACAAAAAAAAAAAAAAAAAAGATTTTTACAATGGCAAGCAAATCTTTTGCTGTCAGTTTCACAGAACATGACAACAGCCAAGATCTTTAGGAACTACAAAGACTGAAGGTTTGATTTTAAAGCTAACACCTGAAAATAAAGAAATGATGAAGATAAATGTATGCTTAGATAGAAGACGTTTCAGTATTGTCCAAATTCAGAGAGTTTAAGTGTGCTGACTGGTTGTTCAAGTAGGCTACATATTAAGAGCAATCTGCAGTAAGCCTTCTTTTGTTGGAGAAACAGAGAGTTGTGTGGCTGTGTGGGTAAAGTAAGGAGTCCACAGCTTGGAAAACAGGCCACTGCTAAACTTTAGTATCAAAATGTTGTCAGAACTATCTAATGGGCTGCATCGTTTTGATGTGAAAATTGGGTGGAGTGATGAATGCTTAGTTAGAATTCAACACTGTGTTGGTCTTTAGAAATCCTCCTAATGAATACCTGATGTATGCAGTCGGATGTTCGTGTTTGTAAATGTGTACACCTGGAAATACATATTTGTGTTGTCTTTAGCCTGTGCAAGGCATGTGAGCACACTTTCATTGCAGGGCCCTTAGGGGCATTGAGATGGAGCTGTGCGTGTGTGCTGTGATGGGGATGTCAGCAGCATGTCATAGATCCTTTCCATGTTCCTTTCCTGCCCAAATGGATGTCAGTTAGGGGGAAACTGCCAAAGGGAAATGGTGGGCACCCAAGGTTCTCTCTGCCACTCGGTGATGTGCATGGACTCCTTGCTCCTCTACAGAAAATAGAAATCTTTACAAGGCATGTATCACAATTACTAGAAATTGACTTGGGGGGGAAGGGAAAGATGTCACAAATTAGTAAAGTAGTTCACTTCCTACCTTCCATTTTGTTTCACTTTTATATAAAACAAAAATAAATCTTAAGCATTGCAGCTGAATGTACAGAACAACACAAAAGAGAAAAAATTGTAGGAGAGGATTTCAAATCAATCTTCAAAGCCACCACCCCCCTGCCCCTTTTATTCTTTAATTCAGAATGAAGCCAAATTTCAAAATTCTTTTTAAAGTAGATTGAATTCTTTTTAAAGTAGGTAGATTTTCCATAGGAGGTACAGATTTTCCATAGTAGATATCCTTTATTGTCAGTTTACATGTATTAAACTATTGTTAGTGCTTTCCGAAGTAATACAGAACACGTGGACTTTCAGTAGGTAAGGATGCTGAAAGTTATCTTCATCCCTGAACTTTTCCCAGAAAGGAGATTAAATTCAGAGGTTTCTCTGTGTGGATCATCAGTGATGTCTGGAGGGGATGAGAGAACAATGGAAACTCGCAATGCATGCGTATATCATGTTCTTAGCGACAAGCTCTCTGTTGGAATCTGACACGATGTTTGCAAAAGCAAACCCATTCTAAATTAGTTTGCAGTTAATTGGCTGTGAAGGGAAATGCACCTCGCCAAAGAGGATTTGAAATATGAAGCGGTTTGGATTTGTGAAGAAGTTCATCTCTGTACTTGAAGAATCGACGGCTCTTTCATGGGCATCTGGGAAATAATATGCTTCTTAATTGGCAGTGACTTCACAAATTCCATGATTTGGCAAGGTGGGCATACACTTGGTGCTCTTTGCTTGAAGGCTGATTTTAGAGGGGTAGTTCTAAACTGTATGTTGGAGCTGTTCATTTGCAAATGAGGAAGGAGGTTTCATTATGGAGATTTCAGCAGTGTCTTGAATACATGGTGGAGAATGACAGGAACTAGCAGATGTAATGTAAAGATCTTTTTTCTGTTTTTCTGTCTCAAAATGGAATAGTCGCATCTGTAGCAATGGTTAGCATGTATGTAGTGCTGTATGTCCTTTTCAGTCTCTGTGGTCTTTCCAAACAAAAGTGGAGGAAGTCTCATAGTAGATCTGGTATATAGGTGTAGTAGAGATCGGCAGAGAAAAAGAACAGGTTGACTTGCCCAAGGTCATACAACTGGTCTGAGACAGGGTTGGAATTTGAACCAGGTCCCTAAAAACTTTTGGCATGTCTAATTATACAATCATGCAAGCTTTGCTGAGAGTATGAAAGGAAGAATTCCTTCAGTGACCAGCCCATAACGCGGGAGGAACGTGCAGAGCTCCATCTTCAGAAACCAGTGGTGGGTGTCTGGGTCTTTCAAGACTTAAACTTCATTTGCAGTATGTTTGTGTGCTGGCTTTTAACAGATGTCTGTGACTTTTCAGGATAATACATCTGTTTCACCAGATTGCACTGTATGGTCAGGAATTATCATAACCACTCTCTGATATGAAAAACCTCACTGCCAGAAGATAGAGGGCTTCTTATTATCTATGAAGGAGCTCTGCCATTTTTCTACAGAGATCTTTTTGAAGGGCAAGAGCAGTATTCAGCCATGTACTCTGTTCAGTGACCCATTAGCCTTGTAGGTATCTCTAAGAAAATATCCCTTACAGGAATTCTTTGATGGAATGAGAGAGCTGAAATAGAGAATTGTGTTTCCTTCCATTTGATAAAATACAGGATGAATACCAAATCACCGCTAATTCTGCTAAATGGTTAAGGGACTAACTGTGTGACTACAATGGTACGAGGGGCTACATAACTACTGGTAACTACCATTACTACTGATAATGCAGCAAGTATTATTTTCTGTCACTGCCTAATTGCTTTAGAGGAACTTCTTAAAACTGGAAGCACTATTGTGTCAGGAGCTATTCACATGGAGTATCTCCAGAGCCATCAAGATGATCCTGCTGTGGGCTACAATATGTATCAGTAAAAGCAAAGAGTGGTTTCGTGAGGAAGCTGTCATTTTGAAAACTCAGTTGGCAAGGGATGGTCTGCACATTGTTCTGTATCTTAATGAGACGTTAACAACAGAAATGATGGCAGATTCTCGTCAGATATTTCAAAACTCACTGCAAAAAACCGCACTTTGCGAAGTGTAACAAATACCTTTCGTTCCTAGATCCTTTGAAAGCGTGGCCTACAGCTCCTTAACTAACATCCCCCCAAACTTAATTGTCATATTGTTTGCTAGCCCTTTGTAATCACCACAACTCAAGATACTTGAATTAGCTTAATGAAAATAACCCCCCATTTTCTGTCTCAGAGAATGTCCAATTCTCATTAATACTAATGGTTGTTACACACACGCGCTGACAGTAACCTCGCAGGTTTTATGGCCTAGTGATTTACCAATTATGCAGGCTGGTGTTAGTTTTATGGTGTGGATACCGTCTTAACATTTCACACGATAAACACGTAAGCTTGCACCTGGACAAAACACAGTGGATTAAGTAAAAGAAAACTTTCTCCTTGCCCAGCAGAACGCTAAAAAATTGCATAACTGGAGCAGATTTTAGGAAGGGAAACTATCTTTCCCCCAGTGCTCCTTACTTGAGACTGCTCTGAAAGGAAACCAGCTCCGTTCTCAGCTCATGTGATGCTGATTAACTCAGATGTGAGGTGGAAGCAGGAAACGTGGTGAGTACCCTCTTCTTAGGGAGTCAGAAAACTCCATTAGGAAGTTCTCTTGTGACTTCTCTCATCACCAGGCAGATGTTCTTGCCTAGTGCAGTACTCCTTACTGCAGTTTACTAGCACCTGCAGATCTTACTGTAAATTGGGTAATAAAACAAATTACTTCAAATCCAGGTGTGTGGGTATCAGTAGCAGGGATTTTAGGGGTATTTTGAGGTAATTCTTTGAATAATTTGCTCAGTGCTCTCAGTTGTATCTTTGAGCTCATCTCTATCTCAGCTAACAAGCGCTGGAACCCTTTGGTAACTTATGCTACTGTTAGTTCAAATCTCACCAAGAGCTAAGAAGGTGATACTGCTTTCCCTTCAGTAAGAGCTAAGGGACTGAGTACTGCTGAGGTTCCCATTGGAAAATAGTTTAAGAGGACCACTTATTTCGGTTCCTAGCTGTAGCTACTCAGTGATTCCTGAAAACAACATCAGTGTTTTATCCCTTTGTTTGTGATGCTATAGCAGTACCTCATCAAACAGGAGAACATAGGAATGTTGTGTTTAAGTAAGCTTCACAGACGAAACAAAAGACTGTGGAAATCTCCACACCACATTTCTTGCTCCTTTGCCTCTTGGGCATGTTTTTTTTAGTAGAGAGGAGGAACTTTGACCATATAAATGTTCCCATATGAGAATCTGTGTTGTGGAGTTATGGCCTAAAAATATTTTACATCAAAACATAGCAGACTGCCTATGGCAACTCCTGCATAATGGAGGAACACAATGAAGAACTGCAGTTCATATTACTTTTCAGGTCTGTTTTATTTTCATAGTTTTTTAGTTTTTTTTTTAAAGTGGGAAATTGCATAGTATAATTACAAGTTCATTTGCATTCATATTACAAGCTGTGAGCTAGTACGTTCTTTTATATTTAAAAAATATTGTTAGCAAGTGTGACTTGCATCCATAAATTTCCAACATGGGAACGGAGTTTATGCTTACTGCAAGTCCCTTCTCTTGTTCACCAACAGCCAGCACCCTTCCTGTAAAAAGCAGGACATCAGGGAGGTCAGCAGCATGAAAAATGCAACTTCATTTTACAGTGCAGCAGACAAGGATGTAGAGCAGATCAGTGATTGTTTCCCCAACAAAACATACGCCTTTTGAGAATTGAAGTTCACAAACGTTTTGTCCGACTTAATGCTTACAGACAAGCATGGCCGAAAGTCATCTAGAGGATGCTACTGTTTCCTAATGGAAAAGAGTCTTCCATTCATTGACTTTTTCTTTAGTCTCTTGTCTCTTTGAGGTGACAAAATTCACTCCAGTGGAAAACACTGCTGCAATTAGTTTACTACAAGGACTTAGATTTTTTTAAACCCACATTAGAATAAGTGGGTTCCATTGATAAGCTCGCCTTTCATTTCTTTAATGAATGGAACTGAAGAAAACAGTTCTATAGTAGAAGTCTCCACTCCACCACGTACTTCTATAAATGTGACATGACTTATGAAATGGGTGTCTTTTTTTACACTGTAAAGGTTGTTAGATGACTTTATCTTTTATGCTTAACTCCTAATGTGGTAATGAAAGAATAACTGAGGAAAATAAATGAGTGCTGTCAGATCTGCATGCCCTGAACCTCATGGATGGGCGCCCTGCCCTGCTAAGCAGGTCGCCACGTTGGTGAAGACCTCCTGCCTGCCAGCTGGAGGGAAGACGGCCCATAAGCATCTTTCTGCTTGGTGAGCATCATGCCGATCACTGGCTGAGGGCCATCTCAAAGAGTGGTACTCTTTAGTGGTGTAGCCAGCACTATGTCTTGCTGGTACCTTCTGATGAGGTTGGGTAGCGATGGTTGTAGCCATCTCCTTGAGAGGACATGCAGCCACCCAGGCCTGTGAGGTGAACCACATCAATCTGGCGGCTACAAAAAAGCTTTTCTTTCAGTAATTTACCTCAGTTAGCTGGAGCCGAGCTGCTTTTACGCCTCGATTGGAGATAATACTAGTGAAATAGCAATAACCTCACCAATGTACTTCTCTTCTGTATGTAAATCCTTTCAGGAAGTGCATGACAGCCTCCGTTTTCTATGGTCTCCGTTTGTAAAGAAGCTGTTATCACAGAATAAGTTTAATGGGTCGTGAATTTTGTGTTGAAAGGAGCGTCTCCCTCTGACTTCTGATCTGCCTGCAATAGACCCACTGGCTCAGCAGCAAGTGCGTTAGGCTAAATATGCTTCCTCCATTGACTCTGAAGGTAACAGCCCTAAATGCCTCATTAAATTTTCACGGGTGACTGAGAGAAGCCATGAGAAAAACACCACGCTAGCAGCGGGGTGACGGCGGGGCCTGCGGACCCCTCCCCAAAGCGAACCCCGCGAGTGGGAGCCCCGAGGGAGGGCCGGGTTCCTCGCGTGGGCAGGGGCCGTCCCCCCCCCCCCAATCTCCCTGCCCAGCTGCACCCCCAGCCCTGCGAAAGGAGGGGAGGAGGAGGAGGAGAAGGAGGAGACCGACCCCCGCAGCAGCCTTCCTCCGCCGCACGCCTCCCTGTCCCCTCCCTCTGGCCTCAGCGCCGCACTGGCGGGGCCGGAGAGGGCAGGCGGCGCGGGAAGGCGGCTCTCCCAGCATGGACGAGCCATGTGTATCCTAAGGAATAACAGCAGCTGCTGCGCCCACGATGGGGAGCAGAGGAATGCGCGGAGGAGAAGGCTCGCTGGGGCAGGTGAGGAAGCGGCTCTCAGCGCGGATGCCGGGGGAAGCCGGTCCTCGGACGAGCGCGGCCGGAGGAGGGGCCCTTTCCCCGCCGAGGAATGGCAGGGGCTCTCCGGTGGAAGTTTTTTTCGCCACCCGGAGGAGGGGAAGGGGCTGAAATCTCTGCAAGTCGCGGCAACTTGCGGGTTCGGGGCGGGATGTGCGGCTTTCCCCCGAGTCCCAGGGGCAGGAGCCGCTGCGCTCAGCCCCTCCAACCCCGGACGCGGAGCGGTGCGGTGCGGTGCTGCGCGGGGTTCCCCCCTCCGCCGCCACCCCCCGCCGGGGCTGCTCCGCGGGCCGCTGCCGCCCCCCAGCTGGGAGCGCCGATCGCGCTTCGCTGCCGGCTGCGCCCCGGCCCCGCGGGCTGTCAGCGCCCCGTGCAGCGAGCAGGGCTCCGCGCGGGGGTGGTCGGGCTGCGCCGTCGCTGCTCTCCCCGTGAAGGCGCAGTCGGGGCGGGAGACGCCGCGCTGAGGCGCGGAGGGGAAATGGCGCCGGGAGCTGAGGGGCCGCTGCCCCAGACCCTCCCCAGAACCTCCCGCTCGGCTCCCGGCAGCGGGAGGGCAGGAGGACAGGGATGGCTTTAACGTGCGAGCAGACGGCTGCGGGGACGGGACAGCCCCACGGGCACGGGGAGCTGAAGGGCCGCCTCCCCGCTGGGGGCTGTCCGTAATGGGCTTCTCCATCCTAAATCCCGAAGGAATGGCCCAGCGGTGAGGTGGGGAGCACCCGGCGAAGCTTGCCCCCTGCCTCGCAGGTGATGGGATGCTTTTAATTCCGGTGCCAACTTCTGTTGCGTTGTGCGGCTCCAAGTGAAGTTAACGTTGAGGTCTTTCCCCGAAGTAGTTGTAAAAGCGGAGTCCTTGGAACTCTTTGCCATTTGTCTACGTTCTGAATGCACGTCTGAATCGCTTAATCATGTTTATTGTTTTCAACCACTCAAACGGAATAAAAATTACTTATCGTTGATGGAGCTTGTCCCGCAAGCTGTCTCACAGTATGTTTCCGTTGCGAGACACAGCGCTGTGCAAACTACGGACCGTGGTATTGTTTATTGTTCTTCCCTTCTCCACCCCCACCCCCCACAGCGCCGGTATCAATCTGTTCCTCTCCGTTCCACTCAAAAATAATGGGAGTTTTCACCAGTGAGTTCAGTGTTCCGACTTTTGTCTGAGATTTTTATCTTTTGTATTCGCTCTTCAGCTAATTTTCATCAAGCTGACGTATGTATAAAGGAGCGATGGCATTAGGCTAAAGGGCACTTTCCAACTCTTGAAATGGAGCTGCAGGTAGAATCAGTGCTGGCTTCATGGTCACTGTTTATTTCCATCCCAGCCACACCGTTCCTTGCCCCTCTGTCGTTCCCACTTTGTTCGTTACGCCTTCTAACACCCCATTCAGTTCGGTCTAGAAGTTCAGATTTATGGTTTGTGGTGTTTGATATAGATGCTGCTCTTGGACTATGCCTCATAGGCGATTTCGCTGCACTTTAACAGTATCTCAGCACAGTGATGGAGGACACCATCATGCTTTCTTGTAGGATTACCTTCGGGACTTCAGTGCCTGCACACATCAGTGGTTTCATCTTAGGAGGATTGAAATTGATTTTTTTTTTTTTAATTATTATTATTTTTAGTTCAGCCAGTGAAAGACCCCATGTATGTCCTTTGACCCGTGGCCTCGCATGATGAAGTGACACCAGCAGTGGAGGATGCTGACTTGCAGTCGCTGCTGTAGGGCCTCCCAAGTAGAAATACCAGTGAGAAGACACTGTGCTGGTGGTCAGCCTGCTTGGTGCTGAGGGCAAGGCGCAGTTGTTAAGAACATATTGGAAGACCCCTTTACGTTTATATAAAAATAATTTTAAACCATGAACCTTGTGATTCCTTATTAATCCTTTTGAAAGGCCCACCCGAGGTTCTTGCTTCAAGCAAAATGCAGGCAGGTTGACTTCCCTTCTCATCCCTAGACCTGACAGGCCTCTTTGCTTTTAAATAATTCGGATTTCAAGTTCTGCAAGATGTTTGTATTGAATTAGAAGCGGCCAAGCTACTTGGTTAAATAGTGGTTTGATGAGAGAACTTCTGTTTTTACAACCATGTTTACTTTTCAAAGTGATAGCAAATATAGGAAGGAAGACCAAGATTTTCTAGACTTTATAGTTCAAATAAACTTTCCCAGTCAATATTTAGACAAGCTCTTGATGGTTAAAGTTAACTGTGCAAGTCAATGTTTAGTCAAGGTAATGACTTGGTTTTTACAAACACTACCCAAGCATTCCTGCAAAATTAATCAGAGTTGCAGGATCACAGTACATTTGATCAGCCAGTTACTTAGGAATAAAAATACATTATTACTTGGTCTCAGATGTCCTGTGCTAGCTGATATTTCAGCAGTGCTTGTCGCCAACGCTTTGTGGCCTCATTCTTATGGCACTAGTTCTACCTGTAAAGCATATATGTCTGCACAGAGGATTTGTGGGATGAGTCCTATGCTATCTTGTTTTTATTGGTAGGGAAATCAGGCACAGATGCTCTGAGTACCAGCTCTTAAAACAGAACTGTAAAGCTGTGCAGTACAGCAGCAGCGACTTTCGTGTGTGTAGTTCCAAGAGGGAGTTTTAGGTGGTTTGCAGGATGAGGTGGGCATTTCTGATAACGCAGTCATTGGATAAAATCTGAAAACAGTTTTGGTGTCTGGGACAAAAATGATGTAATTAAGTCTGCTGACCTTGGTACAGAGTGTGCAAGACTGAAGTGTACCGTGGTGTTGGAAAGAGTTGGAGGTCTCTGCTGCAGTTCTTCCTTTCTTGGAATTGAATGGAGATCTTCATTCTTCCCAGTTATAACTTTGATCTCTTCAGCTGACACTAAAATAACAGTCTGGACTTCAGTTGTTCCAGATTCTTTTCCTTCTTTCTTTCTTTTTTTTTTCTTTTTTTATTAATTGAACCACTTGCAAATGCATCCCATGCAATTACATGGGTATTAGAGTAGATATTCATTAGGATTTTACTAATCTAAACCTCAAGTGCTGTTCTGCAAATTTGCCAGCTTTTGTAAGGGTGTGCTTGACTTCATCAGTAGCAATGTTTCATTATGAGTATTTTGATACAGCAGAATGAAAAGCATATATTCTAAATCAAGTAATTAATCAGATTTAAATATTTTCATACTTTGGCTTGACGCATAGAGAAACTGCAACTCTGTACTTTGCACATAACAGTGGGTTTTGCCCCAGTCTAGCCACAGTGGAATTATATTTCATAGACAGGATTTAGGATTTAATCCACAAGTCAGTCTTCTGTTTAAAGGCAGGAGAATTGTTCCAACTTAGGAAAAGTGAGTAAACCCGTTACTGTGAGCTAGACAAAAGCAGGGGATTTGCCTCAAGACGTGTGCCGTTCTGAAGGATGAAATCAGAGAGAGACAGGTTGGCTTCTCTTTTAACGTGTGTGACTTTTAGAGGTGTTGGGATGAAGCTGGTGCTCAGGATGACCAGCTGTGTGCCTGTGCAGGTGTGGGGGCTATAAGCACCCTGTCCCCAGCTGTGGGGAGGTGGTTACCAAAAGCACTGTTGCACATTTTCCCTTACATAAGTATATATTTTTCCTTATATACATATTACATATGTATACAAAGATTTATTATCTGCTGCTTTATATAAAAGTTGCTCAAGTCTCCGGATATCGCCAAGCAGCTGCAATGAGACACTGAGAGCGTTTTCTTTTTCCCCAGCAAACAGTGATCACTCTTGTGAGTAGAGGAACATCAGTTTCTTGAGAGTCTTTGCAATTCCCCAAGCCCAAAGGCAAATGAATAGAAATTTAGTGGACCACCTAGTTCTTGACATCGAATTCTCCATAGAGGAGTCTGACCTAATTTATATTGTATTGAATCAAATAATCCTATCATGCATGTGTGCTTGCCATTTTGTTTTCCTTTAGTAGGCATATTGCTGTCTTGCAAAATCTTCAGATTTAGCTGTTAGGCAGCGTCCCTGTGGCTTTAGGAGGCACTTTCAGGAGTAGCTACTGGAAAATTACGCATAGAGGACAGCTGTGGAAAAGCAGATAATCAAGACGTAACACTGAGACTGCTGGAGTTATTCATACCTGAATGGGAGCGTATCATTGTGTAGTGCTGAGGGCAGTCAAGAACCTTCCACTACAGAGCCCTCCCATTATTGTTAAGGATGGAGCCACAGTCTCCCCAGAGTGGTTTTTGTAGCAAAAAAACGGTGTAAAGATCTTTGCCATCTGTGTGATAGGGCAACTGGTAGCGTGATTGCTGCATTTCTTCTGTGCAGAGCTGCTGCTGGCAAGTGGTACCAACTGCATTTGTTGAGGCCAGCATGCTTTGAAGTTAATTGGGAGTTGATTAGTACCCAGGCACGGTAGTTATGGCCTGCTGAAGCAATTCCTTGTGTTTCAATTCCTTTTCTGGTGTTATTCTCCAGGTAATAGGACCCATCAGTCTATCTGTGCTAGGTCCCAAGATACACTTTTGAAGTTTATCAGTCTCTCTAGGTATATTCATGCTGTAAAAAAGAACTTTTAAACCTGTCTGGCTGTATTTTTGGAAAGCTTAGGAAAGTTGCGGCTCTGCAGAAATTGAAGATCATAGCAGTAGTTACCTGAAGACTGTTCTTTGCTTTTAGAGCAGGTATCCCAGCTGCAGGACTCTTTTATGCTTATTCAGTAGCTTTCAGGGAGTTTTTGCTTCAATCTCTTCTGACAAGAGTTGCTTTTCTGCTAAAAAGTGCATCTCCTCTCTTTTTAAATGCAGTGTTTGAAACCTTCTGGCTATCCAGCTAAGAGGGTTTCTGCCCTCTGCTTTCATTTTGGGACAGCTGAGCTTTAACACCCCTTTAAGAAGGAGTGAGTGATTAGCGAGCTAATAGCTTTGACAGTCACCAGATGACTCTCCTTGTTCTAGGTCCCTATAAAATAAGAAAGGCCTTAATTCTTTTATAGCTATAGAACAAATTGTATGAGGTTATACTTGTCTTGAACAGTGTGTGGTCAACATGGGTGAGAGAGAGAGCAGAATAATACACTGTATGATGTTCTTAGCCCATGTAAATGATATTTGAAACCAAGGGAGGTTCTTCAGCTGTTGCTTTTACAACAGGTTTTTGCTAGTTCTTCTTTTCTGGCTATCTGCAAGACTCGCAGCATGCTTAAGCAGGAAGAAAACCCACAGTCTGAAAGTGATTGGTTACAAGATGTAAAAATAATTTAGAAATGGGGGAAAAAGTGCGTACTGAAGAATAATGGATATTACAGTGATTAGTTGTTAGAACTTTTAAATAGTACTAATGAATATGAAGCAAACGCTTTCCGCTAAGCAGAAGGGATTTCAAAGTTGCAGTGAATTCTGAGGTATTGCTACACTCAAGTCATGGAATTGTTTCTTTTTGCTCATATTTGATCATCTGCTGTCACATCTGCTCTCATGCAAACTGCTGTTGGTTAAAGGTTGACTTGCTAGTGCACAACATGGAGTAGTTTCTTAAACATGTCACTTTGTTGTACCTACAGAGAATAGATGTCAGTGAGTTGGGATGTCTAGGTGAGACTGTTGAAATTTCTAGCTCCACATTCAGAATTTGGAGATGAGGAGGCTTGAAATGTGCTCATTTCGGAAATCAGGAACTCAATTAGAGTGATTAACTGTGAATCCAATTGATGCAGTCAACATTTCTAATTGTTCTTTTACACAATTGACTTCGAATCTACTGAGAGATCGGTTACTTAAAGAATTGCACCAATCATGCTGGGCATTTCTCAACCTAAAGGATTACTGTTATTATTATTATCATTAATTTAGTATCATCATTTTGTAGTTCTTGAGGTGGCTGAGGGGAAAACTTGTAACTGATGGCTGGACAAAAAAATGTTTTATTTCTGTTCACAGCTACCTGAGATGCAGGGGTTAAACTATGCTAAAGCAGCAAAGAAAAAGAGTTGATTAAACTTCATTGGGTTTATTCAGGTGCATCAAGTAGTTCCCAAGATCAGACCAGAATGCAGCTATCCCAGATGACAGGACTCTGCTCCTGCAGAAGCAGACAGCGTGGTGGTAATCTGACAGCATTTACCAGTTCAGTTAAACTTGTGTAGTTTTCTTGTGGCTGTGGTGATGGGGGAAGACTGTTTCCTCTATCTCTGTTAGATTTTGAGGTTAACAATGATGGGCTGCCGTGCACCGTTAGCTTGCAATTCAGGATATTGCTGCCATTGAGGACTCAGGGCTGAAGTTTCCAACTGAGCTGCGTGATGAAGCCAAGCATAAGGGTAATTATGGAGAAAAAAAAAAAGAAGAAAAAAAAATAAACTTCAGTGCAGCCCAGCTGATACTCACGGAATTGCATTGTTTAATCAACAGTCAATGCAGTGAATATTAATATTTCAATTTGCCCACTCATTCCTTTATGTAATGAAACACACAGTCAAGCTGTTTTCTTTGTTGCTGCCTTTTATGTTAGTTTTCTCCAAGCCTTGAGGCATACTAGCAAGTTGGAACCTTCCAACAGCAAGAACAGATGATCTGATGGTGTTTCTGTCCTGACTGTGGCAGCTGTACCACCAGCATCAAGCTTCTTACCAGTAGGTGGTTTTGTTCCTTTTTCAACATAAAAAAAAAAAGGTTTCTCGTGTTAGGGTTCTCTTCCCTAAATGCACAAGCACTTATAAATCTGGTCACTGTGCACCAGTAACTCTGGCAACTTCATTCAGAAACGCTCAAGGCCCTGGTTGTGGTTTTTAAAGCACCTGGTAGTTGATTGCAATGAAGACTCCCCTTTTAATTGTGCTGTAATTAATACAAAGCAAGTCAGCTGGCAGTGCTACTTCACGCAGCGTGCTGGCAGTTTGCTCAAGTTTAAAAGCAGTGGAATATGGCAGCAAATTTAATAAAGATTGTTTTATGAATGGATTTTTGTGGCTGCTGAAGTAATCTCAGTTTGTGGGTTTTTTTGCCCGTCGTTCTTGTGTAACACTTTTCATGTATTCAGACCCATTTCTCTTCCTTTGGAAAACAAGAGAAATAAAATGTTTGGGGAGTCCTAAAAAGGATAACAAATTGAATTGACCACTTGCTGTTCCTGGCACTCAAATTTTATGACCCTCACTTCCCTAGCGATACTGCTATTCACAAGCGCTGTGTGAGAGTTACAGCTGATGAAATTTGGTAAAGTTTTTTTTGTCTTTTTTTAAATCAGAAGAGCTATACTGATTTACATCAAATGAGGGCTTGTCCGCTGTTGCTATGTTACGTTTGTAGCAAATGCTAATTGAATTTGGTGCATACAGACCCTCAGAAAAGTGAGAATTGTTGTTGAATGAGTCCCACTGTGCCAGGCTCCAGTTTCTGGATTTTTAGTGCAGAGTGATCCTGGAGAGGACATGAAATCCTCTTTATGCTGTGAAACAAGAGTGAAAAAAAGTCACCCTGCCTCGGCCACAGAGCAGTTCAGAGGCTTTGGCACTCCCAGTTTTGGGGCTGACAATGAACAGCAAGTGGTTTTCATAAGGAGCTCTGTGTGCAGCTCTGTTTCCTATGGCAGAACTCACAATCCAGCAAACTACTTCTGTGTGGTTGCCCCGACTGACTGTAACATTACTCGTGTTTTGTTCTCTCCATTTCATAGTGCGTTGTGTTGAGTTCTTGGCTAAGACCGAGGGATGGCAGAGAGGGGACTGTCCTTGGGGTGGTTCGGTCCCTCAACGTGCAGCATAGAAGCAGCTTCATTTATTAGCTTAAATGAGATAGCAGCCCATACATTGTGGCTAAAATTTAAGTGATAACGGTCCTCTTCCCAGTTGCTGTCCTCCAGTTGCCTTGCCGTTTCCAGACAGCAAAAATCCAGAGGGGCAATCCTGTGCACCAGGCCCTGGTGCTGCGGTTTTCCTCTACTCAAAAGCAGATTGGAAATGGCCTGCGAACGCTGCAGGAGACTGATTCTGCTAATCAGTAATTTAGATGGAACTTTTTGGCAGAGGTGGGAAGTGGTGCAGGTAGGCGTCGCAACGAATGAAGTGCAGTCATTTGTTTTGCAGGTCCGGTAACACAAGAAGAATTACCTTGATTAATACAGCGTTGATTTTCTTCTTTGTGGCTGGAAATGTGTACATAATTTAGATGTAGACAATGAGCAGTGCAAATATAATATCAGTGGTAATGTCTGTAATGGACTACTGCTGTGATTTTTTTCCCCCCTCCTCCTTTTGATGGATTAAATTGCATTATCGTAGTGATTTATTTTTCTTAGAGAAGTACTGTTCTGTTGAATGATGGCAGATGTATTTCATTTTCAAGTGTGGACGGATGTTTTTATGAGAGAGAGCAACACTGGATTTTTCCAAGGTTGTCCACGGCTTGATTTGTTAGGAGGAACAGGCAGCAAGAAAGCTGCAGGAACTGTGCTGATCTCTATGAAATTAGGGTATCTACTGCTGCTTCTCCCCCTACATCATTCAGAGGATCGCTGTAGGATTACTGTTGCTTATTCAGACACTTCCAGAAAAAACATACAAACTGGAACCATGATCTCTGAGGATTTCTTTCAATGTCAGATACGAATGTTGCAGGTGTTGGGGAAAGAGCACCTTCAATCTAAGTTATAAAGAACAGGAATGTAAATAGCTTGCAATAGCTCTCTTGTTCATACAGTGCTCAAAAGTTCAGCCCAGAGCTACGGAAGGTGGTGGCTCAGGTCTCAAAATGGGTGGAAGGACTTCTGTTGGACTGCATCTTTAGCATTTCTGTTTCACTGCGTGAGATAACAAGATTAATGTACGGTATGTCATGACGTCTGCATCTGGAGTCCTGATTGTTCCTGTAAGAAGTTGGCTGCAGTGAATGCATTAGAGCACAGGGCTAAAGGGAATGAATTGTGTATTCGGATGTACTTTAGCCTGTAAATGTGACAAAGTTGCAACAAGCGGAGAAAACATTGTCCTCTTAACTTGAAAGTAGGCGTGCTGATGTCTAAAGGAGCAGTTTCAACGCTTGACAATTATTGATAGCGTTTTTAGGAGGAGCTTTTAGCAGAAGACAAGCACATAGCTTGCAGAGGAGTGCAGGGAACAGTGGGGTTTGCATGGTGTACCTAATATGTTGAGAACAAAAGGCAGATAGGAGACAAGAGTGATGCAAGCGGAAGACTAATGTTTGCCTAAATGAACATTAATTTATTGCCTATTTTCTTTTTTTATTATAAATAAAAAGCTTGGAAATTAGGCATGGTAGGCTGTAATGCTTTGCAAACTGGAGCAAAGTTCTCAAAATACTTAAAAAGAAATCATTTAGATGACAAATGCATAACTAGCAATGCTTCTTAATGCATCTCCATTGCAGTGAAGTACGGGAAGATTCTCCATGTGTTTGTATCACCAATGCCTGTTTTAGTGGTTTCTTATTAATATACCTCACTTGGAAACTCTTTCCTTTTGGCACCCAGCAACAACCTTACTGGTTGTTAAGGATCTGGTTACAGGGATAACATGTTATTACCAATGGCTCCGCTTTCTATTTGCTGAATAACTGTGTGTTCAGCTATTAACGTGTGAAAGTCTGATGGCTCTTCAAGGAGCTGCATCCTGTTTGCAGTGCAAGAGCTTACATGTTTCTAGCATTCAAAAGCGAGACCCAGTTCTGAGTTCCTGCCATTAGGATTCAGTTGTGTGGTGGAATCTGTTATGCTTAACATTAGAAATTACACTTGCCCTTAGTCTTTATGCCATGGAAAACTGACATTCTCCTGCTCTTGTTCAACACTTCACGCTGTTGTGTAGCTGTAAATCTCGCAGGCGGGGATGTTGCACCCTGGGGATTTGGTTTCTCCTTGTACTGAGGCAAGCACTAAAAGAGCTCTTGCTCTGCACAGAAGCCTGCAGGTCTGCCAGCTCTGCATTTACTTCTGACTTTGGTGCTTTCTTATGTATAGCATGCGAATGGAAAATTGAACTCTGCTTTCCCAAATGGCCATCACAGCTTTCTAATTAGACACTTGATTTATTTTTTGTTTCTTTTGTGACAGGTTTGAAGTGTTTCGCATTAGCATTAACACTTAAATTGATGAAGTGTAAAAGTAGTGAAACAGGCTACGAGGAAGGGAAGCGAATGTATTCTGAACTGAATTTCCTAATTTATGCCTTCTTGGAAAATTTGCCTAATGAGATAGAGTGTCGCTGTGTCATTCAAAGTCAGAGCAGTCATCACAGGGACAGTCCATTTACTGGGACAACTTCTGCAGGAAGGGGTGTGCACGTCTCAGCTCCTCCTGCGGGCTGCAGGAGGTGGCAGTGGAAAGAGATTTCAGTAGGAAGGGGAATCACTGGACAATGCAAAACCTGTCACAACTGTGTCATTTAGGTAGTTGTGGTTTTTTTTTTCTTTAAGATCAATGAAGAAAAACATCCATGATATGAAGGCTTGCTCCCAGTTTCAAAACCCAGAATGCTTTTCAAGTGCAAGTTTGTAGTGGTCATTTAACGTGGTGAAAACACAGCATTTCCCTTTAGTCTGATTCTTGGAAGTGGTTCAGCCTGTTTCGCTTCCCTCGCATCCTGAAAACCACCCCAAAGCCTGAACTGTTACCAGCTAGCAAAGCTGCAAGCAACTGCAAGGAGCCTTTGGGAGTGGGAAGCACCCATCAGCCTGAGCAATTGTCACCTGTTCCCAGACCTTGAGGTCAGAGATTTAAGAGGTAACTGAAAAAAGTACTGTGGACAGAATGCGTACACTTCATGTACCCTTTGTCTGATCATTTTGAAGATATATGAATAAAAATAATATTACTCTTCTTGAGCCCTCAGTATTCAAGACATGCAAAGCCAAAGTTGATGAGCGGAGATTTAATTTATATTTTTAGGGATGGCGTGCACAGAGTGTCACAGAAGTGCTGTACATTTCAAGGTATCCAGGTTACAAAGGAAGCTTGTAGTTCATGGAATTATATCTATGAGCCTTTTAATATACTTAGGTTGTTCTTTATCTCCTACAGAGCATTGCAGAATATGTTTCCCTGGAGGTGTCTGAAGTAAGGCTAGAAAAATCCTACCTGATCTGTAATAATCCCTCACACGCATGGTAATACTTCAGAATTGTACTATCATTGTATAATTTACACTTAAATCCTTTCGTCTCCGTGCTCCCGCCCTCACACACACACACACACACACAAATCCTTAAGTGTTATGGGGAGACACTGATTGCATACTTAGAATACCTTGGCCTTGTTGCTGGTGTAGACTCACCTGCTTAAATTGATTTATTGTGGGTTTTTTTTTTTTTTTTTTCCAGGGAGTAGGACTGAAAAATGCATTTCTCCTACTGTAGTTAATAGATTCAGGAAGTAATTTGCAGATCAGGAAACAATGGATCTCATATAATAAAAGCACTGCCTAGGTAATTCATAAGGTAGATAAACTTGTATTGTTAAGCTTGCACGTTCTACTCTTTCTTGTAGACCATATATTGCTCTCCTGTGCTTTCCACCATTAAGCAATAAAGCTATTGCATTAGTGAAAAAGCACTGCTGCTTTGACTGGCTTTCAAAACCATGCGCAAAATCAAATAATGTGTTTTACTGAGTTATGAAGAGCTGTGTTATTTGTTTATAACCGCTCACTTAGTTATTGCTCTCCGTGCTGTATGTTACAATTTAATCACTGCTCTGCATCTCTTCAGCTCATGCAGGCTGGCGTGGAGCAGCAAGGGGACAAAGCACAATGACTGGCAGCCAAGTGTTTCCATCAGTCAAGATGCTGATATATTTCTTTGAGGAGGAGTGTAAAGGAAATGAGAATGGCAGTTTTTTGTAACTGAGGCACTGAATAGTCATCAGTTAAGCTGCAGAGGTCATCTGTAAGAGTTGAAATAGTTCTTGAGGAAGATAAAAACACTGGAGCGTGTCTCGTCGCCTGCACTGCGCACAGTCTTTGTGAAGCTTGGGGTGTTCAACGTGTCCTGTAAGGGCAGCATAAAGGATAAGTCTGGAATCCGTTTAGTTACAGGGTTTTCATTGCAAAAGAAGTTATATGAGGAATTAAAATGCAGTGTGTTAGGAATTCTTTGTCGTCTACCTAGCTAATATATGCAGCTGCAAAGTTTTTAGCTGTGTTCAGGGTGATTTATGTGCTGATATTGCAGAATGTTTAAACTTGAATGCTACTTGGCTAACAAATAAATCCTATTTGGAATAGGGTAGGTAGTATGAATGTCTGTGAGAAGTGATGGATTTTGGAATAGGAATTATAACCTCTAGAGCAAAAATGGGAGTAAAAACATTGATGGAATATTACATAAAAATATTCATGTGCATGTCTGAAATAGCTACATTAAAGTTTTTGTGGCCAATTTTGACATAATAGGAATCACATAATTATACATTTCTCTCCTCCATTTTCTCCCTAGGCTTAACTTTGTCCTTTCGTAACATTTTTTTTTTTCACTTACCTTGAAATTTTAATCTGAAAAATGTCCTTTTTGCAGTCAAAGCGATATTCTGTTACAAACTTGACAGCATCAGATAATATTTTTAGGGCATATTTTGCCCAATTCTGTATTCCATCTGGATGCATACAGAATGAGAAAAAGCAGGGGGTTAGCTTAGAATGAAGTTAGGTCTTTGTAAGCCTTTAAATCTCTAGAGACCACTGAAAATCTGTGTTCAACAGGAAGATCTCCTACCTATCAAGAGATGGCTTAGGGAGGTATTCCCTGGAAAGCCTAGCTTGTGTTTCATGTTCTTTCTCTAGCCCAAACCTTGAGGTTTTCAAACAATTTCATTAAACGCAATCACATTTTCTTCAGACTTCAGTGCATACATTAAAAAATAAAAAATAGGACTACTAGAAATAAAGCTTTTGGTGCTGACAGTAGAGAAACTTTTCTTGACCCCAGGAAAACTGCATGGCTGAAGCTGCTGTTGCGGGGAGAGGAAAGGCAGCAAGCCCTCTGCTCAGAGCAGGAATGTTCCGACGTGCTGTTGGATGCACTGCAGGGAAGTGTAGGTGTCTGTGGTAGCAGGTGATGAACACGGCCCTTGTCCCAGTGGTTGGCTGGAAAGACCTCCTGACACAGATTTCTGGGTATTTTAGGCATGTTGATGCATCCAGATCAATTTACGCTTATTTTAATGGCATTCATTAAGGCACCTCTTCAGACCTTGTCTCTTTTTTTTTCTCTAGAACTCATGCCAAACGTGTTGATGGATGTGTGCTTGCGATAGTTCTGAAAGAAGAAGGAAGAAAGTGTGCTCTGGGCAGGCGGCAGAGCTCCTTCAGCATTTCTTTACCCTCATGCCTTTTTTTCTGAGCTGACAGTCCATTCAGTCTGAATATGGATTTGTTCTTAATGTGTTGAACTGCATTATTTAGCCTACCGCTGCAAGCCAAATTGTTATCCCCAGGGATAAAATTGCTAATTTGATTTAGCAGGGCTTTGTTAATCTAGAATTTCATTTATGTCTTCTCCCGGATCTTTCCGCTACAGGTTCTTTGTGTTTATTAAGTATGATTTTGGCAAAAAGACACAAATATACATCAGTAGCAACTATTTAGCTAGCACTTTGATGCCTGGGAGAAAGCTGTCAAGGAGAACCTTGTCTTGTGAGAAGCAGTTAGAACCTGCATTAAGCCCTGTAGTGCCTGTGTTTGCACTGCATCGATCCCTTCGAAGTGAGACACTGAAGGAGCAGCTCTCTATTAGCGCCTTGGCTGCGAGTAATTACTGAAATGTGGAACAGAATATCTGAGTGCTTTATTCATAATCTGCTTTGTGGCTGCATTCCTCGCTGCTGCACGTTTTGAATACCGTTTTCTAGAGCGACCAGTCGAGTACACAACCAAGCACTGGCTAAAAGGGTCTGCACTGGTTAAAAATACTGTGAGGTGTGCTTGCCAAGGGAAAGATCAGAACAGTCCCTGGAAGATTATGGGTAAGGATTATATGAAAGAGAGGATTTGCAAGTCTGGAATGTGCTTTTTCTACAGTATCTATTTCCATTTTCTTTCAATTCTTGGTTATTCCACATTCTGTTACAATCTCAGAGACAGAGATCAGATTTGAGATTTGCAGTCTGTGAAGGCTGAAGTGATTCTTGATGGTGTCTGGAGTATTTGCAAGGTTTTAGCAGCTGATAAAATGCAGATGAGTACATAAAACAAGTGGTAGCATTTATAATTTATATTGCCAAGCCATTCCCCACAATTAGAGAAGTGGATTGAGTCCCCCCCATTCCTTCAGTTTTCCCCAGTGGTGCTAGGCATTCTATAAAACAGAAAAACACATCCCTATTCCAGAATGCTTAATAAAAGCGACAGCGGATATTTTCTGATGTGGAAATACAGAACAATGGGGCTCACTGGTTATCAGCTAGTAGGTAATGTCCGTACTCAGGTGTTGGTATCTTCTGTTTCTTTCTCCTTTTTTAGATCTCAGCATAAAAGGTGTATTTCAGATGAAACTTTAGCAGCAAAGAATTGCCTGTGTAGGGCTGTCTGGCACTGCTGTCCGAGGGCAGACCTGAAACCTTCCCATGTTGGCAGGAAGGAGTGTTGCTGTAGATAGGGAGAGTCAATAAGTTTTATAAGTACACATCATACTGGTGCTTTAAGAATATGATGTGATAAAATGGTTAATCCCGACATTCTCCCACATTAAAAGAGATGTAATGGAAGGCATCTCTAAAATGGCTTTTGCAGTAGGATTTTGGGTGGGTTGTGAATGGAGAGAAGCTGAGATCTGCATTAAGGAAAATGTGACTGTTGTGGTGAAAGGACATGATCCATCTTGCCAAGTTTGCCCTTAGTTCATGTGTTTCTTTCCTGTTAGTTTCAAAGGATGACTTTCTAGTCGTGAGCTCAATGGACCCGCTCAGTTTTTACATATTTGCAAATGATCATTGTGTCACAACGGTTGCGACGTTAAATAAATAAATAAAGCCAATATTTCACATGCCTTTGAGTATTAAATTGATTGCAATTACCTACATAAAAAGAGTTGTTTTATTAATTAATTGACTTGGAGAAAAAAGGCTAGTGACCCTCTGAAGGAATATCAATAACAGAAACATTAATTATGCAAACAAGGACTCTCTTTACTCTTCATTATTCATAGCTTAACATGAAAATTGCCTTTTGAGATAATGCTTCATTTGTATATCTCCATGTGTGTGATTTGCCCAGGCTGTTGCTGGATGTAGGCTTTGGGACACGGCCTTGTGGCGGCATTGGGACAGGGCCGCGGCCTTCGTCCCCACACAAATCTCACTGAGTTTTGCTGATGCAGTTACTGTGCTTCGTCGATGAAAGAGGGGAAGAAAGGAGCAGGAAGGCATCTGGGGAGGTTTTGGGGATTTCGTTGTGGCAGCAGAGCTACAAAACCATCGCCGCTCTGAGTGCTGTGTGGGGCTGTTGCTGTGTGGCACTGCCTTGTCTTTGGCAGTCAGTAGAACCATGACATGCAAACACCACAGGGAAAGGCACGTTGGGCCGTGTGCTTGATTCCCTTTGTGCGTGTTGAAGGTGTGACTGCTGCCAAGTGTTGCAGGTGATTTCTGCAGGCAGGGAGAATGCTTTCCCCACAGAGGGCTTCACCTGCCTCCTTCTGAAGTATCTGAGAGCGTTGGCAAGTTCCGATTAAGGATTCCTTTTGCATTTTATTCCTTCTCACATCCCTAAGGACAGCAGTCAAAAATTTCCAGGGTTCCTTCTCACTCAGGTGTCCAACATTAATGTACCTGCAAGAGGACGGGGAGGAAGAGCAGTGCTTTCTTTTCCAGCAGCTGAAAGGCTGTGCTGCAAGTAATCGTCTTTCAGTTTTCAATATGCGCACAAAAAGTAGTAGCTCCGCAGTCCCTGAAAATCTTTCACTCCCCAAAGATTCAATCGTACCTTTTTGTAAGTATAAGGCTTTAAGATTTCCCCTTTTTAGTGCTTTGGAACTTGCTATGCCCACAGCAGGAAGGGCTGATGAAGAAATACATCCCCCCCTTGCCTTGTAGCGTGATGAATTGTGGAAGTCCTGATTGAAAATTCTAATCACAGCCTTGCAGTCCTTCAGATCACAACCCTTGACAGTTGATTCACTCCTTTTCATGCCTGCTGCCTCTCCCTGCTTCTGGTGCCTCTTATGCATGAGTCTATCATTAGCGCACAAAGCATGATGGATTGGTTGGGGTACCTCTATCCTTAGAACCTGGGAAATGCTTCTCTTTCAGAATCAAAGAACCTGTGTGTGACATCGTCATGAATGAGAGAAGAAAGTAATACAGTATTGGATGTGCCTGTTTGCTGCTACTGTTTAGAGAGAAAATGATGCATTATGGGGAATGTAAGTATATGGCCTGTTGTTTTTTCTTTTCTCTCTCCTGGTAAACGATGCAGAAAATCGTGGATCTTAATGTGTGAGCTGAGTTTGGCAAATGCGTTGAAGTTGTAATGCTTCTCTGAAACAGAACTGTAAACGCAAAATTTTACTTAAAAGTCAGCTTTTTCGTGAGGCATTGTAACTTTCGGTGTGAACTGATGACCAAAATGATTAGGAATAATTGGCTTTGATACTGGCCGAGGCCTTGCATTATTTTTGTGGTTTCTTTTTTAGAGATTCCTTTGACAGGAAACTTCTGCAAATATTTGCATCTGCAAATGCAGAAGTTCAATTTGCAAATGCTTTTATTTGTCAGTGTGACTTGGCATTTAATGATTCAGTGAACAAGACAGTTAAGTTTTGGCTCCAGTGAGAGATTGATAGGAACAATTTTCAAATGTGGTATCAAAACAAAGTGAAAATATGTCATGTTCAAATACAGAGCTCTGATGCGTCATGTAGTCCTGTAATAAATGAAGTAGCTCTACAAACCTGACAGATCTGCAAGAGAATGTTTTTAAATTTATGATGATTAATTTTCAAGATGAACTGCAATAAAAAATACGTTAGTAGACACTTAAAGAAGGTGAGGGAAGGCAGCTTTCTGAAATGAAAACAAGCAGGTAATGATAAGGCTGCCTTCCCTTTTATATCATGCTTTCTAATATTTGTGCAGTGAGTAAATTGATATTCTGACTGCTGCAGCTGGCAATAGCAGCTGCTCGTGCAAGTGTAACATCTCATGGAAGTTCCACTTCTTGGATTTGTACTGTTGCTTTGTACTAGCAATGCCACAAAGCAAAGCAGAAGACTTTCTACCAGAACTGATGATTCCCTCAGAGCCATCAAAGTAAAACAGCACTGAGCTCAGTGAGGAAAGAGAAGTAGCTCTGCATTCCCTAGAAAGAAAAGCTAACTCAACAAGTTCATTCCTCTTGAGTATTTGCATTAAGACATTTAGAATATTGTTCAGTGATATATAAACCGGTTTATTTAAACGTAGGTAGTATTCGTCTAAAATATGCCTTGATACCATTTATACTTAGCAAGAAGTCAACCATACCTGCCAATTGCTTAAGTTTTATTTGTATTGATTCATGTTTATTTTTGGCTTCGGGGTTCCTTGCTTCACTTCTTCCCATTTCATTGTGTTCGCACAGATGCCTTGGCAATCGACAGGCGCAGAATAGCTTTATGCACCCATTAGTACAATGTAGTTGGTGGCAAACATGACTTAATGTAATGATGAAGGAATTATACACTGGGACAGATCCTGGATTACTGTCCGAAGATCCGTTCTGTTCATTTATATTGTGGTTTTTCAGCAGAGCTGCATGTCATGAGATAGGTCCTTGTTGGTCCCTCTCAGGTCTCTATCCTACTGTGTGCACAGAAAACAAAGAACAAGGAGGATCTGAAGAGCTTAAAGATCCAAATGCAAAATAAGCAGTGAGAGGAGGAAAAAAAGTACCAAAAGGAATGAAACATATATGCATGTGTATGGTGTATTGTGCTTGCTGCCTCTAGGTGCGCTTCAAAATGGCTTTCAAATGCAAGTCGGTTGTTTTGGTCCTCAGTCCTTAATATCAGGATTCAATTACGTCCATTGAGGTCCCCAAAGAATAACCAACATCATGCTGAAACTGCATGCTCTTTTCTTCCAGCTAATGCCAATATCTGTAGTGAGGAAAAAAAAAAATTAATCTGTTCTTCGCAGCTGCTTACAGCTGTGTGTTTTATCAGTAGCCATGGAAGGGGGGTGCCTGTGTTTTGTGCTTGTCTAGAGTGCATGCAGCTTTTCAGATGGAATCAATGCTTTTAGGGGGAGTATCTTCCATCAGCACGTGTTCGGTAGAGATCGGCATTAATTGGCTTCTTGAAATTAAAATACATATGGATTTCCAGAAGCAGAAATACACTAGCTGAGATCGTACGGTCATTTGACAAAATTTAGCTATGCATCTGTCACTTACATGCTCTGCTCTATATGTTGAAATCCCAGTGCTTATACTGTGTGTCAGATTATGTACTGTCCATCACTGAACGACTGTGTAGCCTGTACATGTGATGTTTGCTAATGGCAGAGTGTTACACAGAGATTCTGTGTGAGCTTGTTTACACTTTGGGCCCACTGAGCACTCTGTCCCTGCTTTGGAATTACCAATTACAGCATCAGCTGTGTGAGAGGACACTGGCACACTGGGGCACAAATGGAATCACAGACTCATTTCACGCATTGTTCAGCTGTTAGCCGGAACAAGGCACAGTCACTGCCAACACAAAGCAATGAGATTAGTAACCTGTAGGTGAGTAGCTCTAGAGCCCCCTGACCATTCATTCTCACCAAATCCTGGATTGTTTCATAATCAGATTTGTTTAAGAAAGGAGAATTCTCTGGAAGACTGTCATGGTCATGACTAATCAGTTATACTGTGGCATTTACATTTGGAGGGAATTCAAAGTTTCTTAAGTATAAATATTCACATACATATGATGTCTTGTGAATGTGGTGTTCAGTGATTCCGATGTCTGTTAGCGCCCGACATGAAACAACCAGAAAAGTGTATCCATTACTTTCAATAACAATTGGATTGTATCTCTTTTGCAGTTTCTGATGAGTTTAGCTATCAACTAACCTGTATTTATTAACCATCTGAGCTGATGAAGCTTTATGAGTTTTGCAAGTTAGTTTTGAGAACATTTGGAAGAAAATATTTCATAAAACGGAGCATCTACTGAAACTAAGCTGGTTTGTGTGCTGTGTGTCTTGCCTTGTGGTGATCCCATGGTAGGCTTCTCACCTTGCCTCAGTGCCTGAGGAGCATCCGTGACGCTGCTGTGTTGGGTCTCACCGAGTTGTCTGGAGTTCTGTGACATGCTGGGACTGCCTAGGAGAAAGAGAGTTGAAAGGTAGAAAGTGCCTTTAAAGCGAGGTTGGTATTTGAAATTAGTTTTCTGAATCCTTTAACGAAGTGCTTAATTTACATCCGCCTCAGAGAATAACGTTGTGACATTTAGAAATGGGCTCTTGACTTTTTATACTTTTCTGGCTGTGACCTGCATGTCCTGGGTTATGTCAAATCTGGAATTTGAAGCTTGAAGCTGGAGTCCATCTGTGCATGCAAAAAATTTGTATTTAGTACTTCAGTGCCAACACCACTTACACCACAGGATAGTTCCCACCTGTAATGTGAGTAACCGCTATTCATGCAGCTATTTGCTGGTTAATAGGATACTAGAAAACATTCAGGTTAGTGTGGTGATGAGTTACAGACCTTATAAAATCTCCTGAAGATCATAACATCTAGTGACAAAGTGGAAAGGCTGTGCAAATGTTTGGTACTTTCATTAACGGGGCGGTATTAAGCTTTGAAAGTCCTCTGGAGCCTTTGTCTCTGTTGGAGCATTCTCTGTGCTGTGAATCTTCCCTAATAGTTGAACGAAATGAACTAAAATAGCCTTTGGGCTATTTTGTTGCACTGTGTTGTGGGGGGAAAAAAAAAAAATTAATCCTGTGCCGTTTTGCATTTGCTGTCTGTGAATCAAACTGTGAAAACTAATTTAAAAACTTTCACACTTGGCTTGAATGAGGACTGTCAGTGCTTGGAGAATGTTAAATTGAATGCAATTAGCTCGAAGTGGGCAAGCTTAGATATACCCATCAGCCTCAGAGTGCCCAGGCTTAATGACTGCTCTGAGAAACGAACACTGAGGTTACAGAAAAGAGTTTATAGGCATTAAGTTGCTGCTAAAAATGTAGCGTGTATGGAACAGAGCTTTGATAACAAAACAGCTCGCACGCTGAGGGGTAGGGAGGTTGGGAGGCCCTGTGGAAAGTTAGATACAACACTGTGCTGCTTTGGCGAAACAACAGCTAAACCTGCTTGAAGGATTTAAAGGCATTTCTTCTTTTTCTTTCCACGTCTCCTCCCCCCCCTCCCCCCACCATTTTTTTTTTTAATTATTTTCTTCTTTCTTTTTGGAGGAGATCGCCTGCAGAGTTTTATCTTCAGGTGCTGAGTGAGCTCTCAGCTCAAGTTGTTCCATAAGGACTGTAGTAAGTGACCACTGAATTTCCCAACAGAGCCCCCGATGGTAAATTGAAAAGAACCAAGTCTGTAAATGAGCATTTACGTGCCATCTATTCGTATGCGGGCAACACAAGTTGTGTAGACAAAAGCAATATTTTCAGTTAATGAACCTCACCATAAGCACTGTTCACATTTAACATATTTACAGGGGGTGGCATCCAGTCAAAAATTCCCATTAATTCTTTTTGCATGAATTTTGTGTGCATGAGTGCATACGTTTATGTGTGGATTTGTATATATGTGTACGGTATTAGAGCATGCAGTGTTAAAGCATATATAGTAATTCAGAAAGAACCACTGAAGAAGTTTCATTATGCATGTAAATATATTCAGCAGAAAACTTAAAATAACTATTTAATGGGGAGAAAAAGAAAAATTATGCTGTTTGACATGAGGAATCTATTTTGAACTGTAGTATATGTGTAGTCTGTTTTCTGCTCTTCCTTTCTTGAAATTGTTGCCTGAAATATTATGGTGGAATGCAAAAGCTGTGCTTTAATCTTCATTTGCCTTTTTGCTGAATACTGCCAGGGTATTTTTAAATAGAGAGTAAAATTGGAAGTTGGCAATATTTGGCACTGAATTTGTATAGAAATGGCAGTCAGGATGAGACTTTGGAGTCATAAGTAAAACTAGATGAAATTGGACGTCTTAATGATGATTTTAAAATAATTTCAAGAACATGTAAATGAAATTTCTGCCTTAATTTGGTTATATGGGCAGCAGGGGGAAGGGTTCCTAATAGTTGTATAGATATAAGGCCATGAATGAACTTCTTCAATCTGTTTATCCAAATGTTCTTTAATGGATAAGAGTAGAAACAAATTAGCTGGGAGTTAATTATTGAGCTTCAAACAGAGTTGTTGTTCAGATAATGCTCTGAAAGCCCTGAACTGCCTTGTGTTTCTGTGCTGAATGGATGGGCAGAGGATTGCTCTCTGCCATACAACTGGGGGTCTCTGCTGTAGTTCTCAAGGCACGTATGTTCACAGAATCACTCAATTGTAGGATTCCATAGAATCGTTTGAGTTGGAAGGGACCCTTAAAGGCCATGTAGTCCCACTCCCTGCATTGAACAGGGACACCACAGCTCCATCAGGTGCTTTGAGCCTCGTCCAGCCTGACCTTGGGTGTCTGCAGGGATGAGGCACCCACCACCTCTCTGGGCAACGTGTGCCAGTGCCTCACCGCCCTAATTGCAAAAAACTTCTTCCTTATAACCCATCTAAATCTTCCCAAGAAGGGTTGGAAGGGACCTCTATAGATTATCTAGTCCAACCCTTTCAAACTTCTTTCAAAGTCATCCACCTGGTGAAAATAACATGAGGGAAAACAACCCACAGCTATCCAAAACACAGGTGGATACCCATTCCTGTTCCTGGGTGTGTTGCAGGTGTTCTGAACTTGTCCTCTTGAGCCTCTATCATCATCTCGGGCAAACTTACAAGATTTTGAGCTAGCTTCCTTACACTCAGCTAAACTGGCCGGGAATTTGGGGTTTTGGAGTTTGGGACCAGCACCGTGCTGCTCTGCTGTCTTGACAGTGCTGCCTGTGCAAACCATCTCAGCCCTGTATGGTTTGTGGAGAGGAGCTGGGAAAGTAAGACAGAAACTTTTCTTGTCTGAATGTCAAATCCCCTAATGAAAAAGTCTTTGACTCAGAGATGGACCACTGTGTTTTTGTGTCTTTAGTTTATTTACCAAAGTATTCAGCTCTGTGAGCGCTCAGGGCCCTCAGGACTGTTTTGTTTTGTTGGTTTTTGTTTTTAATACTTTTTGATACTGCTGCGACACAAACAGACCAGAAAGTCACAGCTAGAGCTGGACCGCCTGTTTTCTTTCCTATCCCTCCCTTCCAAAGTCTTGCTGAGAGATCCTCACCTCTGCAGAATACTTACCATGTATTGCTATCTAACTTGCAGAAGGAGGTGCTGAAAGAATGCAGCTTGCAAGCCAAATTCAAGAGACACTGCAATATGATTGTGGTACACCCACGCGTCCTCTTGTTACTCTATGTTGTCATACACATACATAAAGTGTAAATTACTACTGCAGAGTCAAATGCATCAGTGAAGAAATGCTGAAGCTGTTGAGATGCAAAGTTGTGTGTGAATGGTGGTGCGGTCACGTAGTGACTTTTCTTTCCACTTGATCTTTGTGCAAAGGAACAGATCTGTGCTGGGGATAAATCAGAACTGCTTGGGGAAAGGCAACCTGTCTGCAGGAAACTGTTGCATCATGAGCGAGGTAGGAGGAGGAAAGGATGATCTCATGCCTCAGGGCAGCAGAGCGTGGTCTTGGAGACTGAACTGCATGAGTACATCTGCTATACGGCATGAGAGATTGCAGCTCCAGTAGATACACTTTGATTTTGTCTTTGACTTTATTACGAGGCACTAGACTCTTATTATTGTGGGTGTAGTGATTCATCTGCCTTTTTTTTTTTTTAAATTAAAGAATATGATGCATCACGGGCCTTATAAAATCCAAGTAGGATGAAGAATTCGCTGCAGATGATACTGTGGAAAAGCTTTGCAAGAGAAAAGCAATCAAGTAGGGGTAATTAGAGTTACTGTTTAAATATGCAGAAAGCAAAAAGCGTATCTGGAAAAGCAGAGTGAAGTTATAACAGCAGAAGACTAATGTAAGAATGATTTGTAAGCAATAAAATTACATCTCACTGACTTTGTGAGTACAAAATAATAAGCATTATGGAATAATGGAGGCTGTAATAGGTATTAAACTTAGTGATATGTGATTTTACCATTAGATTTTACCTGAAGGGGATAGATTGGCTTAACGCCGATTGTAGCTGAGCTAAGTGAGGATTACAGGTATTTGAGATGTGTGCAGTAAGGGAGGAGAGTAATTGCTCAGATAATCTGCCAGCGGCTAACTCAGAATAATGACGTGAAGTTGGACTCTGCTTGCTGGCTTACCATCTTCCTTCTGCTCAGTCTGAGTGTTTGAAAGACTTTGGAGGATGGAGATCGAGTCCTGCTGCTCGTGTCATCTATAAAGGTTTGGTGAAGAATGGAAGAATGCGCTCTTAAGCACAAATCCTCCTCGGCAGGGAAGTGGGTAGGATGGCCTTCAAGTTCTTAATCATCTCTGATTTCCGCAACGCTGTCGCTATTTTCATTAATTAACTTTAGTGGGTGGTGTAAGCATTGCACGTCTTCCACAACTACCATTGTTACTGCCTGCTGTTTAGTTGTGGAAGCGGAAACAAACCAAACCAAACTTCCACATGAGTAGAAGTGCTTAACCCAAAGGTCCTGGCCAACTTCCAGGTGAAGTAATTAAGTTCCACCTTCTTGAATTCCCTCTCCTTTTAATTGAATTAGATATTCTTCACCTTTTGGCTTTAAGCTCAGTTGCTAAAACAGCAAAAATTTTCATGGTAGCAATCTTTATTTCAGATTAAATTATATTATCCCTCTAGATTGTTTTAATTGTACCCAGTGTTTCAGGAAAGCAGTACACAAGGTCAACCAAAATCTCACCTATTTTTAATTGACTTTCTTTGCTGTGCTGAAAGGCACTCATTTGCTAGCACTCCTGATTGCTTTCTCACCTTACAGGGCTTGAAGAGACTTTGTAATCAAAGGGAGTTTAAAATAACATTCTAGATTTCCACTGCATCCAGGAAGCCCTCTCTTTGCCTGCATGTGAGTTCCATCTCGTGTGCGTAGCCGCTGAAATCCAGGGCATCACTGGGAGGTTAGACTTCATGTGTGCTCAGGTGTCCTGCTGGTCACTGAGGATGCTTCCTGCTTTGCTTGTAAACCAAGGGATCTGTGCTGCCTCTCCCCTGATTACAGCTTAGTTTGTAGTGTGCCAGGAACTTCTGTTCAGGTACTGGAGCCTAAATAATTGATTTCTCACCGTGTGCTGTTGCACTGCGTTTTGAAACCCAGGCTCTGTTGTTGATGTGTGTTGTGATTCTGCAGTGGTTTTAATTAATGAGTGCAGATATCCAAAAGATGTATGAAATATGAGAGTGGATACGTGGTTTAATTCCGAGAAGTTAATACGTGGACGATACAAATCTTTGATATGGATAAAATTCAGATTAGTTCACTTAACGGTTCACCTGGCCCTAATGATTCCTAAATTTAGAACTTGCAAGCACCACTGCCTGTAATCAGAACATGTTTTACCCTGCGTAAAATAGAATTACTTCAGTCAATTCGCATTACCCAAGTCTGAATTCTGTGTCTGTTTGGATTTAGTTGCTCTCTGCTGATGACAGAGCTCTGTTTGGCTTTTTGTTTGACCTGGACATGTGCATCTTTCTTAGTCCTGTCAATCTTACATTGTTCAGTGTACTCCTGATACCGAAAATCCAAGGTTCATGGACCTTTATTAGATCATAAAGTGCATTTCTTGTACCTCTAACATTTACTTTTGGGCATTAGGATTTTTTTTCCCAGATGGTAGCCTGGTACAGGATTTTGTTGGAGCTTCCTGCTCTAACCCCTCTGAAAATTCTTGAAAGAAGAAATGTAAGGGACAAGAAGATAGCAGGTTTATCTTTGTGGGAAAGTCTTAAAAAGAAGCAGTAAAATGAAAACATCTGAGTCCTTTTTCCTTTTTTTTTCCTTTTTTTCCTTTTTTTCCTTTTTTTCCTTTTTTTCCTTTTTTTCCTTTTTTTCCTTTTTTTTCCTTTTTTTCCTTTTTTCCTTTTTTTTTCCTTTTTTTTCCCTTTTTTTTCCTTTGTTTTCCTTTGTTTTCCTTTGTTTTCCTTTTTTTCCTTTTTTTCCTTTTTTTCCTTTTTTTTTTTCCTTTTTTTTCCTTTTTTTCCTTCCAGTTGAGGAGTATATACCTTGCAAGTAATGGCATATAAATCTTTTTTAAAAGGAGAGTCCCACACATGCTATGGGCAATAAATGTGCTTTCTATAGCAGCCTATCCCCTTTCTCTGTATTAATTCCATAGTACCTCTATAAGCTGACATAAAGCTTTTTTATCATGGACTTGATTTTGTTGACATGCAAAGAGGGCGGGTAAAAACAGCATCCTGTCTTCCATCCTCCTGGATTCAGCATGATGACAGCTGCAGGACGATGCGGCCCATAGCAGAGGGAGAGAGACAGGGAGCACAGAGAAGGAAGGATGCAAGAAGCAGATTCTTGGAAACTGTTTTCCTTCTGTTGACTTAGTGGATCTCCTTGTATTTCAGTTCAGGCTTGCTGTCTTCCAGCAGATTTCCTTGAATTCATGTGTGCCATCCCTTCCTATGGGGCACAGCATAGTATTGTCTGCACTGTATGAGGCCAGTTCATATTAAATAAAGGCATGGGTTTGCTGTTGTTTCAGCTTGCCTTTTTTCTTTTTCTTTTCAACTAATTCATTTTTCATGTATGTTATGGTTTTTCCTCAAACTGAAAGGAATGCATTCAATTTACCAGTAAGAGATGCGCAGGTTTTGTGCTGCATACTTGTTTTCTTGGTGATGCATTAAGCAGTGGATTCTGAAAAGCTGCTGGCTTGAAGGTTTGCAGATTTACACCAGTGATTTTTACTGTGTTTTATAGATAGCCCTTAAATGCCTTGCAGGTCAACTGTTTTTGAAATGGATAGAAGTGTGCTAATTCCTTCAAGGTAAATCAGAAGGATTATGACACCTAGGAAGAAGAAACTGCCAGACGGCTCATGAGCAATAGAACCAGGGCTGACCCAATAGCATCTCTAAAGCTTCCAATAAAATTGCCTGAGGAGGCTGCCAAGAAGCCAGATGCTGCTGCTGGAAAAATACCTTCTGTAGCTTGGCATTTGTCCTGTAATTGCTTCCAAGAGAGAGTAAACTGTAGCACGACAGTGGAAGGTGAATGGCTGCTCACTGCATGCTACTTGGGTAATTTTTAAAAATGCTGAGAAAATAAGCATGATTTTGTGATGCATTACCACTCAAGTAGGTGTAGTTTACCCATCTAGCTGAATAATATCCCCCAACTGAATAATATCAAGAACATCTCTCGTTTTTTAATATTTTTTTCTTTTTTTTTTTTTTTTTTCCTCTGACATTTTAGCCTGGCAGTAGCTTGGTATTTCTCTTCAGTAATTCCTTTGGCAAGATCTCTAAATGATCACTTAGGCTTTGATTCTTCCAGTGCACGACGTGGCTGTGCAGACCTTTCCAGCTGCACGGTCAAAGCAGAGTGGGTACTGGTGTGTCCCTCTGCATAGGATGCTGGTAAAGAAACCACCACTTAGCCCACATACCTGGAATGGTTGGGCCAAGGTTTTGTATTTTGTTTTATTTTTGTTCATTTGTATATTTTCCAGCAGTGAAATTTCTCCATTCAAACCTAGCAGCCATTCCCAAGTACGCTGGTTTGGAGTCACTCAGAGGTCTGCCTGTCATCCAACTCAGCTGTTAAATGCAATTGTCTTTGTGAGCAACACTGCTGGTATGAAGGCTTGAGTGTTTACATGGGATTGTCAAAAGTATTTCTGTAACTAAGGCTCATTTACTAGGATATTTAAAATCCTGATGTCTTACAGTTGATGAACAACAGTGTAACACCAATTTTTTCCCTGGATTTGCAAATTTATGTTCATGGCCTCAGAAAGGCTTTTGCTTTTTCCCTTTTTCTCTGCAAGCCAATGAACTTTGGTAGAAGTCTGGTCTCTGGGCCCAGCGTAATAAATCAGAAGTCCATTTATAGTGAGGTGAAGTTCCTTGATTAGTTTTCCTCTTACTTAACTGTCAGGGACAAGGGCTAAGTGCTGACAAATGGCAGCGAGGAAAGATCCTGGCACAGGAGTTTTTGTTGCTGACAGAAAGGAAGTTTGCTTTACTTCGGTGTCATGTCAGGAAGCATTCAGGAAATTGAAGGGCACGATGTATACGTTAACTTATGGGACTGAGCAAATGTAAAAGGAACCTGGAAGAGTTGGTTTGAATTCACCTCTGCTAGGAGCGCCAGTGCAAAGCATCGCTTCAAGATCTGCTTTAGAGTGCAAAGTATAGCTTGACTTAGGTCTTGTGTGGGTGTTGTGTTTATTTAAAATGAATGAGGAGTTGAGTCCTAGTTCGGTATTCCTTGCAGTAGTAAGAAGGTGATCTTGAAATTAAAAGAAAAAGCTGAATTAAGGTATTCCTGTAAAGGACAGGAGATGAGTCAGTTGCGTTCAACTTACTGTGCCGCTTTAAAACTTGCTGAGCTGTCCAGGATGTGAGCATTTAGTTGCGTAACCTTGTCTTCAGATTAGAAGCACAGATTCTGATTGCGAGGAATTTGCATTTAAATATAAAATGTGGTGTCTCTGACATTGCTGTTACCTTCTCCCTGGTGATGTTCCTGACTGCATACTTCCCCGCTTCCTTCGGCGCGATGATTGCACCACTGTGCTTTAGTAATCATTTAACAGCTCTAATTACAGAATACTGCGATCCCAACTGTGTACTTTGTCCTTTTTCCCTTCTCAGTCTTCTGTTTCTTTGGTGTCGAGAGGATCACAAAAGAGCCGTTCTCCTGCTTTGCAAAAATAAACTCCCAAGACCCTGCTTTGGTAACGTACAGATTTGCGTTTTCATGTTGCTTTAGAGTTAATGGCAGAGTGGTTTAGACCAATAGGGGTTGGTCGGTCCGATGTCGTTTCCATCAGTCACGCCAGCATAACTTCACTGACACTACTGCAGATCCACCCGCATAAAGTTGGTGTAACTCCAACTCCATTAAAACCCATGGAGTTACGCCAGTAGAAGTCAAATGCAGCGCAATCGATTTTGTGCTGGTGTGGCTTTATGGGCTGTAATGGGGGCAAGGCAGCTTTCTGCTGGTGGAGGTCGGAGCGCAGCCAGGCTGTGCCTGGGCGGTGTCTGAGCGCTTATGGAGCTTGGTTTCTTGTTTGCTCTTACCCAGTGTTATCAGAAATCCCTTTTCTTTTCTGCTTCAGCGTCAGCAAAGGAGTATGTGCATAGAGGGAAGTCTGAATGAAGGGACAGCTGTTAGCAAACCCCACGGAAGGGGTTGTAGGTGCTGTGTCCCAGAGCTGGAGCTGGTACTGGGCTGCTGGAAATGAGGCTGAGAGCAACTTTTGTTTTAAAAGCACCGGAGGAAAAAGTAGCAATATTTCTCTTGGTCTTCCAACCAATCGGTGCAAAGCTCTTCGGTGCTTTTTCTCTTTGCTTTCTTAAAAGCATCTGAATATCCTTCCTTGGAGAAATGGTGAGCTGACATCGTGTAGTTTGTCATGAGTGCCAGCGTTTGAAAGTAATCTCACAAATTCTCTTACAGCAGTGTCTTCTGCTTTGCATTTATTTTCAAGAACGCTGTTATCCTCTGTGATATAAAAACTGTTATATTCAATGGAACTCTTAGTAATTTTCCATTCAAAATGTTTATGAAATCAGTTCATTCCTGTGAACAGCATCTATTTCATCCAGTCAGCATTTTCTATGAGAAGGAAATTTGCAGCACTTCTGGTGAATAAGTGGTGAAGTGGAGTGCGGTATTTGCCACTACGAGGGCTGATTTCCAGGAGGAATTTCAGTAATTATTCCTGCTGTCATTGGAATACTAATAAACATCTCACTTTGGAAATATGCTGTAGGTCAACTTTTTGGCAAGATGCTCTTCTTGTTGTAAATCAGCTCCAGTGGTGCTGCTCGCTCCATCTGAGGAGCACGTAGCGTGCCTGGAAGATGCCCTAGAGACAGAGTAACGAGGCACGTTGTAAACCACAAAGAACTTAATAAACTGATATTGGCCACAGTTGCCAGAAGGTTATTTTGAAAACAGGGGTTTGAAGAACTGGAAATCTGAGGAACTCATCTTGCTGGTGGGAAAACCCAAGGATGGAAAACCTCTTGCAGCAGCACAGAGCCAATGTGCCGTCCCTGGGCAGGTCTCCATGTGAGGTTCTGTGCTCAGGTGCTCATCTCTCCCTGGATAGCAGTCCTTCCCACTTCAGCTGTTCTCAGTTTTCCAGTGTCTTTTAAAATAATTTCGTTACTTATATTTTGCCCTTTCAGTATTTCAGGTTTTGCTTTACGCTCACAAAGTATGTGCATTGATGTTTCCTTACAGGCAATTATAGTGATGTTTTGGAGGAGAGGAAAGGAATTTCAAGGCTGCAGAGCTCTAAAAGTAAGAGCTGAGGATGGCAGTAGGACTTTTTGTCAAACCCCTGTGTGGGAGGTGCCAACCTCTTGTGAAGGACCTGCTGGATCCCATTTTGGGGCTGAGGAGAACCTAAATACCAAGGGAGTGCTGGGGCTTAGTTGCAAATCCTTCCTAAGGCTACTTTTCCTTTACATAAGCAGATGGAAACTGCTTTTAGGGAAGGGAACTTCTGAAGTTTTGAAGCCCTGAAGCCAGAGGGAGGCGTTCTGGTCATCCTGTCTGACCTCTTGTCCCTTGGGCCAGAGGAAGGCCACCACAAAGCCCCCCCAGGAGCTCACTGGAGCATGGCCAAGAAGACAAAGGATTGTGCAGAAATCATGGTTTTACCAGCATGCACTGAGGCAGCTGAGGCATGGGAGCTGCAACCTGTGCTAATCCTGACTGCAGAGGGAATCTACCGAAGCATTTCTTCACTGAGGCTTTAGGTCTTACGCCGGCGTAGGAGTAATACAGAACGCAGGCTTACGACTTCTCTTGGAATTAAAAGCCAGTTAATTCCAGAATGCGCCGATTGTGTTCCTGCTGTATCCACTTAATAAGGGAATAGAAAATGTCAGTATTTTGTTCAAACGAAGAGCTCGGAATCCTCTTTAGGAAAAGCTGAGGCATGCACATAGCATTGTAGTAGCTGGAACAGGAACGAGGCACACAAGAAGATCATTAAGAGTGGCTACATGTAAGATTAGGGCTTTTAAAAATTATGATGACGGTGATTAAAAGTGCAGCTAACAAAATTTCGCCTTTAGAACAGGGAAAGGAATGTGGCAGAGCTGCTCGAAGCTCGTGGCATCTCATTGATAGAACACATGCCGCAGCGCTCGCCACAGTTGGGAGGCTGTAGTATTTAACAGCGGTGACCTAGATTGGAGGAGACAATAAAAGCTGTTGCAGTGAGGAGCAGATTGACTGCCGTTCTCATCTGGGTAATAAACAACTGAAATATGGACAGGGTATGGAAGTTTACTAACGTAGCTTACATAAAGACCTATACTTCGGGAGGAATTGTCGCTGTAGCAAATTCAGTTTGAACTGTAGCGTGATCTGACAGATGTTTATGTGTTCCTGTTACAAAGATGTCTATTGCTTTATTCAAGGATCTCTGAGCCCGGGAGAGTATGACCTGATTAGGTTTTAAAGTAAATCAATACGTGAACCTGTCCAAAAATAGACGCGCATTTATTTTTTTTAAAATATTACTCGGTGGGATAGCCTCAAGGGAATATAGCTTTTCTGGAGAGTTTCAAATCAGATAGCGCTCATACGTTGTTGTTTTAAAATATTCAGTGCCATTCAGATGTTCCTGCTCCAGCTATTCTGTTGATAGTAGCTGACAAGAGGAGATGGAATTCTTGGTGCTTTGTACCCAAACAGGGCTTTTTGGACAATAAAACTTGCTTAACTCTTGACCCTGTGGGTAGCGGTTTTTTTTTTTTTTAATTTTTCTTTCTTCTGATTTTATTATAAAGGGACCTATTTGGAACGCTCTCCCTTTGTCATGCAGTTCCTCTTAGTGCATCTTGCCAGCTAACCTTTAGGAAAACATAAATCCAAACTCTAGAAAAATAAACTGTCAATCCAGCTGTGACTTGAGAGATGCTTTAAGTAAGTGCCACTGAGCTGGAAAGGCTGATGCATCCCTACTGTGCTGTAAAGCTGAATGTGAAATGGGGTTGTGCAGGGGGAGGGGATGGGGACGCGGGCAGCAGGGGACATCTGTTCTCTCCCTGTTTGCTGGGGGATTGCAAGCGTTGGTGCAGAGCTGGGTCCTGCAGCGGGGTCCCACAGCCCCATGCCTGGGCACTCATTGCCTTCCTCCATTTCTCCTCAGTCAACCTTCACTTGCATTTCCATTTCAGCTCTTTTCTTAACTAACAATGCTAATAAGAAATGCTTTCAGTTTATTAAAGCACTCGGAGAAGGTGTATTTAGCAAGCACTCCAGCGTAGATTTGTAAGCTGATTGGGTTTTTTTCCCTCCTTTTTGCTCTTCTGTACTTCCTCAGACTCCATAGAAGAGGAATGCGGAATTTCGTATTCCAAAATCAGTTCAGCAGATTCTGAAAAGCTATCTCTGAATATTCTATAATAGGCATACAGATTTGAAGAGCTTATTAAAGAAAGCCCCTGACACACTTCAGCAATATTAAATCACTTCACATAGTGCATGGCAACGTAATGTTACTGAAGCATTTTAAAATGTGAAACATAACTGGATTTGAAAGTACTAGTGGCTTCATGGCCCTTGCTGTGGAAAGTGATTTAAACTGTCCAAGTTATTTCAATTTTTAAGTGTATTACTTCCTTAAATTACTGAGAAGTGCCATTAGCAAATGTACTTAACTGCCGTTAATCTCTGGCCAGCGAACCAGCCGATATGCTGGGTTAATTTCTTTATTAAATGCTTATTTAATAACCGGGCACCTGTTCAGACAGAGCAGATGGACTTCGCTGTAATTGCACTAATAATGGAGAACTTTTTCACCAAAAGAAGGACAATAAGATGAAGTGTTCAATGAGGGAGCATCGTGAGAAATGGCTTCAGGACGGCGTGGTCTGCCCTGAGCAGACTGGCAGAGCAGGCGGCTCATTCTTCTGAGCAGGACCAGCAGGAAGAGCTGGAGCCATGCTTTAGTCTTCATTGGGTTGTTTAATCCTTGTTTATTGCTTGCTGATGCAGCCTATGCTTCCCCAGCCCTTGCAGCCTGCCTCTCTCGTGCTTCCCCAGCACACGTCTGCAGTCACTGCTGGGGCTTTGCAGCCAGAGCATTTCTTCATCTCACCAACAATAAACGTAGCTTTCCCCAAATTTCGCCCCTTGTAAGTAATCCTATTGCACTGAAATCTTGTGTAAACTGTAAGGTTTAATTAACTGCATTTTCAAAGGTCTGTATTTGCATATAGATATTTGCAGGAATAAGTGCTCGGTGGGTGTAAGGAATTTCAGCTTTGCTAAACAGAGGCAGATTCTTTTATACCTGAAACATGCACAGTATCATAAGCAAGAGGTGTCATGTTTTCAGCATGGGAGATGTGTACGATTTTGCATTTGACTTTGTTCAAGTAAGAGAATGAAAGTATCGAAAGAGCATTTGAAGAGCAAAGATGTGAGTTTAACATCTGGCAATATGTTTTTACCTCGTAATTGCGGCGTTTAAGAATTGAGATGCAGGATTTTTTGCTGTTGGTGACATTGCCATCTACTTTCCGGAATGTAATCCTTGGCCTCCAGCTGCTGGCTCGGAAGGACGGGGCTTTGTGCGCATCAGGTGTCACCTCTCACCCTTGGAGACATCTTGGATATGCCAAAATATCTCCAACAAGAGTAAATGCCCATGTTTAAGCATTTACAAATGCAGACTATGGAATCAGGCGTTCTCTATCTGTAGATAAAGAATTTCGTAGGCTTCATTGAATCACTGAGGTTGGAAAAGACCACTAAGATCATCAAGTCCAACTGTCAACCACCATGACCCCTAACCATGTCCCTCAGTAAGCTTGCAATGCCTTTTTTTAATTATTATTATTCATGTTTTAAACTCAGAAAATAACTGTTACTTTTTGTTTCTTTCTTTTACAGCACTCGAAGGGACTGAATGAGATGAACTGTTTGGGTTATAGTGTCTGAAAGGCTGAATTATTCTCTTGGAGACACATTCTAAATGAGCCTGACCGAGATACTGGATCTGTGTGAAGAGGACTAAGGATATAGGATGTCAACTGAGACAGAACTTCAAGTGGCTGTTAAAACCAGCACAAAAAAAGACTCCAAAAAGAAAGGTAGTGACTGGCTACTCTTTATTCTTACATATTTCCTACGTTATTTCAACTACGTTTTACGCATCTATGATTCTTCTGTTGTCTGTGCACTCAGTGAAAGTAAAATCGGTTAAGTCCAGTAGAAGCCTTGCCTGGTCTGAGAACATGGGATTTGATTCTCTGACATTATATATAATTAAAATATATTTAAAATGTAAGAAGGAAATTCTGCGTTACCCTCCATTAATCTTTACCTTGCAATTCTTTCACAAATGAAAACACAGCTAAAAAAAGATTACTTTTAGCAGAAGATAGCTGTTTTTCTGTGTTGATTAATACATTTTCTTCTAAAGTCTTTGTTTCTGCTTTGTTTTCAACTCACCAGAGCTTAAATGGGCTTTTTGTTGCTGAAGTTTCAGTCTTGCTGTCATTCTGTGAAGTTACAGACAACTCACTAGCAGTCTATAGGGAGATCAGTCTAGTAAAGGAAGTAGAAAAAAGGAGGAGGAAAACCCAGAGAATTAAGGAGAAGCTATGAATAAATGCATGGCTGGACAATTTCAGATTTATAATTACAAATTTGCATTAGATTCCTGGGCAGTTATTTGGAGTGATAAGCATGAGATGTGTGATTGTGTGAGTTGGTGCTTCCTGAATAGGAGTTCTGTAAGATTTAGGTGGAGATTTTTGTTCTAATATTTCTGTTGATGTTTTTATTGTTCTTGGTTTTTTAAATACCATTAAGCTTGGAAGCCAAGACCTTGAATTCCAGTGGTAATTTACGTTGTTTGTTGTAGCTCTGTTTTGTATTTTTAACTTACAGAGACAATGAATTTGAGATTGAAGCTGACTTTAATATGCATTACTAAAATTAAAAGGAGCAAAACAGCAAAACCAACTCAATACCTAACAGTTTCAATACTTCAGATAGAAAGATTTAAACCTTCTGTGAGCTTTTCAATTTGTCATTCTATTTTTGCTTGTATTTATGTGTGTGCGCACATGCTACGCTCTATGTATGTGTGTGCTGCAAATTAAACTCATGCTAGATACCTGATAAATAACTTGTTCGACTTGTGGGCACCTTTCACTGTGGTGATTCTGCCAAACTGGTGAAGTCCTTGTGATTGGTATAACTTCCGTATCAGAGATCTTGATTTTAGCCTTGTGTGAAAGCCGCAGCAATGGAACAGTTTAAACATGTATTTCAGTGGATGGTTTAGAATCCTTACTGCTCTAGGCCTAAACTCACAAGGAAGAAGTGGTTCATTTGAGATAAAAAAAGCTGTCATTTGGAAAGACATAAATAGGGGAACTTTGATGTAGATGGGAGTGTGATCTGAGGGAGATGCTCATCAAGGCAAGTAGAGAAAGTAAAGCTGATAAACTTGAAAATATCAGTTCTTCACGATACGGATAACATCTTTTTGATGTGAAGTGTGTCTCCTATGTTATTTCTTCTGCTGGAGGGTGAAACTTTTGAGAAGAGCAAACAGCTGTTATAGGAAGTTGATGTTTGTTAATAAAATATTCAATATCTGTCTTCTAAATCGTTTTCATGGATCATAATATCAGAATGCTGTGCACAAAATCTGATTCTAACCCCCACATGGAAAATCTGAGAATTGCCTTTGCTGCTGAGAAAAAGCCCAAGATACATTCTGTGGCAGCAATCGGAGCTCCCTGCAGCATGCAGAAGTGTCTGGAGAGCTAGAAGGGACAGTGTGCAGCACTGCTTCTCCAGAAGTGGTCATGCTTTGTGCTATGTGCATGTCTGCTTGCATCCAGCCCTCTGGAAGCCTCGCTGTACAGTGTACAGCTCTGACAGTGTTTGCTATTCCAATCTCATGCAGCGAAAAGTCAAAAGAAACTCGGTATGCTCATTTGCTTGTCGCTGGGTTGTGTATATTTGTGTACGTTTCAACAAATAAGCTCTCTGTAAAGTGTGGATGATGGATATGTGGGAAGTGTGAGGCTGCTTTCCCAAGTTCATTACTGCAAGCAGCAGCAGGTAGCAAGTACTGGCATGAAGTTTCTTGTGTTTCTCATCAATGAGTTTGATTATTCAACAGAGCTGAGTATTCCCAAGAAATTAGTCTCTGCTTTATAAACAGAAGTTTCAGCTCTGATGTATTTTGCGTGGATCAGGTTTCATACTTCTGCAAAAGCCATACAGATACTTCTGTCCAGCAGTTGGGAGGCAGGATCTTACCCTTCATTTCTGCCCATCTAGAGGTTCTCCTGCCAGCTGCAGTAACAGCACTGTGCTGAGACAGAGCAGTGAGCTTCACATTAGCTTCCTTGTGGAATGACTCCTACAAGTGTATCCCATGCTGAAGATCTGGGGTGAGTGAAAGGGCACAGGGATGGATTTCCAGGCAGTCAGGACATGGGACAGTTCTTCCTGCATCTCAGCAGAAGTCTCATGTGCTGTGTCAGCTAAATCTTTAAATCTCTGTATAGCTGTATGTGGACATAGTAATGTAGTGTTTCCTGAAGCGTTGAAGTGATACAAAGCTTAATTCCTAGGATGTGAATATAAAACATGATCACATGTTAGACGAATGCAGGTGGCTCTAGTCGCTATTACATAGGTCACTGAAGCAGTGAAGGCAATGCCAGATCATATTGGTATGCTGTACAGTCCCTTAAAGAGAGGGGAAAAGTTTCTCTCTATGCCCTCCACTATTTTCTCTTTCCAGAATATTAACGTGGTGCATGTTCTGCTGCAGTTCACATATGCATAAACTTACTCATAAAAGCTCTTAATGAATTCTACTTTTGATATAATTGATTCTACTTTTGATAGTTATTTTATCTTCATTGAGATTTTGTGGCTTGCAGCACTCAAATGTGGTGCTTTATGTATTCGTAGGAAGCACAGCCACATGCCATACCTATCTGAGGGCAAAGAGGTGACAGGGAAATGGTTTGATTTCTGCTGCAGATGGGGCGTGTGGCATTAATGCTCCTGCAAGGATGCAGATTTTATGGGAGCTTACTTTCAGAACTAAGATCTCTTTCTGGAGTCATATGCAAAGCTATTCTCTTACAAGAGATAGTTTAAAACATTTCTTATTTGGCACAATGTTTTTACAGCCATAGGCCTTACAGTCCTTCTTGTAAGTATCTCTTTCTGTAATCATCAGAGCTGGTTTGTAACATGATGTTTTGCTCTATTATTAGGAGAATTCCTAGAGTTAGGAGAAAAACTTATATGTGAAATCTTCTCAGAAGCTGCTATTTAAGTAAAATCTCAGCTGTGAAACTCTAATGTTCTATAGAGAAGTTCAATACTAACATAACATCAAATTGTCAATTTTCAGTCTTAGTATTATCATCATGGATAATCTTAAAAATAGGCCATAAAAAGCCAAGTCCTTATTTTGCTTTTAATTTGGCCAAAATTGACCTTATTGATGAATAAATACTCCATAGTTTGATGGGCTCTGGAAAAGAGAGTTGCTCATGCTCTCAGTGCACAGTAGGAATTTAACTGAGTGGAAGGCATTGCTTTTTGCTCCGTGTACTGTCAAGGTGTTGAGCAGCTGGGGACCCATGTTTTGCTGTGACCTGCACAACCCTCCTTCCTACACTTCACTCCATCTTATGAGCTTACAGCGCACTAGATGCTATTAGAGGAGATTACATTTCTCCAACCCCAACCTCCAGCACTAATCTTCGTGCCACTCTCGCCTGATATCTTCTGGTAACTGTGTTGTAACTACGGTTTTTAAGAACTTGGTCAAATTCTAAAAGGCGTCCTGAAGAGGTTTCGTGCTGCTCTGTGAAATGAAATCATGCAAAATTCTCAGGAGATTTAGAAAGCTCCGGTCGTGGAGTTTCTTGGCGATTCTTTTTGGTGTGCGGTTTTTGCCAGAAACCGTGGATTCTTTAAGAAGAATGTGGAGAAATAATTTTACAAATAACATTCTAGCTAGTTTGGTTTTTGTTTTTGTCATCTGGCTCATTGAGTGGTGAATAAACGTCACGTGTTTGTAGCATTCCTGATGGGAAAGAAGAAGTTCTTATTAGCCAGGGCATTTAGAAACATAAACCACGGTTATATTGTAGTACATGAGGGGGTAAAGGCCATTTTATAAACATGTACAGATTAATGAATCAAATTGAAAACAAATTGCCTTAAGCCTATTGGAATTAAAATTGATTTAGAGGCTTCTTCAGGGGAAACGCAATGCATTGATGGTGAATCCACACTGACGACTACGCTGCACAATCTGCTCATAGAAAATTAAACAGGAAAGCTGAAGTAGAAGGTTTGTAAGGAATTGTGCCAGGCTGCCAAATTTGAATCAGGTCTGTATATGCTTGTGAGAAACCAGGACATTTTTCTGGGGATTTGGTTTCTTCCTATTGCACTCAGATTCTGTAATTGTTCTATTGGAAGCTTAAGAATGTATTTATTTGTTTCTTTGCAAAGTCAACTCTTACCATAGCCCCTGTATGGAGTTTGTAGCAAGACTTGAGGCAGTGTTGAAAACGGCAGGGTCTTCTGAAAACAGATGCAAATAACTCAGGCCTCTCGACAGCCATCGTAGCAGTCTTTGACGCTAAGGATCCCCGTGGGCAAAATTCCCTTATTTAATAGGTTTCCACTGCAGTGCACTGGAAGCACGTGGCATCTGGCAGCAGATTCCAAGGAGGCACACTGCCAAGCTGGGGATTGCCTTCACCACCCGGTAAGACGTGCAGGCTGGAGGGGCTGGGATGCAGTGCGGCTCTGCTGGAGCTCCTTACAGCCATCTCACTTAACTGAATGCGTATACAGGTTCCGCAGCTGTGCTTGGGGAGAAGGAGCTAGTTGGCTTTGCTCAATGCACTTCCCAATGCCAGGTAAGGAATGATCCTGCTTGCCCTGCGAGGAACAGGGGATGCTCCCTGCAGTCCTCTCTTGGGTCTAGAAGATATGAGTTTGATCCTATTGAAATCAGGGTTGCAAAGAGCAACTGCTTTAGTGTGTGACTACTCATTAAAGGGAGTGCAGGAGCTCCAGGACCACTCCTCTGTATCAGATCAGACTGCTGGCTAATCACATCCATTTCACAGGTCTTTTAAACTCTAATGAGAGACTGGAGTCTGTCTAGCCATCTGAAGGAAGCCCTTTACAGCAAAACTGTAGTCATGCTACGATCAAACAGGACGTTCCTACTTTGTTTAGAAGCCTCTGGGGATAAGGAGCCCTTAAACAAGGTTATGTTCTGTCTTTATCAGTTTTGATCATAGGTGTCTATTGCAGCCCAAGTCTTGCTTGGGGTTTCTTAGACCTCATTTGAGGTTGTTTTTAGCCTAATCACTACAAAATTTGAAGTTTCTGGTTGACATGAAAGTTAAAATTTTGCCATACCTAGAAATCTTGATGCAGTCTCTGCAGGTTCATTTCAAGATTAACGCTTCGCTTTACATTAATACGTGTTATGAACAAGAACAGTTGGTTTATTTTATTTTATTTTTATTTTCCTGCATTGCAATCAACTAACAACAATTAAACCATCATCACTGTAATGAGGCGTTCCGAGCTGTCAGATTGTTTTAGGTTCATTTATTTTTCTGATTACACAGTGAAGATTCATGGAATCCAGCAAAACTCAAATTTGATCTGAAGAGTAATGAAAGAGGAACACAGTCAGGAGCTTATTTCATCGACGGGGAGTGGATTTGCTTTGTTTCCTCGCAGTAGTTGTATGAGTTCTTCAATAATTTATAGATCAAGTAACTGCAACATTAATTGATACACTAATTGAGTCCACATGCCTGCCTTTAACAAATCTCTTTTGTGAAGTGCTTGCTGACAATATTAATTGCACATCTTTTGAGTCTTGTTATAAGTTATGAATTCATTCTCAAGTTGAAAGAGGGTGGGAAAATCATTAATTTTGACATTGTGTAGTTGTAATTAACACGAGTTATCCAATAACCTATCATAAATTAGAGAGCTCATGAATTCTATTTTAAATACCATGCTCAACCAAAGGGGGGTCCATGGTTGTGTTAATTGAAACGTTCTTGGAGGGAGATGGATGTTGTCTCTTGTTGCAATTACAATGTTTACTGTTATTTTTAATTGAGAGACAGGTCTGCCTAAATTAAGGTTGGAGATCTCCAGCTCTGCTGTTCCTCAGTAGAGGAATCAATAATCTGTTGAGTGTAAGAATAACATTTCCTGAGAGCTCCCGTTACTTTACCATTTTTCAATATTTTAACAGTCATCAAAGCATTTCAGTTGAAACCAGCAATTAGGAGCTTAACGCAACGCGGTCGTTAAATGTAGGTGGGTGTTACAGTGCTCCAAGGCTGTCTGCAGAGCAGGAAATCTCCTGGTGACAATATCACCCACGGATCCAGCTCCGCTGGTGCTGTGCAGTACTGCACTGTGATGCTACATGCAGTTTGGTTGTAGGTACTGCATTATATCTGACATATAGTGAAAATAAGAAGGGAGCGAGGGGCAGGAGATGGCATTTCCAAACTGGTAAAGAAGTTGGTTTTCAGGGAGACTTTTTCATCTGTCTGCAGTCATTGAAAAGACTCCAGGGGAAGTTTGTGTTGGGACCTTTGTGAATGAGCTGTTCAGGGAAGGAAATTCTGTCAAGTAATGAGTGCAGCTGAGGAGGAATTACTTAATTCACCCAGATTAGTAGCTACAATGCCTCTAGAGGTTTGGATTAGTAGAAGTTTGCTAATACAGCTCACATGGAAGTACTCTACAGGGATAAGTATGTTGATGATGATAATGCTTTTATATCATTCTGTGTGCAAAAGTATTTGCTTGCTTAATACATACTAATGAATAACGTTTCTGTCAGTGTCTCGCATTACGAGTGTTTGAACATTACTCCTTTTCCATGGATGGTATGGGAAGTTCTGCAAGTTATAATAAAACAAGTCACAGTGCTGCTCTGTAAAACCCAGGTTAGAGGCATGTGCTGGCTCATTGGCATCTTTCCTTCTACTAGTAGCAGCAGTGAGGCCAAAGGCAACATCTTAGCTTTGAAGTAAGCTGGGATTTGGAGACAGCCACATTTCAGTTCTGTATTTTGTTCTGCATTGCTGTCTATACAACCTGTGTGTGCCACTCTTGATAACTTCGGAGCCATGTTTCTCTTCTTTGGCCATCCTTGAGGAAGCAGCCTGTACTGTCTCCTCTTTCTGGTGGTGCAGCTGAAGATTAGTGGAGTTTTCTCTCACTTGCGATATAGTCAAAGTGCTTATCCAGTTCTTATTGCCCACACTGGAGCACCAATCAATAGAGCTTACAGCTTATTTGCAAGTAGGTGAGCTTACACACTTTATTGCAGTACTGTTGGCTTTTCCCAATTCCTTTTATTTATGCTGTTGTGCAGCACAGAAGGGCAGAGTTGCCAATGTGGTGCCCATTATTATTCTGACAAGAACCGAGTAGCTTTTCCTTCCATTTCTTGGAGACAGCGTTGCTCATTGCTGCAAAATAGCATTGAAAATAGGAGAAGTAGGGCAAATTACCATTTGGCTGCTGTGTTGTGAAGCAGTACTTCCTTGCTCCATGTGTATCAAGTGGAGATGTGAGCAGTGTGTGGTCTCTCTGGACTTCGTGTTTGCTTGGATCATGGAAGAAAACAAGCTGTTGCTCCATCAGCACAGAAGTCTTGTGTGTGTAGAACCAAAATGTTAACGTGGTCGTGTTTCTAGGATCTTCCATTGGAGGGAACTGAATCTGCTGGGCATGGGGATTCATCCTGTCTGAGCCATGTACGAGGCAGCAGTGGTTTCCTTTATCCATAGGGGCTTCCCAAATGGTACCAGTCTGCTCTGCAAATAACAGGAGGAGAAGCTTTTACTGGACTCAGCTTGCTTTTAATGTCCAACCGCGTTTGAACTACTAGCAAATGCTGAAATGATCTGTGATCTATAGCTACTGCTGATTCTTTCAGTTTAGTTTGAGTAGTTGTGTAACCAAAAGGATGGTTCAGGAAGAGAAATGAAATTAAGCATAAGTCTTTTGAGTTTAGCTGTTAATTTCATTTTTAAGCATAAAACTGCCATCAAAGTAGTAAGAGGGTAATACTCAAATGTGACAATAATGTGGACTAGCGTGTTGGTAATTAGGTAGAAGGTAAAAACGTCAGAGAAATTTACTGAATTAATCCTTTTTTTTATACTTTGTGTAGCCTGTATGAATTGTACATTGAGCTCAAACGTGCAAAATCTCATAGAGTTAAATGCATTGGAGGGAAACTGGATGTACTCTACTTGTGGACTTGGCTGAAGTTTAATGTTGATTATGTGCATGTGTTTAATATTTGCTGTGGTTGCTGGTGTAAGGATGTTTATGGATTGCCATCTTTTTTTATTATTATTTTTTATTTTTCAAGTGCACAGGCTCTGAAATATCTCTTTAAATACAATGTGTTATCAGCACTTCTCAGTGGAACTGGATGTGGAAGAACATAGCCTCCACTGTAGCGAGCATGTCAAAGAGATAGCAATTCTAAAGAGATGCCAGAAGATCAAAATGAAAGCTACCTATACTGAGTTCTTTATCTGTCTCCCCTATTTTCTTTCTCTTTGCTAGACTGTAACTAAAGCGATATGTTATACCTATACCTCTATATTTAATTGCATAAAGAAATTCTGGGGCTATGAGGTTAAGCACTGAAATTCTAAGAAAGGACAGGCTCAAAGCTCCCTAATTTAACATCCCTTCAGGATATACATTTTCATACAATTTTTAATGAGCTGATCTCATAGAGCTATTTCCTGGAGACCTTTGCCCTATTCAGCAAATGGAAGGACAGTGGTCAGGCGACGCGCTCCATTTGCTGCCTTCTCTGCTCTGCTGTCAAAATGTAGTTCTGAGCTTTTTCATGATAATCCAACCCCAATCTGAACACATGGATCTTGATAAGAGCACCAGAAGATCTAAATGCTTTAAATCTTAGCAATGTTCTTTTGTCATGTATTCCTTATTAAAAAAAAAAAAAAAATGTCTAACAACAGGTTGTTAAGAAGGCAGCCTGATAGATTTTGCTAAAGGTCACATCACAGGGATGTAAAAGGAACGCAGAAACTTTTCTGGAATAAGAGAAATACAGTTGCAATAGAAAATCGTCACAATAATTCAGCCCACAGTGCTTCAGTGAAGTATGCTGCTATTCATAGGCAGGAATTACTTTCAGCTAAGAGTTCCTCCCATACCTACAGATGGGAAAAGAACTTGATCCTCAGGCATGATTTTGGGGAGAAGTCCCATAGCACATTATCTTTTCCTTCCTTTTTTCCTTTGTTTGCCGTTGCATCGCCTTTTTGCTTTTGGAGAATAGGGAAAAATCTGAATATTTTAAGTGAATTTGGTTTTTTTAGTCACTCTTAGCGGGAAGAAGGGAACGGTAGATTTAAATAGACTGAATGACTGGAAATCAGTGGAGGGCTTCAGAGGGGCACCGTCCGAGCAGTGTTCAGGAGAGATTGCTTTGGCAGCACTTTATGAGGAAATCAGAGATGACCAGGCACAAGTGATGAGGAGAGCAGAGGCTGAGGTCACAGCAGCTGTGAAGATGTGGATGCCGAACATTGTCACAGGGTTAGAGAGGGAGGAACCAGTTTTAGTGATACTAAGTGGTTTTGTTAGGAGTTAGCAAGTTGTGCATAAAGTGTTGAAACATTCTGTGCTTTGTACCTCACCTGTATATGCATACCTTACCAGGGCCTAGTAAAATGCAGGTTGATCTCCTTCTTCTTTTTCTTAGAACCATAGAATGGCTTGGGTTGGAAAGGACCAAAGATCATTCAGTTCCAACAAGTCCTTCCCCACTGGGCAAGTGTTAGGTGGTCCCCCTGCTGCTGGACTACTCACTTGAATGAAACAAATGGAAATTTGGTGTTCAAAAACATATTGAAAGGAGATCTAAGAATATGACAGGCCCCTTTAATGCTATATTCAAGTATTTTTTTTTAATGTAGGAGTATTTAAGGGAGCAACAAGGATACGGTGTGCGGTAGGGATCTTCTGAAAGCAGCAAACCTTTGTTGTGTTTAAAAGCATTTAGGATGTTAGATTTATTTCATTAGTCATTCATATCAAATTATCCCATAACCACTTTCAGAGACATGGTCATTTCAGCAAACAAAGAAAAAGCAAATATATATCTCCTATATTTGAGTAGCTAGTTAGCTCTCCATAGTAATTCCTTAATTCAGTAATTCCTCATATTGTATTCAATGCATAAACTGCCAACACACTGCAAAGATTGTGAGGATCAAAGAGGAGTTTTTTTTCATCTTACAGTAGAACCAATTATTTGGGGCTAAGCGTCCACAGAGCAATTGGATACTGGAATTTTATTAAGTGAAATGATGGTGTGTTTATGTGAAATACTTCATGTATTTCTATTGAACTCCCCTAATCTTAAGACAAAAGGTAATCTTTTAAAAAAGATTTTGAGGGAAAGTCTGAATCCTTTTCATAATGAAGCAATCAATATAAAGATTGAATAAGAAATTTGTGCTTTTCTGTTGCCTGATGATCATCTGTTAGGATAGCCAGATACAAAGATACTACTGTTAACAAGTATCCTATCTTGGTGATTCTTCGGTAGTTTTAACCAGATTTATAGTAAGACTTTTATTAAAAAATACTAAAATTGCATGCCACATATTAGACGTTGTTCTCTCCTGTTGAATTGCAGAGGAATGCACCAGAAAATTCTTCAGAGAGAGAGGAATGGGAGATACCCAAGGTGCTGGTTTGTTGTTTTCACAAATGTGGAGATACCTTGACTTGATTTCACTTCAGATTTGTGAATTTACTGACTGTCAGTGGAACTCCTTGTCTGCTGGCATCAGGCCTGCATGTTCTGTCCTTTCTTGGACTGGATGATCTTGTAGGTCTTTTCCAACCTAGCTAATTCTGTGATTCTTCATACACCTCTGCAGAGGATCTCCAGCAGATAGGTTCAGTCATTGCAACATCATCTGTAGCTGAATCCCTATAACCTCTGCAGGCCAGGCTGTGTCATTTCTGTTACCACACTAATTATATCCAAACATGGTTGGTTTTTTCAAAGCAGATGCTGTTTGGAGGAGACTAAATTCTCTGAGGTTAGTAATGAAATTTCCATTTGAAGTAACCCGGTTCAAAGGGAAACATTTCCCCTTTAGGTTTAGACCAAAGGTTCTAAAAGCCTGAGATGTGAAAACGGAAAGGCACCAGCTATAAACGCCTTTCAAAGTATGTCTCTTTAGACTTGCTGAAATGTGTGGCTAAGCTTCTTTCTTGCTTCTTTAAAATATTCAAGGTTATTGGCCTGCATTAAACTCTAAACCCCTTAAATACCATCTTAGTAACCAAGTTATTCAGAACTGACAAGCTGAAAGATTTAGAAATGGTGGCTTGTGTGTGGAAAAAAACAGACCCGAAAGATAGAAGTGGGCATTTTTTTTTTCCTAAAAAAATAATTCTTTTTATACATGAAATTAAATGATTTTAATTGCCAGTAGTAGCTGCATAATACAGCCAATTCCCTATGGCCAGTGCTGCTTATGTAAGCCGAGCACCCTGGAATGTCAGCATTTAGCCAGCCAGAATTTTATGTTTAAAAAATAAAAATGCTGATGTGTCCAAGGCAACAAATTCAGAGAACATTACCCTTCTGACAGCTTTTAGAGTTGGATTTTAATTTGATTGGTTGTGTGTGGTGTGCTTTGAGGTATGCAATTCCACGTGTCAGAATTTCCTTTACTAAGAGGTGTTAACTCACCTCGAGCCTACTAGTAATATGAATGCTTAGTCGTAATTTTGGGGGACAAGCTTTTTTTTTTTCCTCGAAAATTTCAATGTTGAATCTGGAATGGCCGTGGCGACAGCGTTCCTCCGAATGGTGAAGTTTCACTTTCCAGCACAGAAAGGGAACTCGAGCACAGGGTGGTGCAAAGGCTGGCATGGACAGATGGGAAGGGTGTGCCAATGGGTTTATCAGGCCTTTGTACACTGCAGATCTTTGTTTTGTAGATCAGGTGGAGGTGTGGCTCAAGCTTCACATGACTCTCCTTTAGCGTACTTAACCTTTGTACCAAAAGTGTTTTTATTCATGGAGCTGGTAAGTATGAAAGGAGATTGGAGCAGGAAGCCATGGCGGAACTCCGCAAATTCTGTAATCACGGTATTAACCTACTTTGGAGACTTAGGATCGCCCTCACTTGGTGAGGGCCATTAAGGATGTTTTCATCACTCCTGCTTCACTGCCAGATTATGAAACCGAGTCATGTTCACTTTATTTGTGCCTTCAGTCAAAGACTATGGGAGAAATTATAGTTTAGTCTTTGCTGCGCGTGGACAGCCCTGCTAAGATGAGAGCATCTTCAGAGCAAGGAGCCTTCTGAACTATGGCTGGCTATGGAGCCTGTCTGAGCTGGCCCCACAGAGCTGCATTTCTGCCATGCCTCTTCTCCTTGAAAGTAGCACCAAGTGGGAGCTTTTTGAAACAGCTTTGCCTTCCTTTGCTGATGATTTCCAGTCTAAAGAGACAGCAGCCCGCTGGCACATTCTAGCCTCATTCATGATAGAAGGAAACGGCAACTGCAGCAAAGAAAGGGAAATTCACACCTTTGCAGCTGAACGTTTTGTTCTGAGCTGTGTTCCAATCACAAAACGTCACTTCATGATGAATGAAAAGTTCCTCTAGCTGGTTTCAATTAAGTTTTGTTTTAAAAGGGAAGAGTAGGTTTTAATAAGGCTCAAAATGCATCAAAATACTTCATTTTGACTTTAGTGAAGCAAGGGTGTTTCACTATTTTTTTTTCTATGATGTACGTGCTTTCTACCCCATGGCTTTTATTTTTCCTGGCATGAATTGTACCATGCAAACACTGTGGGCTTAAGTATGAGTGAGAACTGAGAATAATGTAGTTGGTTACAAGCAAAAACAGAATAAAAAAGCAAAAGCTCGCCTTATTTAAAGCAACTGTAGTTGTCAGGAAAAACAAAAGCCATGGGGTGGAAAGCACATAGGAATTGCAGTGAGTTTAAAAGTATTTGCTTAAAATACTAAGGATGTGCTGCGCAACAGACCAAAAGTTTTATTCTGCAGTAGCTCTGTGTTGAACAGGAGGATGGGTACGAAACAGGAGCTAGCGTGGGTCTGGCAGTATAACATCAGTTCTCAGATCTCCTATAACGATCTGTGTGAGTGGGGTTCTGCTGTCCAAACTGCTCCACGGATGTCAGCTTTCCAGGCGCTGCAGTGCCCCATCCTGGATGCCAGCAGGAGAAGGGCCAGCTCTGGGTGCTCACCGCTCTCACGGCAGAGGTCAGTTTGGGTAGGGATATGCTAACGTATTGCTCAGACAGTGCTCTTGACAGCTGCCATTTGTTTTGCCAGTTAAGTGGAAAATCTAACCTGCAAATTGGAAACATTTAGCGAGATAGTGAAATAGATGTGTTCTAAATATATAAGAACCTGCCTGCAAGCAGCGGGAATCTTTAGTCTTCACCTCGGGTGAGTTTGGGCTCGAGAGATAAAGATCTCTGCTGTAGGCTAGATTGCTCTGTGGTGAATAAAAATGATGCTCTGCAATCAGTTTTAAATCGAGTTTTGAAGTAGTGTATTCATCAGGAGACATTCTGATGAATCCATGCTGCCTGGCTCCTGTTGGAGGTGCTGCGATGTCCATTGGGCTGCAGGCTGAAGCGTGGTGAGATGACACATAGGCAGAAAACCTACACAAAATATCAGTGTAAGAACGTAGGATGTGCATTTTGAATTTTACTGTTACATTCTTAGGACTGTAAGGTTAAAAAGTTCTGTTTTTTCCCTTGTTGGCCACTGCATCCTGATCAGGACTGGCTGAAACGTGAAGAGAAAGAATAAAAAGTTGATGTTATGTAAAAAGCCGTTTCGTGCTCCTGCTAATCTACCTGAATGTTTTGTTTTGCAACTTAAGACCTTAAACTTCTGTCAGTGAGGGAGAGGTGGCAAACCTCACAGCAGGGCATGATGCAAGAGGAGCAGGTACACATTTAACAGCAAGCAGATGCTACCCGTGTAACGCACAAGCCTTGTTATTTTGCCAGTGAATGAATGCGCAGAGCTTATGGAGTGCCAGTCAACTGGAATCTCTCTAGAATTTTGATGGGGTTGGAATGAAATGGCTGCTGAAAAGAATGGGAAAGCTACCTGAGCAATCAGAGTGCTGTGAGATTTGGTGCTGTGTAAACCCTGCTTGCTTTACGCGGATGGAACCTGTCTGCTGCCACATAACGCGTCCCTGTGCACTACAGTAAACCTTTATTTCACTTTCTTAAGACCTATTTTTAATCCCTCAATCTCAGACAAGAGCATTCAACTTCCTGTAAAAGCATACAGGGCTGTCTAAATATCTTCATCTCCTGCAGGTGAGCTATGTGATGTGACGTCATGAAAACACACAAATATTCACTGTATTTCTTCACTTTCTTTCCCCCTTCGTTTGGATTTCACAAATCCAGCCTGCAGCACAGCATCCACAGTTTTCCTTTATGAGTTAACAGAGAAGGTGGGAGAAGCACGTGGATGGCATCACAGCAAACAACAGAAGGCTGCAGGGGCAGCTGCTGCACCTGCACAGGTTTGAAGGAGTCAGAGCCTTAAAACACGCTTTGGACTCCACTCATAAGAAATAGAGAATTCTGCCCAAGGCAGATAGAAGGGAAGTTTGGGTTTGAACAATCCTTGTTAGAAAAGAAATAATGACTTCGGCAGAAAATCCTCATTTCTTTCAGAAGGCACAGAGGAATGACTGCAGACTTGTTTTCTGAGGTTTCCTTTTTATGTTTCTTCCATTTTTCTGCAGCTGTGTGGCAGGTATAGGCTGTGTCATACTCGAGTTTTAAGGAACTTCTGACAGTCTCATACTTGACTTGTCTTCCCTTGAGGAAAACTGTCACGCTGAGCTGAAAATAGGTATAGCTGGCCCGTAATTTCAGGTATTTCCTTAAAGTATTTACAAATATTGTTGGAGCGTATCAAGCCCTTCTAATGCTGCACTTTTCATGAGCTGAGAGATTGCTTTGAAAATATCTGTCTGCATTTAATTGTCGCTTGATGCTTGCGTCCTCCTGTACGCCAAGCACTCCTTGTAGTCTGAATGCACCCAAATGAGATGCACCAGCTTGTAATGCTTGTTGGCTGGGCATCTTTACAAGAAGTCCGAAGAATATGTAGATACTCATGAGAGTTACGAATGTGATGTGTCTGATACCTTAGTTGTCCTGAACTCATGATGGTCTGGATCCCCATCAAAATTTTTCTTTTTGAATTGGATTTAGTGGAATGTTCTTGAAAAGGATCTGTTCTTCCTTGCCCCACGCCAAAAGGAGCCGCCCAACAGTGGCTGGGAGAGGATGGGAACTGCGCTGCTTTGTACATACACAGACAGGAGATGTCTCTGATACAGCCATTATTGCCTTCTTAATTAATTAACAATAACTCTAAATCAAAATCTCCAATTTGTGTTGCTGTTGTTTTCTCTCCCTGTGATTAGATGACCTGAAATACAGCATTTCGAGTAAATCATCTTTCAGTGCCTTCTCCATTTGATTTGTTTCACTTTAATTGCTGCTCTTTGGCATCATTATAATCTTCTTTCCATTTCTGTCTAAATACGGTGTTTCTGCAGTGTTTTTCTAGAGATTGCAGGTAGACAGCAGAGACAGCGATGCTGAATAGAAAATGATGGTGCGCCAGCAGCCTCGCCAGGATGGGAGGCAATGGTTAGCACAGTTCAGGAAAGGAGCCAAAGTTTAACTTCTATGGATTGCTGGAAAGGGGGCATTTTGTAATCGTGAAACAAAACATCGTATGATTATTGTGTTTAGATCTTAAACACTGGCCAGACACCAATCACATCAGTATATTCATTTCAAGTGAGGAAATAGATCATTTTCCTGAAATGACAGCAGCTACAGTATACTGCAACGTTTATCTTCATTTGCTGTGTCCTCGGACCTCCTATTGCTGGGATTCTCTCCACCATCTTGCTAAAACTCCTTTACAAGAGTACCCAGGAGATGTTGCTGGCCAAGTACAGTGGCTGTATCCCTGAGTCCTTGAGGCCTTCTGCTGAGCTGGCTTGCCCTCCACCTCTTTCCTTATTGTACACTTATATTCTGATGCCATGAGACCTCCCCCAGTTCTGCCTGTGATTTCATCTGGTCTGAGGTTTGTTTTGGAAAAAAATGGACTATCTGCAAATTCTTCCATAATAGGCCTTCCACGGAGTTTTTCAGAATTAACCTATTATTTACAACAAGCATCTTCTTGTTACTGTGGAATTGAAAATACCCTTCCAAAAAGATCTTGACAATAGTTTCTCTTAGATGAGCTCATGCTGAGAGTAATTTCCAGGCATGGCATAACAACAGCCATGATCTGTAACAATTTGAAGTGCAGCTCTATGCACCCTTCCCTATGAAGCCTTCCCTTTCTTTTGCACATTGTCTAGGAAACCAAGGAAGGTGCGGAAGCTTAAACAAGTTCTCTGCTTCTTTGTGATTTGCCCTGTGCTTGTGTAGTCATGAAGGATTTGGATTCAGCATAGAAACACTACGAAGTTCTGACTGGGATTGAGAGCTGGATGCAGAGAAATGAAATTAAGAGCAGTGAGATCGCACCTGCAGAAAAATGAAGATTTGGAAAAAGGTCAAGTACATCAGATCTGAGTGATTGCATCTGTGAAATAATGGACAATGTTGAAGGGGTTGAGGCGGCATGTTTTTATAGAAAGCTGTGATACAAGCAGAGAGATCAGAGAAGCCTAACCCCTCCTTTACAAGGATGGTAACATAGTGCTCAGTATCCACAGGGAAGTATAGGAGCTGCTAATGGACACTTGGAGTTTTCCATTGCTGGGTGTATTTATGGCATGTTTGAACACAGAACTAGTAGAGATGCTGTGTACAAATCTATAAATACTATCTGTGCTGACGGAGCTCTGTCTTTTTATCCTACATCTCAAAGAGCTTCCCTAACTTTAAAAATAAATGCAGGAGTCACAGCACACTGCCTGGAAATCATGGGTGTATTCTGCCTGTTGTGAGCAGCGCTTTTTAAAGTTTTAATTTTAGAGCGACTTTGAAAAACCAGAAATGAACCTGCACACATCAGTGCTGGGCAACGAATGCAAAAATAATAAAGCAATCAGCCACCACAGAAACGCTGCCACCTCAAGAAATGACAGCAATTTACTGTACGCAGCAGTGCCGTGCAGCATCGTTCTTCATTTTAATATTTGATTTCGAAGATTCGTGTTTCTGATATTGATGACAGATGTAAATCTTAGTAATCCAGAGGGCGTAAAATTAGGAACTGTGTGCCCAGAGTGAGGCTTTTGTGCTGCTTTGCTCCTAAATAGCATCAGAGCCAATGGCAGGAAGATATGCCTCCTCCCTATGCATGAGCCTCCCACACAAGAACATCTTTAGGAGGTTCCTCCTGATGGTGCATTGGTAAGTTCTGCAGAAGGAAATGCTGCCTTCTATATCAAATGATAGCAACAAAACTACGTTTTGTCCTCAGTGGAGGCATCACTCTCAGGTTGTTGGTGTGTTTTAGCGTTTCAGTGCTGGAGAGCTGCACTCAGTGCCCATGGAAAGCCCCTGCTGGTGTCTCTGAATGAACTAAGGTTTTCATCGACTTTCCTATCTCCAGCTTGAGTAAAGCTGTGTTTGACCTCACTGTCCCTTAGTTTCACTGTTGTGAGATTCAATATACTTTTATTTTCCCATTCTCCTGCTTTTGTACGTGTGGATGTGAGGATATGCTTCTGTACAGAGTTTTCAGGACTTCCTTCTGCTTTCCGGCGCCCTGTAAAACCTGTCATTGGGGCTTTCAGTCCCAAAGCAGATCTTGAAAATCACTTGTTTTGGTGGTTGCTGTCTATTATCAAGGTTACCAACTGACTCGGAGTGACAGGAAAAGATGATGAGAGTAGTTCTGTGTTAGCTGAGTCCTGCTTTGTCCTATGAAGCTTATTTAACACCTAATAATGAGATTGAGCTGGTCTTGCAACTTTTATTTTGGTGAGAACATGCATTCATTTGAATCCTTCCTCTCTGTCTGGCTTCCTTCTTCATAGAACCTATGGGAATATTTCGTATTGTGTTAAATTGGATTGCAATTAGTTAGTGGTTAAAATTATTTAAGAGATGAAAGTGTGGAAGTCATGTATCCTTAAGAAGCCAGCTTGCAAAACTAAGAATGGGTAAGGGATGAATGACAGAGGAAGAAAAAAAGCATTGTAAAAAAGAAACCAACACAGTAAAAACCTGTGCCTTGTAAGATGCAGTTTCACAGTGGAAATATGGAATTGATGGTGCCTGATGATGAACAGCCATAGCCATATATTTCTACTCTACAGGAGCATAATGAAGGTCTTAGGTTAGAAGACAAACCACAATGACATTACTTAAAGGTACCCTGGGGGGAACTTTCCTATACATAGGGCAAAATATATAACTCTATATTTACTTTTACATACAACTATATATTTACTTTTCCATTTGAGCCGGTGCACTGGTTGGGAAAATCATGGTGAATATTTGCTATTAAGAAAATAAAGTGAAAACAACGTTACGCTTTTTTGTCTCAACTGAACTCTATGTTGTTCAGTCAGATAACATTCATCTTGGATACACTTTTCACCTGAAAGAAATACAACAAACTGATGTCAAGGAATACAGGAATATCTGTAGGTTTGATGACTCCAGAGGATGGCTGGAACCATCAGAAGGGCTGAAGAGGAATGCTATAAACTTTTTGATGCAGTTATGGGTGGCATTTTTTGCAGGTTCCCCTTATCCTATGAAATAATTGCCTAAAAATAATATAACAATAGCAGAAAATGAATTTAATATGAATTTTTAGTACTGTGGGAATTGAAAGTTCTTGAGAAATCACAGAGTTAGGAGTTGGATTATTGAGAGGTAGGTAGGTGTTCTAGGTAGGTAGATAGGTCTAACTGCAAAGCAGGAAGTTGTTCTTAATCTCTGCCCTATAAAAGTAGCTGGTTCCTTCTTATCTTTTCCCAGTGACCGTACAGAGAAGTTGTGACTGCCTGTTGACAAAATTGTAGCGTGTCAGGAAAATTGCATAAATAAATAAATAGGAAAAATTCTGTGATGCCATTATGCTATAGAAGAATAGCCAAAAAGATGGTAGGTGAGGAAAGACATGAGACCTTGGGTTAGATTAGGGGGGGGAAAGATCATCTCTGGGCGCTTTGTGCTGTGGGCAAGCGGACTGTGCAGGAATGGAGATGAACCAGGCAGCAAGACTACAGTCAGTGGATGGGTTACAGGCTGTTGTGAATCGGGGGACATCAGCACTGGACAGGAGCTTCTGCAGCTGCTGCAGAAGTCATTGCACTTCTGTCTGTGCAGCACACCTCCATGCTCCTTCACCTTGAAGCCAGCACGTCGGACTTTTTTTTGCAGCGTCTCATTACCGTTCTCTTCTCTTCCGCCGTCATTTTCATCAGCCAGCATTGTTGGGTGCAGCTCTGAAATGCTGAGCGCTGATTTCAGCGCGGTGAGCAGCTGCGTGCTCCGCATGGTGCAGGAGAGGAGCCTCAAAAACCACGTGGAATCCTGCACCCGGAGCAGAGGCACACTTTGACCTTCGCTAGTTAACCTTGTTAGTCAGTAGATCTGCACTGATTTGCTATTAATAAGCTGGCCTGCAGATCCTATTTATAAATGTAGATGTGCCAAAAGTAGGTAAAGCAGCAGTGCCTGCTGTGGTGTGCAAGTACGTAGGTTGCTCTGAAAGTAATGCCTCCTATTTGTATCCCTGGAAACTGCTACAGGTATAAAGAGCACAATAACACTGTTTGGTAGAGCAAATTCTCAGCTACAAAACACTGTCTTTGTCATAGTCACCACCATTAGCTGTGCACTTTTACTAGTGCTGAACAATAGCCAGGACTGAAAGTCAGGGATCAGAGCTGCCAGCCATGCCCCAAGCAGGCTGCTGTCTGATGGGCAACATGGGAGGCAATTTGGAGAGGGCTTAAATTAAACCCAATCATGCACAGCAGCCCTGAGCCTGGGCAAGCGCTGTGCAGATACGTTGGCTTCCATCTGCTGAAAAAATAATGATAGCATCCAAACTGTGAGCACCCCTCCCATTTTTGGTTCTTGAGTCTTTTATTCCCTCTTTTTTATATCAACTGTTTCTTCTCTCTTTGAAGAATTTTTCACTGGATCTAAAATCTCAAGACTTGAAGTGCATGTGGTTGTAATTGTACATCTTCATATGAACTTAGGAGGACATAATCCTACTACTAGCTAACCATACAGAATTAGTGATAACACATTCTCCT